>NC_136516.1:24742450-24907450 GCF_053919585.1 Euprymna scolopes | reverse complement strand
CAATGGAGGGGAAACCCTCTATACTGGGACAATTATTATTTTTGGTAACCAGAGTGCCCCCTTTTTGCCTACTTTTAGGGGAGCTGGTTTTTACCTCACATTAAAAACGGCCTTGTGCCTAATTTGCTCAGTGGGGGAGCAAATAAATACCATCTGTTCTTCAGATGCTGCACTTCATTTTCTTGTTCTCTTTCGTTAGAGGAGAAATCCTTCACGACTGAGACAATTTTTATTTTTGTACCTTTTCTCCACGTTAAAAAACGACCCTGGTGTCTAACTCTGTCCCGTGGGGAGGCATAGTAAATAGGTACAAACAGATAAAATCATCCAAGCAAGAAGACCAGATGTCGTAATAATTAACAAGAAAGAAAAGTCCTGTCAAATCATAGACCACAGGATGAATATCAAAGAAAGGGAAAAACTAAGCAAATACACAGTGTTAGCCAGAGAAGTGAAAGGAATATGGATGATGAAGAAAATCAGGATAATACCTATAATAGTAGGAACACTGGGAAAAAAGAATGGGAGAAATTGGAATCAGAGGAATGATTGGAAACATACAATGGATAACAATAATGAAAACAGCTGAAATATTAAGAAAAATCCTTGAATGCAGAGACTGTTACGCATGAGTCACAGGAGTATGTATGTATGGAGTATTGCTGCCACATCTGGGCTGGTGCATCTGCTACTAGTCTCTCGCTCCTTGACAAGGTTCAAAAGAGAGTCGCAAACCTGATAGGCCCTGAACTGGCATCTAAGCTTCTGCCTCTGTCCCATCGACGAAATGTTGCATCCCTCTGCCTTTTCTACAAGTATTTTAGTGGTGAATGCTCTGACGAACTGCAATCACTTGTGCCCCCACGACGTGTGCACCCTCGACAAACCCGACAGGCTGCTAAATCCCACCCCCACACTGTAGAGATCCCTAGATGTAAAAGATCTTTTTACTCCAATAGTTTCTTCCCCAGAACCGCTAGACTCTGGAATTCCATTCCAGGTCCCTGCTTCCCCAACAGTACTGACGTGCAGAAGTTCAAGTGTAACGTGAACCGACACCTTGCTGCCCAAATCCCTACATAGTACCCCAGTAGTTGTTGCCCCTGATAGTAGCCCCCTACACCAAAGTGGCAATTTGCCTTGTTTGGGGTGAAAATGTAATAAAAAAAAAAATAAAAAAAAAAAAGGAGTGGGCCATACAAACTGCTGCAAAGACAAAACATGAAGAAAAGTTACATTGAACCAAGAACATTAAACCTGCATAGCTATAAGTTCTATATCCCCTCCACAATCCTCTTCCATTCCCCATCACCGCCATACCCCAAAGAGTGATACGAAATAGCTGAGAAAGGTCAAGGAGGATGAAAAGAACAAGTGCAAAGAGAACTAGGACCTTGCGGAGGATTATTGCCACTCTAGTTCCTGTGGAGACCAATGGTTGCTGCCAGCGAGAAACCAATGGTGGGTGGCTGTTGCGATGATGCAAATTCATTTACAAATGTTATCGAAAGAGGTGGAGAGTACTGGAAATCTGAGGAGACTTGTTGTCATTCAGCTTCAATCGAATGCCACACGTTGTTTTCAAGGAGAGATCTTTGATGATCTGTGTGAAAGCTCTATGTGAGACAATAATAATGATAATAATAATATTAACAATAATGATAATAATGAACACAATTAGAACGAACCACATCAAAGCAAGGATCGACTAGACACAAGAAAACAGTAAATGCACACTCTGCGAACAAAGAGACGAAACAATAAACCACACAATAAGTGAATGCAGCAAACTATCCCAAAAAGAATATAAAATAGACACAATCAAGTGGGGAAGGCAGTACATTAGCAATTATGCAAACAATTGCATATTGAACATACAGACAAATGGTACAAACATGAACCGGCAGCAGTACTGGAAAATGAAAGTCACAAGATCCTATATGACATCGAAAGAACCCTGGATAAATCAATCCAAGCAAGAAGACTGGATGTCATAATAGTTAATAAGAAGGAAAAGTCCTGCTAGATTGTAGATTTTGCCGTTCCAGCAGACCACACAGTGAAGATCAAGGAGATTGAAAAGTGGAGCAAATACACAAAACTGGCTAGAGAGCTCAAAGGGATCGGAAAATGAAGAAAGTCAAGATAACACCACTAAAATAGGAGCACTAGGAACAATACTGAAAATCTTTGAAAACAGAATGGGAAAGATTGGAATCAGAGGGATGACAGAGAAGATACAACGAAATTCCATGACTGTACTGATTTGCAAAAGTTTAAACGTAACGTAAATCAACATCTTGTTAATTTTCTCTTGGCATGATCACAATTAGTAGCCCCTTATGCTCAAGAATGGAGAGATTGGAATCAGAAGGATGACAGATATGGCTTGCTACGAGTGAGGGTGAGTAAAAAACAAAAAAAACACTCAGCAATGAGGATGGTAGTCACATTCTGATTTGTGTGAAAATGGCCAACAAAGCTGATCCTGGCCTTGAACTGCCTTTCACAGTGTGGGCAGATTGTTCCATTTCCATTTCCATTTCCAAAAAGCAAGCATCTCAGAGGGAATGCCAACGTCTAATAGTTTGAGGGAAAAAACTATTAGAGTAAAAGGCTTTCTGGCATCTAGGAATCTCTACTGTGTAGGGTGGGATTTTGTTGCTTGTTGAATTTGTCGGGGAGGGGGGGATTTACGGCAAGAGGGTACAAGTGCTTGAAATTCCAGAGCACATTCCATTTGGAGGGTTGGCATATGAGCATTCTTTTTTCCTTCTTTTTTTCCTTTCTCTGAGGTCAGCACACCGATTGGCCTTGAAATTGGTTTTGTCTTTGGCGATAGATTGCCTCCATGTTTGCCTGTCCTTGGCCTTGGTCTTCCATATGTATGTATGCCACACTTCTACAGGTTTAGTCTCAGAAGATCTTCATATCGTTTCTTCTTGCCTCCTTGAGTGTACTTTCTTTCTTTTAGCTGGCCATAGAAGAGTTATTTCGGCAGCCAAGAATCTGACATCCTGACAACATGGCCCGACCACCTCAGTTGGTTCCTAATGGCTTCCATGCTGGTGGTGTTGGCTTCCTGGGGGACAATAAGGTTGGTGCAATAATCCCCCTGTCTTGAAACATCTGGGTTTGAAGACTACGATAGGCAGCTCCGGCACAGTTTAAATGGTATTGGACTGCATTTTGAATGTATATGTTTGATGACAAGTGGCTTCCCATGTATGTGAAGTGGTCCAGATTTTCCAGGGTTTTGTAGCCATTAGTGAGGGAAGGAACTGCAGCGTCGGCCCTGTCCCCGGGCTTTGGATGGTACATGATAGACAGTATATTAATTTAAAGTGTATAGTAAACGAAATTGACCATTAAAATGTAGTAATCTTTCTTAAATAAGAGAAAAATACAAAATTTGTCATCGGACGTCAAACAAACATGATATAACTGCAGGTGTGCCTTAGAGGTCGATCCTTGGATCCTGACAATTCTTCTTATTCATAAATGGCCCCCATTTATAAAATTGTCTCTGAGATGGTTGTATTTGTTGATGACACCACGCTCTAGAACAGACATGAAGGGAAAGCGATTGAACACACATCTAAAAGAAATGGTTGAAATATTAGAGGAAGACCTCAGAATGGGGGTATAAATGGATGGTAACATTCAATACAAGACTTTTATTTAATAATTACAACCACTGAGAGCCATGGTTGAAAGTTCCTCGGGAACATGAGCTTGAACAGAAACATTAAGGGCATTGCCAAGATTGTTGCGAAGGTGGTCGGCTCTCTCTAATATGCTAGAGGGTTACTTATGCCTGAGAGTATTTTGTACCTCTACAACACCACTATCCCCCCATGTATAGAATATTGTTGCCACATTTGGTCTGGTGCATCTGCTACTAACCTTTCTCATGCATAGACACGGTTCAAAGAAGAATCGCCAAACTCCACCCCTTGTCCAATTGATGAAATGTTGCTTGCCTCTGCCTATTTTACAGGTATTTTAATGGAATGTGCTCTGACGAACTTCAAGCACCTGCACCCTCTCAGCATAAATACTCCTCCGACAAACTCAACAAGCAGCAAAATCCCACCCCTACACAGTAGAGATTCCTAGATGCCAGAAAGCCTTTTACTCTAATAGTTTCTACCCTCGAACTATTAGACTTTGGAATTCCCTCCGAGATGCTTGCTTCCCTGGCTGTAATGACATGCAGAAGTTCAAGTGTAACGTTAACAGAAATCTTGCTGCTCAACTCCCTTTTAAATTGTGTCCCAAATAGTAGCTCCCCACATCCAAGCTGCACTGTGCCTTGTTTGGGGTGAAATAGCAATAAAAAGAAAATCTATATACAAGGTTGAACGATAAAATTGTCGCCCTAAAGAAAACAACACAACAGTTATTTTCGACCTTGTATTGAAAAAATTAATTCAGATAACTTGATTACGTAGTAGAGCTGACGTCTAATCAATGTAATCAGCTTCAGCCACAATCACTGCCTACATACAGGCCTGGAACTGGAAGCATGCCTTTTCCACAAGCACCAGTGGGAACCTGGCAAATACTCGGCGAATACTCAGAGATCAGGTTGGCTTTGGTGTTGTGGGAGGTCATGTTGGTGATGTTCTCGATGTATGACCAAACGAAATAGTTCAGTGGGTCCAGGTCGGGGGAAGAGAAGGGACAATAAGAGAAGTAGCACTCCTTCCGAAGCCAAGTCTGGGTATCCTTGAACTTGTGGACTTAGGCCGAGTCCTGTTGCCACACCCAGGGTCTGCCAGCGGCCACCTAATTGCATCAGGGGATCATCACACTCTTCAGCACATCCAGGTACACTTTGATGTTGATTTTTAAGCCACTTTCAAAGATGTGAGGTGGCATGATGTAGCCCTTACTTGAAACCACACTAAAGACCATAATAATGGGCGGAAAACTTCGTTGAGCTGTGCCCTCAAGCGTTAGAACCATCTGGATTTGCATTTTGAAGGTGCTGGCAATGGTCCTATTGTAATAACTTAGATTGGTAGACAGCATGATTTGTACAGTGATGCATCTCTCATCTCGCTCGTTGAATATTGCTCTTCGAATTTGTACACAACTGGCCAACTACTAGATGGTCTGCAACAAATAAAAGAAAACTGGTTTCATATTGTCTTTTCTATGGCGACAATTTTGTTGTTCTACGCTGTAGAAGTAATAGCACAGTTTTGGCTTTGGACAGATGGATAATAAATCTCAATAAGTAATCGATAGTATGTTACACAGGATATCAAAAAACTGAAACAGAGGATAACAAACCCGACAAACAGCAAAATCCCACCCCTACACAGCAAAGATCCTCATAGAAATTCAGTCTCATAGAACGACACACTCGTCAAGTTTGCTGCCCTAAAACTAAAGCAACACATATTCGCAAATAAAAACATGAAAATATACGTACGACTTTCCGGACAAGTATAAACAGTCGTTGTCATCATTGCTGTAAAATAAAGAGTTAAGAAATATAATTATGATCGATAAGAAGTGTAAATAATATCACTTTTTAACTGCAAGTTTTATAAAAAAACAATCTCTTTTACCAGTCATGTAAAGAATTTTTTTCTCTGAGAATTCCAATCTAGTTCAGCGATTTCATATCTAATCTTGCTTAATTGTTTAGTTGTTATATATGAGACTCTCTTCAATAAGTTTCCAGACTTTTTTCATATGGACACATTTATTTATAGTACACACATGAAACTCTAGTTCCCTTCGAAGTAATCTCCTCCAGCTGCAATGCACTTGTTGTACCATTCCAACAACCTCTGGAAGGCCCCATAGAAGTCCTCTTGTGTCAGTGTATCAATAAACCTCGTTACAACTTTTTTTCATCTCTTAATTGTTTCATAACGACAGCCTCTAAAATTTCCCTTGAGCTTAGGGAATAACAAAAAGTCACAGGGAGCTATAGAACTATAGAAAATGTGAGGAACTGTTTTGATGCCTATTTTGTTCAAATAGTTTATCACAAGAATGGAGTTGTGGATTGGTGCATTCGTGCAAATCTGCATTTTCAGTTCTTCATGAATAATTGTGCAGACAGTTTCCACACTGACATCAAACTGTGCACTTATTGTCTCTATAGACACATGATTGTGCTTATCCACGAAATTCTTTAATTGGCCAATCAACTCTGGTGTTCTGACTCCCTTACTCTTATCATCTCTCACAGACTTCCTGCCTTCCTTGAATCTCTGATGTCACTCAAAGACTGATGCTCAATTCATGCAAGATGGTCCAAAAGCAGTCTGAAGCATTCCATGCGTTTCTCTGGCATCTTTACTAAGTTTAAAACATAATTTTATTGCATATCGTTACTCTAAAGTGTCATCACGTCCAGATTGCATTTTTAAAATTCACTAGCTGTCATAATCAGGCTTTAGTAGAGTGTATTCCAATTCCTGTTGTAACTGCTCATTTGAACCTGAAATTATAAAAATTGGTCAGCCATCTCATAGAATGTATAGCAATAACATAGTGAATTTTCAAGCGTCTGTGACAATTTTAAATTTCTGTAGAAAAAAAAAAAAACGTCCGGAAACTTATTGAAGGCACATAGTATGACTACAGTAAAACAGGTAATGATTGTGCAAGTAAAATCTTTTTTTAATTTTTTTTTTATTTAATTATTTGGACTATAATTCTTATCTTCTAGTTGTTGTTTTTCTACGTTTCGACCAATTTTTCATCTGGCCTTCGTCAGGTTAATCGCAACGGGATAGGAATGTCGAATCCTCCAACTACATCCACAGCAATTACTGCTTTCATTAGTTGTTGTTATCTGACGACGGTTTGGTCAATTAATCCTCTGACCGACTTTGGGTGGGATTGAAACTGCTACCTCCATACAATACTCGAGGTATTGTCCAAATAATTAAATAAAAAAAAAGAAATTTACTCATCACAAAAAAAAAAAAAAAAAAAAAAATCACCAAAATAATTCCAAAAATTAATTCAATAAGTAAAATCTTGACTGACTTCATATATAATAATGAAAATAAACAAAATAAAACAGGAAATATGACTTGTAAATTCACCTTCAGTGGTAATTTTCGTCGTCAAAGACCCTTCGGTTGTAAGTTCTTGTGTAGTCACGGTCGCTATAAAATTAAGAATAAAGAAATATAATTATTAAATGTATCGATATCTTTTCCTACGCACAAACTATTTTTTGGCAGGAAGCCATCTTAATAATCAACAGCAAATGCAACTAACCAATGAAGCATTGGACTTTTTTTAATCGAATTATACTTAGGTAAAATATATTCTATCTAGAAACAGACTTGAAAAGGAATAAAAATGGATATAGCCCTTTCTTATTTTTATTCTCTACAGCAAATCCTATATATATAAAGAATTAAATAGATATTAATTGGATATTTTTCGATGAAAGATATTATGAATATAAAATAATGAATTAACAACAAATATTTTGCGAATATTTTCTATTATTTACGTATAACCAATCTTTTATAAGCAGAACTATCTATATATACGACTACGTAGCAGATATATACATATATATATATATACACACACACACACATATATATATGCATATATATATATATACATATAGATTTGCATATATATACATACATATATATATGTATGTATACATATATATACATATATATACATATATACATAATTATATATGCATATATATACATAATTATATATACATATATACATACATATATATATATCAATACATACATATATATATATATACATATGATGATTGCAACGTATTGTCAGACGAGTGCCACTCCCTCGACATTTAAAATCCATGAGCCCAAATGCCTGAGGGAGTATCTATACAAAGAGGATGTTACAGAGTCTTAGCTTTGTACGACAGCTAAGTCTCTGTCTCAGTTCAAAATGTTGAGATCCAGAAACAAGCAAAGCAAGAGCAAGATAGCCAGCAACAAATTAAACTATATACATATACATACATATATATATATATATATATATATATATATATATATATGATTTTCAGAATGTGAGAGATTGTATATAATAAATTCCACAGCCAAACAACGTCGCAACCCACAAGATCCATGACAGTCAAAGAACCGGAAGTCCAAGACTAGAGTTTCGCCCTCATTTGGGCTCGTCAGTTAGACACATCCGAACTCAGGATTCGAAACCCGAGCCTCTTGCATGCAAGGCAAGCACTCTACCAACTGAGCAAACGCCCTGCACACAAGAATTTCAATTAACCAACACAGATCAAGCAAACCGCGCCGAAATCCGACTGTGAAATGAACCTACTACGTCTTGGACTTCCGGTTCTTTGACTGTCATGGCTCTTGTGGGTTGCGACGTTGTTTGGCTGTGGAATTTATTATATATATATATATATATATATATATGTATATATATATATATATATATATATGTTTTTATTACCGCTTTATCTGGTTGGTTACACATGTTTCGGCTATCGAATCGTATCAACAATCCAGTAACTTCATCAGACTTTACAGAAATAGGTTTTCTGTCAAGTCTGATCAAGATACTGGATCGTTGATATGATTCGATAGTCAAAACACGTGTAACTAAGCAGATAATATGGTTAAAGATAGATTTTTGCTATGCAATATTATTGAGCACTTCCTTCTGGTTTCTACTAATTACCATTTTTGCTATATATATATATATATATATATATATATATATATATATATATATATACACACACACACACACACACGAGGTGCATTTTTTTTATTATTAGATTAGATCATACATCCATAAAATAGAAATAGATTTGCAAAGAAATAATAATGTATATAGTCCTTTCTTATTTTTATTATCTAATGCGAATCTTATATATTCAGGATTTAAATAAAATCTCTCTTCTCTGTTCCGGGCAAGGAGCACGACAAAATAGATTTTTCGATTATAAATATCATGAATAAGAAACAATAAATTAATAACTATTATATATTTTGCGAATATTTTCTATTCTTCACGTATACCAACCTTTTGTATAAACTATCCATGCATGGAAGCATAACGTATATAAATAAATAATAGGTAGATGTTGTAGAGGGCGGAACAATAAAAGTGTCGCCCTAAAGTAAACAACTCTACAACATTATTTTAAAACTTTTATTGAAAAAAATTAATTCAGATAACTTGATTACGTAGTAGAGCTGGCGTCTAATCAATGTAATCAGTTTCACTGCCTACATACAGGCCTGGAACTGGAAGCATGCCTTTTCCACAATCACCAGTGGGAACCTGGCAAATACTCGGCGAATACTCAGAGATCAGATTGGCTTTGGTGTTGTGGGAGGTCATGTTGCTGATGTTCTCGATGTATGACCAAACGAAATAGTTCAGTGTAGCTACCTTCAGCCTCAGGCACCTTCAGCCTCAATCAATGCCTCAATATGGTTTCTGAACTGGGAGCATGTCTTTTCCACAAGCACCAGCGAATACTCGACTGATAGCGATCAGGCTGACTTTGGGGTTGTTGGTGATTTTCTCAACGTATGACCAAATGAAGTAGCCAGCGGGTTCAGGTCGGGGGAGGAGGAGGGCCAGTGAGAGAACGGTACAAAGTTGTAGCACTCCTTATGGGCAGGTGTCAAGTCCTGTTGCCACACCCAGGGTTTGCCAGGGGACCACCACACTCTTCAGCACAGCTAGGTACACTTTAGTGTTGACTTTCAAGCTGACATGAGGTGGCATGATGTGGTCTTACTTGAAACCTAACCAAAGACCATAACTGTGATAGGAAACTTTGTTTTCATCGCTCTGGGCACGTCCCTATTATTTGAGGCAATCCAGCGATACATATTGAGGGTTTTGGCAATGGTCCTGTTGTCATAACTTAGATAGGTAGATAGCATGAGTTGTACAGTGGCGCATCTCCGACCCCGTTCGTTGGACATTATGTCACTTTCAGACATGATAGAAGGCTCTTATGCCTCTTGAGATTTGTATACAACTGACCAACTAGTAGATGGTCTTCAAAAAAAAAAAAAAAAAAAGAGAAAGCAACAAGGTTTCATCAAACAAAAATGGAATCATGTCGTCTTTGATAGGGCGAAAATTCCAATCTATTTCAACGATTTCATATCTAATCCTGCTCAGTATTTAATTGCTCATTTGTTATGTAACTTGTAGTAAAACAGATATTGATTACACAAGCAGGGATAAAAGTTATCAGAATTTATACATTATAGTAAAGATAAAAAAATACAATAAGAGATATTACGTGTAAATTGGCTTTCAGTGGTGACTTGTGAGGTGGTCTCTATGATTGTAGTGGCCGCCAGTGAAGACATTGCTATTTCTATTGTGGAAGTTTCAGTGGAAGATTCTGGATCAAGTCCCGATGCGCTCACGTCGGTATTGCTCGGGTCAGCGCCATTGCTTGTTGGTGATATTGTTGTAATTGGATCCGTTGCCACGGCTTCTTTTACTGGTTTAGATGCTAAATTAACGATAAAAATATAAATGAGAATCTAATATAATTATGTATATTATACATAATATAAATAAAAATATAAATGAGAATCTAATATAATTATGTATATTATACATAATATAAATAATAATATAAATGAGAATCTAATATAATTATGTATATTATATATAATATAAATAATAATATGTATATTATATATAATATAAATAATAATATGTATATTATATATAATATAAATAATAATATAAATGAGAATCTAATATAATTTTGTATATTATATATAATATAAATAATAATATGTATATTATATATAATATAAATAATAATATGTATATTATATATAATATAAATAATAATATAAATGAGAATCTAATATAATTATGTGTATTATATATAATATAAATAATATGTATATTATATATAATATAAATAATAATATGTATATTATATATAATATAAATAATAATATAAATGAGAATCTAATATAATTATGTATATTATATATAATATAAATAATAATATGCATATTATATATAATATAAATAATAATATGTATATTATATATAATATAAATAATAATATAAATGAGAATCTAATATAATTATGTATATTATATATAATATAAATAATAATATGTATATTATATATATTATATAAATAATAATATGTATATTATATATAATATAAATAATAATATAAATGAGAATCTAATATAATTATGTATATTATATATAATATAAATAATAATATGTATATTATATATAATATAAATAATAATATGTATATTATATATAATATAAATAATAATACAAATGAGAATCTAATATAATTATGTATATTATATATATAATATAAATAATAATATGTATATTATACATAATATAAATAATAATATAAATGAGAATCTAATATAATTATGTATATTATATATATAATATAAATAATAATATGTATATTATACATAATATAAATAATAATATGTATATTATATATAATATAAATAATAATATAAATGAGAAACTAATATAATTATGTATATTATATATATAATATAAATAATAATATGTATATTATATATAATATAAATGATAATATAAATGAGAATCTAATATAATTATGTATATTATATATATAATATAAATAATAATATGTATATTATACATGATATAAATGATAATATAAATGAGAATCTAATATAATTATGTATATTATACATAATATAAATGATAATATAAATGAGAATCTAATATAATTATGTATATTATATATAATATAAATAATAATATAAATGAGAATCTAATATAATTATGTATATTATATATATATAATATAAATAATAATATGTATATTATATATAATATAAATAATAATATGTGTATTATATATAATATAAATAATAATATGTATATTATATATAATATAAATAATAATATGCATATTATATATAATATAAATAATAATATAAATGAGAATCTAATATACATCTGAAAAACTTATATTTACATGTATTTGAACAATTGTGACTGCTTCAAGTTATAACAGAACTGGCAACTCTATTTTTTGAGATGAGGATTGATAATTTGTATTGTTTAGGTTATTCGGACTACTATTCTCATCATAATTTTTTTTTAATTGGAATTTGTATATTTATTTTTTTGCAGACTGTTATCCTCATCTTCATAGTTATTGTTGTTGTTGTTGTTGTTTTCACCACCTTTCGACTAACTCTCCCCCAGGTCTTCTTCAGATGATTAATAGTAACGGGATAGGAATGCTGAGTCTCTTAACTGTATCCCCAATAATTACTGCCTTCCATAATTATTGTGGTCTCATCACGTTTTTCGCCAACTAATTCTCTGCCCGACATTAGGTAGGATTGAAACCACTATTTTCAGACAATGCTCACCTGCATGCATAGAGATTCAATATCTCTATCCACTGTGCCACGGGCCCCGAACGGCGATCAAGGTTATATATTTTGGTCTTATAAATTCAATTTTTTTTATTTGTCTATCCTCGGGTCCATACTGAATGCTGAGTCTCTTAACTGTATCCCCAATAATTTGCCTTCCAGTCATGGCATTTTTTTTTCTCTCCTCAAAATTTGAAAAGGTCTGGAACGAATTTGACATAAAATATATTTAAAAAAAAAAAACCCGGACAACTGCGAGCAAATAGAGATAGTTAAGAAATAAAATAGTTGCTACTTACGGGCCTCCATAAGGAGGATGAAGAGTGTGCAAATAATGACTTTAGTAAACATCTTGCAGCTGAAAGAATAGAATATGCATATTAGAATAATGTCAAAAGGTTTAACAATGAAACAGCAAGCAGTGTAACAAAAGAATAGTGTTAGATGATGGATATTTTCAACTATAGGAGGAGCACTTTGCTAAATTTATCTAATAATTTGTCCAGATTTCGTGTATATTATTATAAAGTCGTGATTTGAAATGAAAAGCAAAAGTATTTTGCTGCCATCAGTTAGAATCGAAACCGAAATTGTAGCATTCAAAGCTGGTGACATTACAACTGTACCTACATAACACGCATATAAACCGATTAAAAATTAAACATTAAAAATAAACTAAGATAAATGTACAAAATCTTTAACGATTGTTTTCAATTTTTATTACCCAGTTTTAACTCCTTAAAACAATTTAACTGGCTAAAGACCCATAAAAGAACAGCCTCTAAAAAATCCAATCATTTGAGTCTCCTAACACCTTTTAGTTTAGAGATAGAGTTTGAAATATGGAAACAGACAGACAGACATATAGTTGTTTATATATTAGATTTCTGTTTTTTTTTTAGATTAAGTTTGATAATATGTATTATTTTGATTCTTTGGACTACTGTTCTCTTTTATTTTTTACATGGGGATCACCATTTATCAAGGCCCGTAAGCCACTCGGGAATAAGGGTTATTTTGTGTACAATAATCAATGGGATAATATCGTAGTAATAGTTGGTATTGGAGATTTGATAAAGCGTCTTACTTAAGGGGACGATTAATCAGGAATTTGTTTATGTTGGACTTGAAGACGTCCAAGTTGTAGTCATGAGGGAAACAGGTAAACGGAAGAGAGTTCCACAGGCGTGCACTTCTCAGAAAAAGGCTATGTTCATGGAATCTACGTTTTGATTTAGGCACAGGTAAAGAGTGGGGGAAATTACAGAAGGATTGACGAGGGGAGACCAGATATCGGAGCTCGGACAAGCATTTGCCATGGAAATAACGAAAAGACAGGCTCGCAACGTCTCTTTATCGCACAGCGTTTCAGTCGATGTAACCTCCGACAAGATACACCTGAAAAAGGTCGAAGGTTACATCGACCGACACTTTGTGAAAATAACACTCCAAATGAGAACAGTAATCCAAAGAATTCAAACATTTATTTTTACCTTACTCGCCTCCTCCTATCACCCCCCCCTCTTTCTACTCCGCCCATCTCATTTCTCTTTCTGGTCACACACACACACACACACACACACACACACACACACACACACACACACACACACACATGCAATTTATAAGAGAACTAGCAGGCCGCCCGTCATTGCCCGGGCTAAAAATATGCATTAATATTATATTTTAATTCACACAAAAACTGAGACCTGTGCATACGAGTATTATGGTTTTTTTTCTAAACAATCTACTTCTTGTAAGTAAAAAAAAAAAAAAAATAATAATCGATTTGTGATCAAAACCAAAAACTAAAGACAGTGATTCAAGAACGATAACTAACTATTAGGCCAGCGTGACACGATCTTAAAACAATGTTTAAACCTATTTATTCTTAACTAGCGGGGGTACCCGGCGTTGCCCGAGTGTTTGTTTCCGGGCCTGGGGGGGGAGTTAAAAAAAATGTTATGGTAAGTAAGTAGGAAGGATCAAACCCGGAGTCATGAGTAAAAGTAGGAAAATAAAGTGTGAAAAAAAAAAACAAAAAACATCTGCAACGTTAACAGTTCGGCCACCAAGAAAAGTCCATTCCAGTTGTTTAGGAAAAAAAAAAAAAAAAAAAAAAAACGACTACGGTAGGTCGGCGCGAACGTGAAAATATAAGGTGAATTGTGCAGCACGCTAACCACTACGCCACAGAGCACTGCAGCTTAGTTTAGTGATTTTAAATAACTTCACATGAAAGAACTACGAAGCCAAACCGGTGTTCTCTTCTCAACTGTTCCTTGTGAACGATCCCCAAACGGTGTTAAGTGGTGGCAGGGGGAGGAGGAATTTATTAAAGAGAAAATATTTTATCACTTCCATTGATCTTAACCGATTTTGGCCGTGACTTCTCAGCAGAAAAAGTATAAAAATCTAAGATTATCGAGGAATTTGAGAAATAATAAGCCTATAACACACCTCAGATATTGTTCTGCCGTTTGTGCATATTATATTTGCATGAAATATCTTGATTTTTAATCCTATTAAGGTCAAAATCCGACGGGAAAAAATGAGTTCATTTTATTTATATAGAAGAAGAAGAGAAGAGAAGAGACAAGTAATCTGTCAGTAGATCGATACACGTATTGCGCATTTGTGAAACAGTTGACAAGCAGATAAAAATTCGACGATTGCCACGTACCAATTATTTCATTTTAATTTCTTAGCAGCCTTTTTGTCAGGATAAAAAGCAGTTAAAAATTTTTTTCACATGTTTGAATACTCTATATATCAAATGTCAAATCTGTAGATGCAAAATTCGTTAAGTATATAGGTTGAGAAGTGTCCTCACACACACAAACACACATATTCTCCGTTTTATATATAGATTAATTTACTGCTAAATAAAAAAACAGAGTTACGCCCCTTTGGTTTGTACATGTCTGGAAAACCGTCGCACAACGTTTCGGTCGATATAACCTTCAATCTTTTTCAGTTGTATAATGTAGAATTCGGTAATGTTTCTGTCGAACTCGGGAATCTGCACGGAATTTTGCAAGGACCCGTAGAGCAGTAAATAAAGTACTTGGTAAAATTCAGTTGTAAGTTACACTCTTCTGGAGGTTGAAGGTTCAATCCTTTGTCCGGGCGACACTCAAAATACAATTGCGAATTACTGATTACTTCTACCCTGTCATGGTTGACGGAACGAAAGCAATGGAAGATGTAACCCACGACCTTCTCCAGGTGTACCTTGTCGAACTCAGTAATATTTCCGTCGAACTCGGGAATCTGCATCAAATTTTGAACAAAACCCTTTATTTAATCCAGGGGGTAGTCATGATAGTGTAGAAGTCTTAAGTCACTCGCAATTTAATTCTTCGTGTCGCCTGTACTGAAGATTAAACCTTCAACTTTCAAAAGAGTATCACTTACAAATGAATTTTACCAAGTACTTTATCTGTTATGCCACGGGTCTTTGCGGAGAATTATGGTATAAATTTTGGGAGCTTTGAAGCTGCCATTGTCTTAGATATACAAATAAATTTATAAGATAAGAAGCGAGATTTCCCCCTCCCTCTAAAACAAGAATCAAATTGTCAGCAAGGACCTGTGGCGTAACGGATAACGTAGATGGTAAAATTCAGCTACAAGTGACAATCTGCTGGAGGTTGAAGCATTTTATTCGTTACGCCACGGGTCCTTGCGGCCGAAACGCTGTGAGAATAGGACTCGGAATGAGAACAATAATCCAAATAATATTTAAAATATTTTCATTTTTTTATTAAACTACATGTATCCGCTGTTGTCCGGTATTAAACGTAACATTAAATTCCTATAAGAAAAATGAAGCAAAAACAAAAAAAAAAAAAAGAAAGAAACTGTGGCGTATTATGTTTTCTTTTCTAAATAATTGACTTCTTGTACATAAAAAATATATATACTTGAGCTAAAATCGAAAACAAAACCTAAAAAAAAAACACGTACGATAACCATTAGACCAGCTTAACACGAACTTTAAAAATTGTTTTCAAGCCTCATGAAACATTTGACAAACATAAAAATCTGACGACCCCAAGTACTAATCTTTTTCAATTTTGACACCTTAGCCTCCCGTTTGTCCGGATGAAAGCCGATTAAAAGTTTTCCATATATCTGAATACACTATATACCGAATTTCAAGTCTGTAGATCAAAAGTTCGTTGAGTATATGGGTTGAGAAGTGTCCTCTCACACACGCGCTCTCACTTTGGGAAATATTTAGATTAAGTCGTGGTTCATATTTCTGTTACACAATACCCATTAAAATTAATATTACATTTTTTGAAGTTGAAGAAGCGAATGGCGGTGCTTCAAGTATAACTGAGTCTTACTCACGACTTTGCAAATAAAATGAGACGTCGACTGGTGTTTTGGTGTGTATCAAATCGAATTATGTGTTTTTGGTATGCACTAAATCGGATTATGTGTCTTCGTCACGCATTGTTCAATTTGACGACGATTTTAGGACAGTGGTTGATTCATACGAAACGTTGTAAATGTCGCGAAACAGAAAATAATATACGTCGTAACGATTTTACAGATATTTAAAATATTATCTTTTGAAAATACTATATATATATATATATAAAGTATTGGAAGTTAAAACCTCTAAAACCTAAAAGAATAACAACAAAAAAATGTATTTCGCTGGAATTTTGTCATTAATCTCCCATATGGCTGAATCGTTTTATTTGTTCTTGAAAGGATCATCAGTTGTTTACCATTAAACATTGTTTCAGCGATATATATATATATATATATATATATATATATATATATATATATATATATATATATATATATATACATACTAGCATGGAGATCCAATGTTACCCGGGATTGAATGATGATCAACTAATATTTCACTCGCCCATGTTTTTATTGTCATCGAAACCCGTAAAATCGTTCCTTTTGAAATCAAATCGATTGATTGCCTGCTCTAGTTCGGGACCTATCACGGTGCACTGGGAGGAAGTTTCACATACCTACCCGCAGTGACTTGATCCATAATAAGGACCTACTGTTCATTTTATCATATTTTACGACCGAACAATATATGTATGTGTGTGTGTATATATATATATATATATATATATATATATATATATATATATATATATATATAATGAATAAATGACAAAAGTCTATATTTCAAATTTCATGATATTGACCATGTTACAATTTATTCCTTTAATTCAGTTGACATTTACAATTCTTGACAGGATCTGTTTCGTAGCACAGAATCATTCACTTAATTATTATATCAATTATGGTCAACATTATAAAATTTGAAATATAGACATTTGTCATTTATTCATTATATGCTCTGTAATTACATTGAGCTTCTTAAATAAGGATTGGTATGTATAAAAAGAGAAATATAAGTGAATAAAGAATATTTCCACAGAAATATACATATATATATATATATATATATATATATATATATATATATATATATATATATATATGCAAGCAAACAGTTAATAAAACATGTTAAAAAACACTTTGAAAAAGAGTTAAAACATATTTTATCTGAAAAGGAAATACTAGATAAGTGGGTAGTCCTTAATCCGTGGAGTTTCGAAGAAATACTTTCCTTCTCATTAGAAGGTAGGAATTAGCAAAATGCGGTATCGGATTTTGCATGCAAAAGTATTTGATGAAACAATAAGTAAGTCAAAGGTCTTACTTGATAACATTGATAACAAAAAAAGTGAAGGAGAGGGAATATGGTGAAGAAAAATGTGATTACACGTGAATGGATAGTCTGGTGAAGGGTAAAATATCCAATAACGGTAAAATCCAAAAATATAACTTCAAGAAAGTTAAATGAATTTCCATTTGCACAAGTAAAATCCAAGGAAATCCCGTAATATATATATATATATATATATATATATATATATATATATATATATATATATATATATATATATATATATATATATAGGTATTCAAGTGTGATGACTAATGAATTTAACGAGGTTATTATGTGCTCAATAAAAGAAAAGTAAGATATATTTTTATTAATATATACAAATTTATAAGGTCGCGACACTGGACAGACATGCTAATGTTTCGGACAAATGGCTGTTTAAAACCAGAAGTCCTCGCCAAGCAACTTAATAAATTGTTGTTTTCCACAGAAGAAGTCAGTCCCTTTCAAGTTGCCTGACGAGGACGTGGTATTAACCTACTATATGTCCGAAACATTAACATGTCCAGTGTCGCGACTTTGTAAATTTGTTTATATATATACATATATATATATATATATATATATATATATATATATATATATATATATATATATATATATTAAGAGGTATATGTGGTAAAAAACATATATATGCCCAAGGATGTTTATTTACTTCCCCTCGCAAGGTTAAAATACAAAGTCAGATCAGGTTTTGCAAAGCTAACGTACTAGATGAAGTGCATTCTGGCCTACAAAAATGCTTGGGCAATCCCATCGGCGTCACCCGGTTTGAACGCTCCAGGAAATGAATAATAAGCTAACACTTTTTTCTAAAGAGAAAATAAAACCTTGGAAGGTGGACCTGTTAGACCTGAACAGCAGCATACCCCAGCACGACAGCAGTAAAAAGGGAGGTGACGGTCGCTCAGTTGTTAACGACACGGGCTGACAACCTGGGTATGCCAAGTTCGAATCCCTGTCGTTCTGCAGCAACATTTTCACTTCGGGACGTTGGCAACCTTCGCGTTGTCCCTTAACGTAAGTACTCGATATCCTTCTAGAAAGAGTTCTTAACAGAAAGATATCGGGGAAATGAACGGCAACAAAATCATCATGAATGATGGTCCTCCTCCTCTTCCCCCTCCTCAACAACAACAACAACAACAGCAGCAACAACAACAACGTAGTAATATTTAATGCTAGTAAGACTAAGCTGTTCTCCTTTAAAAAATACAAGATGCCTTCCCAACCACCGATATCCATGACAAATAATATCCTACCCGAGAATTCTTCCTTCGAACTCCTCGGCCTAACGTTCACGGGCAAGATGAACTGGAACAAATACATTGAGGACATTGCGAAGGCTGCTGCAAAGAAAGTGGGTTCCCTCTATCCAGCTAGATGACCACTGACACCTGAGAGTATCCTGTACCTCTACCAGGCCACCATCCGCCCACGCCACATCTAGTCTGGTGCATCTACCGCGAGCCTTTCCCTCTTAGATAGGCTCCAAATAAGTTTTTCAATCTAATATATCCCACTTAGACAACTAAGCTCCAACCCCTGTCCCATCACCGCAATGTTGCATCGCCGTGCATATTTTACCAATATTTTAATAGAATATACTCTGATGAACTCGTTGCACTTGTGCCCCCTCGACGTACCTATCCCCGACAAACCAGCTTAGCAACAATATCTCACCCTTTTTCTGTTGAGGTCCCTAAATACCGGAAAACTTTCTATTTTAGTAGGTTTTTCCTTCGAACAGCTAGATTTTGGAATTCCCTTCCTGCTACCTGCTTCCCTGACTGTACTGATATGCAGAAGTTTAAATGTAACGTAAACCAACATCTTGTTAATCTTTCCTAGGTATGCCCTAAATCGTAGTTGCTCCTTACGTCCAAGTTGCGGTATGTTTTATTCGGAGTGAACGATTGAACGTGAGAAAAAAAACTAAAAAAAAACAAAAAAACAACCGTGACGAACTGATTATCGAAGACGTATCCTTGACTGGTATGAACGACCCCAGCATGCTAAAGAGGCGTTGTATTGGAAGAGAAGTGTGTGGCTATGTCAGTTTGCTTTTACACGTCATCTGAAAAGATTTCCCAAAAGGGGAGTCATCAAAACCGGCCGCACGATCATCCATATCCTATGTTAAGCACGAAGTCAAAAACAACAACGACGTTTCTGTCAAGGTATTCTATTACTTGTAACGGTTGGACAGAAATGTTTATAATAAGAAAAGAAATTGGGTCGCTTACGAACTGGAAAAATATATCTTGACTAACAGGCCGCCCGGCATTGCCCGGTCGTAAAATACGCATAAATATATTTTAATCCAAGCATATTTCTGATTTATTATAAACAGAAATACCATAAGTATTATACGTTAAATTCATTAAAAAAAAATAATGAAGTAAAAAAAAAACAAAAAAAAAACAAAACAAAAAACGGAAAGAAACTGAGTAATGCGCATGCGAGCAGCATCTTTTTTTTCTAAACCATTCACTTCTTGCAAGTAAAAAAAAGAAAAAATACTCGAGCTGAGATCGAAACCAAAACCTAAAGACAGTGATTCGAGTACGATAACCATCCGACCAGCGTGACGCAATCTTTAAAAGGTGTTTTCAAACTACTAATTCTTAGCATAAGTAATGTGAACTATTCACGCATGCGCATTCGTGAAACAGCAAATAGATAAAAGTTCAATGACTTTTATGTACCGATTTTTTAATTTTTACTTCTTCAGCAGCTATTTTTCTGAATGTAAACGTATTCAAAATTTTCTACGTGTCTGAAGATTCTATATATTAAATTTCAATTTATTGAGATTGTCGGACTGACTTCCTCATCTTGGTTGTTATAATCACAACGTTTCGGCCGTTTTGCGCTCCGTGACATATGGCCGGGTGGTCCTAGACGTTGCATCAAAGTTTACATTTACCCAAAGGTGCTGAGTTCAATCCTGAACGAAGGCAGTGAAAAGTAACATTCAAAACAGAGAATCAGCAACTATGTCCCAGAGCCTAGCTGGAGTCCGAACACGGTACCCCCGTAATAATAATAAAGGGTTGGGTTCGAGACTCCTAACAAACGGTTCCCAGTTCGATACAACAAAACCTGATGAAGGCCGGAGGACAAAACGGCCGAAACGTTGTGACTATAACAACCAAGATGAGGAAGTCAGTTCGACAATCTCAATAAATGAAAACACCTCATCTCAAAAATACAGACAATTACTATTAAATTTCAAGTCTGCAGATCAAAAATTCGTTGAGTATATAGGTTGAGAGGTGTCCTCACACACATTCTCACTTTTATAGATTTATAGATAGATTAAACCTATATTATACATAAAGCACTTTTGGTATGTCGATTTTTACGTCCCTTAAGAACCGCACGAAGAAATAACACGAAAGATGTGAACAGTAGTCCGAAGAATCCAAATAATATTAGTTAGACGCCAAATTGAGTTTTAACGCTAGGGAAAATTCAGCTTCTAATGTCAATTATTAAAACCTTTATGTAACGTTGCCATTACGCTGGAATCGTGTTTGTTACAGTTCAAACCTCTCTCTAACCCCTACGCCGTCTGGTACTGTCGCAAAGGAACAAACAACCAAAACTAAATAAATTCGACTCAGCTTTTTTTTTCTTCTGTTTTAGTAAGAGGCATTTAATACAATTACTTTCCAAACACCGCCTGCAGCTTTTTTTTTTTCGAACTGTTCATTTCGTCTGCCATGAGATTAACAAAACCTCGCCGTTTCAACACCAGTTTAAAAGTTTCTCGTCACCGCTACGGAACTACAAGTCCATCTGGCTCGAATTTTTTTTTTCTTTTTCTGCTCCGACTTAACGCTGATATTAGTCAGTTATTTCTCACCTTCGACTTTTCACGTTCATCTTCTCCGGTAAGGACTTTTTTTTTTCTTTGTCCAACCACGTAGTGTACTTCTTTTTTCGTTTTTTATATATACTATAGTCTCCTTTCAATGATATTATCAGGGGTATATATGAATAATAATAATAATAATAATAATAATAATAATAATAATAATAATAATAATAATAATAATAATAATAATAATAAAAAATAAAAACTAACCTAATATAGCACCTAAAATATTAACAAAAATATGAGAAAACGTATTTAAGCACTCAACATTTGTTTGATAAAAGCTCGGCCATTGGCTGGCGAAAACAGGAGCGAGAATAAGACAGAATCCGGTTGATTATCGAGCAAACGTAATATATATATATATATATATATATATATATATATATATATATATATATATATATTGCTAGTATATATTACTTCATTTACTCACATAAAATTAATATACGAAAGTATAGATTTATGCGTAAACTTAAAGTGTTTACTTCAAAACTGCTCAATACGTAGGTAGAGCTAGTTAGTAATTTATAAACGTCATACGTATTTTATAAATTACTGTATATATATATATATATATATATATATATATATATATATATATATATATATGTATTGCCCGGTTGTTTGGAGGTATGTGGGTAAAGGGAGGGAGAGTAAAGTAAAGAATAAGCGAAGAAAAAACCCCGTTTAAATATCAAAATAAAAATAAAAACGATGTTAATATTCAATGGTAGCGGGTGTAGGAGAAATTTATTAGAGAGAAAAGATTTTACAACTTCCATTCATTTTAACCGATTTTGCCCGTGAACTCTCACCAGAAAAAATATAGGAATCCATTATTATCGAGGAAGTGTAGAGGTAATAGGCCTATAACACACCTGAGATAATGTGCTCCAGTTTGTGCATATTGCATTTGCATAAAATGTCTTAATTTAAATCCTATTAAGGTCAAAATAAGTGGGGAAAAATGAGTTCATTTTATATATATAGGGATTATATTGGACACCGAAAGGGGGGGCTTGATTTCTGAAATATTTGACTGAAGTAAAATGAAACACACACATACACACACACACGCACACACACACACACACATATATATATATATGTGTACTAGCATTTCAGCCAGGCGTTGCCCGGGTGTTTGGAGGTGTATATTCAGCAAAAAAAATAGCGGTAAATTTTTTAAACTTTGACCACTATTATGACCCCTTACCATTCATTGTTTTGGGCTCAAATCAAGTTATTAAGTTAGATCCATGACCAAAACACCTATATCTAAAATTTCAAGTGTTTAGACATATAATTGGTGGAGGAGTTTGGTAGAGTTCTCAAAAGTCAAATCGTTGAACTTTGACCCCTTAACAGCCTACTTTCTGGCCGAAACCCGATGACAAAGATTTTCCCAAATCTCAGTACTGTCTATATCAAATTTCGAGTCTGTAGACTAAAAATTGACAGAGTTATTGCGTAGGGAAATGTACACACAGACAGACACGTTCACTTTATATATATATATATATATATATATATATATATATATATATATATATATATATATATGTTGTCTGTTTAGCCGCATTGATGAGCTGCGAAACAGTACTGTATGCGGATGACTACAGCCGCATTGATGAGCTGCGAAACAGTACTTCATCCGCATACAGTACTGTTTCGCAGCTCATCAATGCGGCTAAACAGACAATTACCTCTAGCCAGGATCGAAACCCGATATATATATATATATATATATATATATATATATATATATATATATATATATATATATATATTGGGTTGTTTCGTTCTCTCCCAGTTTTATTACACAATAACTTTAAAAAAGCCGGTACTGACCTGGCTCTGGTATTCGCACTCTCTGGCATGATCTTGTTGATTCACCGGAAGCGAAACGTTTATTTGCCTCTTTTGGTGACGTAGGGTGTATTCAATATCGTATGAAGTCTCCTAATTCGTGAAGGAATGTTGACAGGACCGACCAGGTAGGTCTATTATTCGATGCCTCTGTTCAGTCTCGAAAGGCAAATGTCACCGATTTAGTACCGACCAGGTTCAGTATCTTTTATAAAAAAGTTGTATTCCTCTTTGTCTGTCTTTTCACAATATGTACAAAAATTGCTCTATTTAGAAATATTATTTAAAGTTGATTTATTTAATTTATTTTTAATTTAATTTATATTTAATTTATTTTCAATTACTAATAGCTGACAACATGTGCTTTTAAAACCGGAAGTAAGTTTATTTATTTAAGCTATGTAAGTTATTTCCCCCTTTAAGCTGTAAGAGTTACTTCGCGTTTGATTTTCATAAATCAAGATTGATGTTTTTTTATATGCTTTCAGATATCCAACATGTGTTCACTTTTCGTAACAAGTTCGGATATTCGGTGTATCTTGTTTGTTTGTTTGTTTTCGTTTTACGGCATATCAGCCTTTTTCAGGTTATTTAATGCCGAATCCAGTGATTTTGAAGAACAATTTTTTAATAGAATATACTTGTTTTTTTTTTAAAGTCAGTTTCTATTTAACCCATACTTGGGACCCTAACAGGTACTACCACTCCGGATCAGAGTGGACCTGGGAGCAATGGTAATTAAAGGGTGGCTCCACACTCCCCAAAGCCCGAAAGCTGGGGCCTCACCATCGGATATAGTTTAAGGTCATATCCAGGACCCTTATCTAGTGACTTTGCAGAACATGATTGAGTTTTGTAACGCGGCAAAGAAAACATAATAATAACACCAATATTTAGGGCATTTCTTTTTGCCCAGGAAGTCATTATCTTCAGCCAGCCTGATCCGAAAGGATAGAAGTTTTGTTTTGTGATGCAATAAAACGTATATAAACGTATATGTGTGTCTGCACTGTAGCAAGAGTTGCGCAACATATCTTTCCTGCAGTGCCATATTCAAGATCTGGCAACATACCTCTCTTGAGGTGTCACATCGCCACGTGTTTTTATGCGTTTCATACGAATTATCCTGACTGATGATGAAACACGAAGTCTTGTTGCTGCTGCATCTTCCCCAAGTCTCTCACTCTTAGATAGGTTCCACAAAAAAGAGTTTCTAATCTATTAGCCCCGCACTGTCTACAAGCTCCAACTTCTGTCCCATCGCTGCAATGTTTCATTCATGTACCTGTTTTACAAGTACTTTAATGAAACGTGATCTCAAAAACACGTAACACTCGTGCCCCTTCGACTAAAATACCCCTAGCAAGCAGCAAAATCACACCCCTTTACTGTATATGTTCCTTGATGTCGAAAAACTTTGCAATCTAAGCGTTCTTTCCCTCGAACTGCTGCACATTGGAATCTCATCTTTGTTTCCCGCTCGACTAACTGCATTAACATGCAGAAATTTAAATGTAATGTTAACAAAAATCTCAATGCTCAATTTACTGTTTCTCTAGACATGGTCCTAAGTAGTAGCCACTTAGGTTCAAGTGGCAATATGCCTTATTTGAGATGACAAAGAGTTTTAAAAAAAAGATTTGCGCAACACACCTGTCCTGGTATATCGTATTCAAGGGTTGGTAGCCCACCCATCTTCACGTTTCATATCGTCTTGTGTTTTTACGTTTTTTTTTATACAAATTATCTCGATTTATGACCTTTAATCGATGACATCAATTTCAAGAATGCAAGAAAAACGGAGCTAATAGAATGACGCGGAAAAAAATGGGTGCACTCTAGTCTTGTCATGAGGTGGCCATCACTCTATAACACCCTCACACACACACACACACATACACACACACACACACACACACACACACACACACACACACACACACATATATATATATGCATAGATATATACATTTCATGAAGTAAAGTGGACGTGTTTCGTCTATTAATTCTATTTTTGATCCTTTCAAATTTTCAATAACGGTTTTCATTTCTGGCAGGAAACTGGCTTATATAATCGCCATATTTATTGTAAGTCCGAGTACTTTCCAATCAATAATCAGCATTCCTGTCTTCTGGCACAATGTAGGAAGATTTTAGTGGACAACACAACTAAACTTGAACGAAAACTTGAAATAATTCCCTGGAGAAGAAAAAATTTAAATGTACGTGCTGTCGCCCCAGTTTCGAGCAGGAATATGAATTATCTCCTCCTAGATAACAACAAAATAAAGAAAAAAAAATACAGACTGGACATAGAACGTTGATGAGACTAATTTTTTAGCGAAATATTGGAATGCAACAACAACAAAGTAGATAGAAAAATGATTTTATCATTTCATGACATTTAAAGTTGTCTAATTTATCTTATATATATATATATATATATATATATATATATATATATATATATATATATATATATATATATATATATATATGTAAAGAGAGAGAGAGAGAGAGAGAGAGAGAGAGAGAGAGAGAGAGAGAGAGAGAGAGAACAAAAAAAAAGAGTGGAGCATATTTAATGTATAAAACATAGTTAAACATATTTATCAAACGCAAATTTGTTGTCTTTTTTTTTTTTTAGCTTATTCTGGACGAATCTGATGAACTTAATCCAAACAGCACATATGTTTTGTCCAATCAGCTAAAGTGTTTGAACTATAGCCACTTGTCTGTTTGAAAGTTTTCGGTTACATATATGCATTTGTCGAGCATTTTAGAAATAGTTAATGAGGATAAAACACCGTGTCAAATAATTATTTAAATTGTAAATAGTTATTTTAAAATACGGACTGGACATAGAACCTTGATGATTTAAAGTTTTCTAATTTATCTTTAAATTCTATTCAAAATAAATGTCTGCTAAAAGTGTGTAACCAATTTTCACTTCACACACACACACACACACACACACACACACACACACACACACACACACACACACACACACACACACACACATATATATGTGTGTGTGCGCGCGCGCGTCTATGTATATATATGTATATTTGGGTAGCAGTATTTCTCTTAAGCATATTTCGTTAAATAAAATAAACTTTTTTTTTTCTATTCTGTTTTGGATCCTTTCCATCCTATAAATAACCTTCTCCACTTCTGGCAAGGACTGGCTGATGTACCTATTTACAATGCCTCCCCACGGGACAGAGTTAGACACCAGGGTCGTTTTTTAACGTGGAGAAAAGGTACAAAAATAAAAATTGTCTCAGTCGTGAAGGATTTCTCCTCCACCGAAAGCGAACAAGAAATGGAAGTGCAGCATCTGAAGAACAGATAGTATTTATTTGCTCCCCCACCGAGCAAATTAGGCACAAGGCCAATTTTTAATGTGAGGAGTGAAGGGAGGGGGAAGGGAAAAAGGGGACCAGCTCCCGAGAGGTGGGAAATGGGAGCTGGTTAAAGGTCAGGCATGTGGGGTTGCCCCCACATCTGGTCTTTGCTAGTCATAGCTAGTCATAGCTTGCAGTATCTGCCGGAACAGATATTTATTTGCTCATAGCTTGCAGTATCTGCCGGAACAGGTATTTATTTGCTCCCCCACTGAGCAAATTACGCACAAGGCCGTTTTTAATGTGAGGTAAAAACCAGCTCCCCTAAAAGTAGGCAAAAAGGGGGCACTCTGGTTACCAAAAATAATAATTGTCCCAGTATAGAGGGGTTCCCCTCCATTGACTGGTACAAATTATCTTAAGTGCAGCATCTGCCGGAACAGATGGTATTTATTTGCTCCCCCACTGAGCAAATTAGGCACAAGGCCGTTTTTAATGTGAGGTAAAAACCAGCTCCCCTAAAAGGGGTCACTCTGGTTACCAAAAATAATAATTGTCCCAGTATAGAGGGTTTCCCCTCCATTGACTGGTACAGATTATCTTAAGTGCAGCATCTGAAGAACAGATACTACACTTTGATCTTGGCCCGAAGACCAAGAATCGCCATATTTGTTATAATCCGGGTACTTTCCAATCCTTCTAGAGTCCTCGTCAGAGATAGATTAATCTAACTAGTTTTGAACGATTTATAGAAATTGTAAAAATAAAATATGTATATTTATTTAATTTAATATATTTAATTTAATTTATTATATTTTATGTAATTAAATATATTAAATTTAATTTAATATATTTAATTTAATGACATCTCTACTATTATATAAAAGTAACTTTGTGTGTGCGTCTGTGTGTGTAAGTTCCTTCCTTATAGATTCCGAAACGGCTGAGCCTATCTTTTAAAATTTCACACAAAGGTAATTTATATATCTGGCAGTGTTCTTAGATATGTTTTATTCATCTGATAAGTATCGAAAATGGAAAAAAAATCCGATCTTAAAAATAGCGTTTCACCTTTATAAAAAATTGATCTTAAAAAATAGTATTTCGTTCTTAGAGATAAAAAAAAAATGCCGGGGGATATTTTACTTATACCGGCAAAGGGAGATAAAAAAAATCTTAGCAAATGATTCCTTCTTATAAAAAACTGAATTATTGTCATTTGTAGACATAGCTCAGTGGTAGAGCATTAGACTACAGATCGGATGCTCCCGCGTTCAAGGATGTCCATCATCATTTTATTTGTTCTTATTTATGAGTTCACTGAGTTCCATTTACGATAAAAAGGGTATCATTTAAAATCACGGCAAATCATTTCTTTGTTTGCAGACTTTAAAACTAATTATTAATCAAAAGTTACTTTTCCAGGGAATTCAGCGTCAAAACCAAATATCAGCTGACGTTGTATGGTAAGCAAACACAGACGGAATTATCATTATTATCTATTTATTTAAAAATAAAAATACGAACCAGTCCACCGGGCACATTATTCCTCGTAATATAAATATTCAATAGAGGATTGATTCTATAATAATATATACGCAATCTGCATAAATTAAAATATCATGTTTAAACGTATAAATAGAGCTCTATTAGGCAGCTGATGTTGTTTATGTAAATATTAAGATTTCTCTTTCTCATGGTATACATCGATGACGAAGTGGATATAAGATCCGACCCCTAATAAAAAAAAAAAAGCGATTTGATTTTAATCGTTAACTGAAGCAGTTTCCTGCCTATCTAACCACACTGAACAGCTGTGGTATTGTGGAAAAATCTGTTTATTGATGACATCGATTTTGGGAATGCAAAGAAAAATGTAGCGACTAGAATGATGTGGATATTCGTTTACACTAAGAATGCGTACATTTCACACACACGCGCGCGCGCACACATACACAGAAAGCAATGGGGACATTAGACTCATCCTTTGTCATTTTTAAAACGCTGGATTCCCATGAAAACTGTGAGCGTCAGTATTTCCGTCATGCTTCAGTTGTGAAACACGTCGAATAAATTGACCTATCTGAACTACTGTTAAACTACTATTAAACTACTATTAGATAGGAGAGGGGATACCTGAGGAGAGGGAGCACTAAGAAAGACTGGGGATTAGAGTATAGTGTTTTAAGATGGAGTAGAGCTGCAACATCTGGGGCGGCCACAAGAGGCACGTATTTCCGAGTTTAAAACTTGGATGAGTACCAAATGCATAGCTTAATTGCCATATATATTTTATAACTTAATATATATATATATATATATATATATATATATATATATATATATATATATATATATATTAAGTTATAAAATATATATGGCGATTAAGCTACACTGAATATTCCGCGTTTCATCCACTCTAGGACTCTTCAGGCGCACCTACGTATATAGCACTTTTGAAGTAAATACTTAAAGTTTACGCATAAATTTATACTTTCGTATATTAATTTTATGTGAGTAAATGAAGTAGTTATATATATATATATATATATATATATATATATATATATATATATATATATATTGAGTAAGATGATTGATTATTTATGATTAAAATTAAAAATCGGTTTCATAAGGAAGAACAAACAAAATCAATAAATTCTCCAATCGTTTCGGAAACGATGGTTTTATTGAGATAGACAATAATTGGACAATAATTTTACGAGAGACGTGTAATAAGTAATGCCCCTGACCCACTTCCAGTAGTCTAATCTAGCTGAAATTTTGCATGTGCAATGATGTATATCTCTACGTGTTATGTGGCAAATTACAGCTCAGAACTAATAGTGGTTTCTGTTTTACAAGTGTTTGAACTGAGTCAGGTGTGAAATGGAGCCTGTTGAATGTCGAGCAGTGATCCGGTTTTTGTATTTGAAAGGACGCACACCACAGGAGACTTGATGAAATGAAAGAAACTTATGGTGATAATGCCCCATCATATGACCTTGTAAAATGCTGGCATCGTAAATTCAAACATGGCCGGAAGTCTGTGGAAACAGCTCCCAGGCCTCCCTTCTGCCATTGATGAGGCATCTGTCCGTTGAGGCTGCCATTTTGGAAGATCGGCGCATTACTATTTGCCAGATAGCCCAAGATATCAAGATTAGTACAGGGTCTGTAGAAACTATCATTCATGACCATTTGCATATGCATAAAGTGTCTGCTCACACCATTCCAGAAGCGAGAACGCGTCGAGTGCTCGAGGGTGAATTTGGAGATGTGCCAAGAAGATGAGTCAAAGCTTTTCAAAAGTCTGATTACGCAGGATGAAACCTGGGTCCATCACTATGATCCAGAGACCAAAGCCCAGTCAGTGTAGTGGAAGCACTTGGACTCACCATCTCCAAAGAAGGCAAGGGTGCAACCCTCCGCTGGCAAGGTCATGCTCACAGTCTTCTGGGACCAGGAGGGAATAGTGATGACAGATTTCCTGGCAAAGGATACCATAATTACAGGAGCCTATTATACTTCACTTTAGAGGAAATTAAGGGAAGCTATCAAAATCAAAAGGCGGGGCAAGATCAGCGAAGGTACCCTCCTCCTGCAGACAACGCTCCGGTCCACAACTCGCATGTCGCCAGATCAGAAGCACGGGTGTAGGATTATGAAATCCTTCCCCTCCTCCCTACTCTCCTGACCTTACCCCCTCTGACTTTCACCTCTTCCCAGCCATGAAGTTTTTTTTTAAAGGAACCCGTTTCCCAGATGATGCAGCCTTGATTTCTGAAGTCACGTCGTGGTTGGAGGACCAACCTGGGGTGTTCTACAAAAACGGTCTCCAGAGCTGCATCAAACAATGGAAGAAATGCATAACTCTGGGTGGTTCATATGTAGAGAAAGACTAATAACTGTGCCAAGTTTAGATGTTCTACTTCTATGGGAAGTGGGACAGGGGCATTGCTTATTGCACGCCCCTCGTATCATATAGTTTTTTGAAACAAAGTCTCCTCATCAGCAAAAATATTGGGTGCTTTTTTTTAAAGACACCAAAATAAACCTAGCATTTTTTAAGTAAGGCAGATGTATCTTTTAATGTTTCGCCTTCTAAAAGTCGTAAGTACCATCGTCAAAGCATTCATTTGGATTGTAAATGTAGTTTATATATATATATATATATATATTTAGTGGAGGTGGTAATTAATAAAAACTGAAGAAAGTGCTCAATACTGTTGTAGAGCAAATATGCGTTTAATTTTTTATTACCGTATCTTTCTGTTAAGTTACATTATTGTTTCGGCTACATGGCCGTTTTTTTTGGCCGTCTGTAGCGTCCTCAGACTTTTACAGAAATGTTTGCTCTTTTGGGATGAAAATAGGGAACATTTCTGTAAAAGTCTGAGGACGCTACAGACGGCAAAAAAAAAAAAAACGGCCATGTAGCCGAAACAATAATGTAACTTAACAGAAAGATACGGTAATAAAAAAATAAAACGTATATATATATATATATATATATATATATATATATATATATATATATATATATATATATATATATATATATATATATATATGTGTGTGTGTGTGTATGTGTGTGTATGTGTGTGTGTGTGTGTGTGTGTGTGAACGTTGAACCGATGAGCTTGAAGGATAGGCTCACAGGTAATGTATTTTTTATAAAATGCTAATAGTTGTGGCAGAAGATTAGTTATTGTCTCTACGTTACGATTAGGATTTTATGTTGAATTTATCAAGCGTAAGTTACTGGACAAAGCTTTACAAATAATTTGGTAAACACAACCGTTCGGATAATTACACTTTTTATACATTTGAACACAAAAGCAAAAATGTATATTTTAAGTTTTTAATTGTCCGTCTTATTCGTTGACTATTTTTTTTTTTTTTTTTTTTTTTTTTTTTTTATCGTAAATCATAAATTACTGATGTGAACACGCACTTGTTGGGCGGGTTTACAACTTTTTCTTGTGTTACACGGTAAGTTAGCAGTTATTTAGATTCGGATTTTATTTGTAAACAGCTAAGTAGTTCTTTCCTGATATTTAATCCATTTTCGTTTGAGGTCAATTCTTCCAATTACACAGCCCATTGCGCAGTTTTGTGCAATATGCCACAAGGTGGCACAAATTGTCCTCCTAGAAAAGACGAAATGATTCCATTTCCATTTGATGAAAACCGGTAATCTTTTTTGTTGCAGACCATCTACTATAATAGTTAATCAGTTGTGTACAAATCCCAAGAACAATAGGAGACGTTTATCATGTCCGAAAGTGACGCAATGTTTAATGAGTGACATCGGAGATGCGCCGTTGTACAACTAATGCTCTTTACCAATCCAAGTTATGACAACAGGACCATTGTCAACACCCTCAAAATGCATCGCTGGATTGCCACTAATAACAGGGACGTGCCTAGGGTGATGTAAACAAAGTTTCCGGCCACGGTTATGGTCTTTGGTGTGGTTTCAAGAGGTTAGAATAGAGATTGATTTTTTTAAAAAGGAGTGAAAAAGTCCAGTGAAAGTTCATCAAGCCTCAGGTTACAGACATTAATAAAGTGGCACTAAGCATCATCAAAGCCAGACCGACTTAAACCAAACTCTCTGGAACAACTGAACTCACCAAGAACAGTTTCTTCTATCAAGAGTCTTTGGAAAATTTGAACATTTGTTAATTAAAACACATTTGGAGCACGGATTTCTAACTAGTGTGTGTGTGTGTGTGTGTGTGTGTGTGTGTGTGTGCGTGCGTGCGTGCGTGTGTGTGTGTGTATGTGAATTTATATTTTATTATTCATGTGTAGTATTGATTATATGAAGATCACTATATCGCTGAGCTCAGTGCATATTTCAGAATATTATTAGATGTTATAATGCTGACTTCTTTTTATGTGACCCATTCTCCCCATCTATAACCAAGTCCACCCACTAAAGTGGCTAAGTTACCCCACACATTGGTCAGCTCCCCCATATATGGTATATCTTGAATTTTGTTCGCAATTTATTTTTACATACGTATATGAATAAAACTTATTCTATATCATGGAAAAAATGTGTGTTGTTTATTTATGCAAATTTGTAGTTTGATACAGGCAATCACCTCAACACTAGTGAAAGAAAGAAATTTGTCGTAAATATTTTAATTTACTGAATTTAATTACAAATTTTCATTTATTTAGACATACAAACTGAGAGCCAATTTGACGGGCCGACAGCATACATTATGAGGGGACAGCTTTAAAGGGAAAATGCTGTGTCAGTCGGATTTCTGTTTAATTCCCCCGACAGTAACCGTGTAATTTTCAATGGGTTAAATCTCTTATCTTTTGAAACGAATTTTTCACTGATGTTTTTTTTGCACGCTTCTTGGTTCGATACGGGCCACATATCACGCTTTTTAAATATTAATGACCGTAAAAAAACTGAATAAAGTTAGCATATTTTAAATGCCGAAATAAAACCAAAAAAATGTAATCGTATTTTCGTATTTACTTATTCACAAAGAAATAAATTCAGCGTGAGCATAACACGAGACAGCATTATACTCCGAACTATTTCTTTTTTGCCTTCAAATAATATGTTTACTAACTATTATACGTTTACTAACTATTTATCTTTTATCCTTTAGTATTCATTGTTAATTCACTGATTAAGTAATATTTAACGGTGAAAACTTTTAAAAGCAAATCTTAAATAAATAAAAAGTTTCTCCCCACATACAAGTGTTTTTACGTATTTTGAAAATGTTTGGAACTTATAATTCCCCACCCCCACCACCAAACTTGAAATAAATGCTAACGATTATGTCTCATTTACCGCTACGTGGCCAAGAAGTGGGAGATCATATTAGGTTAAATTTATGTAGGAACGTGATCCCCCACACTCTAAAATATTAAATTTTAATTATTTTCTTAAAACGTTCCTCCTTTTATAATATCTAAAAATTCCGTTGAAACGTATCCAAGATAGAAAAGTATATCTTGATTTCCTTTTAGGAAGCAAACTACGCTGGGTTAGGTTGTAAAAAAAAAACAAATATTTTTTTAAAATATGTAGATGAAGTAGTTTTGTTTACATTAAAACATATATTTGCTTTTTTTTGTTTGTTTGAAAACGATTCTAACTTGCAATGAAAAATACAAATTAAATCATAAAGAATTAATTCGGGACGCGAAAAGCGTATACTTTTTTTTTTATTAAGTTCTAGTTTTAATCACGTACAACTTGGGTAAAGAAAATATTTTTTAAAAATATGTAAATTGGTCAAGTAGTTTTTTTTTCTTTTTTTACATTAGAAAACATTTTTTTTATCAAGTTCTAGTTTTAAGCACGTACAACTTGGGTAAAGAAAATATTTTTTAAAAATATGTAAATTGGTCAAGTAGTTTTTTTTTTCTTTTTTTTACATTAGAAAACATTTTTTTTTATCAAGTTCTAGTTTTAATCACGTACAATTTGGGTAAAGAAAATATTTTTTAAAAATATGTAAATTGGTCAAGTAGTTTTTTTTTCTTTTTTTACATTAGAAAACATTTTTTTTATCAAGTTCTAGTTTTAATCACGTACAACTTGGGTAAAGAAAATATTTTTAAAAAATATGTAAATTGGTCAAGTAGTTTTCTTTTTCTTTTTTTACATTAGAAAACATTTTTTTTATCAAGTTCTAGTTTTAATCACGTACAACTTGGGTAAAGAAAATATTTTTTTAAAATATGTCAATTGGTCAAGTAGTTTTTTTCTTTTTTTTACATTAGAAAACATTTTTTTCTCAAGTTCTAGTTTTAATCACGTACAACTTGGGTAAAGAAAATATTTTTTTAAAAATATGTAAATTGGTCAAGTAGTTTTTTTTTCTTTTTTTTACATTAGAAAACATTTTTTTTATCAAGTTCTAGTTTTAATCACGTACAACTTGGGTAAAGAAAATATTTTTTAAAAATATGTAAATTGGTCAAGTAGTTTTTTTTTCTTTTTTACATTAGAAAACATTTTTTTATCAAGTTCTAGTTTTAAGCACGTACAACTTGGGTAAAGAAAATATTTTTTAAAAATATGTAAATTGGTCAAGTAGTTTTTTTTTCTTTTTTTTACATTAGAAAACATTTTTTTTATCAAGTTCTAGTTTTAAGCACGTACAACTTGGGTAAAGAAAATATTTTTTAAAAATATGTAAATTGGTCAAGTAGTTTTTTTTTTCTTTTTTACATTAGAAAACATTTTTTTTATCAAGTTCTAGTTTTAATCACGTACAACTTGGGTAAAGAAAATATTTTTTAAAAATATGTAAATTGGTCAAGTAGTTTTTTTTTCTTTTTTTACATTAGAAAACATTTTTTTTTATCAAGTTCTAGTTTTAATCACGTACAACTTGGGTAAAGAAAATATTTTTTAAAAATATGTAAATTGGTCAAGTAATTTTTTTTTTTTCATTAGAAAACATTTTTTTTATCAAGTTTTAGTTTTAATCACGTACAACTTGGGTAAAGAAAATATTTTTTTAAAATATGTAAATTGGTCAAGTAGTTTTTTTTTCTTTTTTTACATTAGAAAACATTTTTTTTTATCAAGTTCTAGTTTTAATCACGTACAACTTGGGTAAAGAAAATATTTTTTAAAAATATGTAAATTGGTCAAGAAGTTTTTGTTTTTACATTAGAAAACATTTTTTTATCAAGTTCTAGTTTTAATCACGTATAACTTGGGTAAAGAAAATATTTTTTAAAAATATGTAAATTGGCCAAGTAGTTTTTTTCTTTTTTTTACATTAGAAAACATTTTTTTATCAAGTTCTAGTTTTAATCACGTACAACTTGGGTAAAGAAAATATTTTTTAAAAATATGTAAATTGGTCAAGTAATTTTTTTTTTTCATTAGAAAACATTTTTTTTATCAAGTTTTAGTTTTAATCACGTACAACTTGGGTAAAGAAAATATTTTTTAAAAATATGTAAATTGGTCAAGTAGTTTTTTTTCTTTTTTTACATTAGAAAACATTTTTTTTATCAAGTTCTAGTTTTAATCACGTACAACTTGGGTAAAGAAAATATTTTTTAAAAATATGTAAATTGGTCAAGAAGTTTTTTTTTTTACATTAGAAAACATTTTTTTTATCAAGTTCTAGTTTTAATCACGTATAACTTGGGTAAAGAAAATATTTTTTAAAAATATGTAAATTGGTCAAGTAGTTTTTTTCTTTTTTTTACATTAGAAAACATTTTTTTATCAAGTTCTAGTTTTAATCACGTACAACTTGGGTAAAGAAAATATTTTTTAAAAATATGTAAATTGGTCAAGTAGTTTTTTCTTTTTACATTAGAAAACATTTTTTTTATCAAGTTCTAGTTTTAATCACGTACAACTTGGGTAAAGAAAATATTTTTTAAAAATATGTCAATTGGTCAAGTAGTTTTTTTTTCTTTTTTTAACATTAGAAAACATTTTTTTTATCAAGTTCTAGTTTTAATCACGTACAACTTTGGTAAAGAAAATATTTTTTAAAAATATGTAAATTGGTCAAGTAGTTTTTTTTTTCTTTTTTTACATTAGAAAACATTTTTTATCAAGTTCTAGTTTTAATCACGTACAACGTGGGTAAAGAAAATATTTTTTAAAAATATGTCAATTGGTCAAGTAGTTTTTTTTTACATTAGAAAACATTTTTTTTATCAAGTTCTAGTTTTAATCACGTACAACTTGGGTAAAGAAAATATTTTTTAAAAATATTTGAATTGGTCAAGTAGTTTTTTTTTCTTTTTTTTACATTAGAAAACATTTTTTTTTTATCAAGTTCTAGTTTTAATCACATACAACTTGGGTAAAGAAAATATTTTTTAAAAATATGTAAATTGGTCAAGTAGTTTTTTTTCTTTTTTTTTTACATTAGAAAACATTTTTTTTTCGTTTGAAAACGATTTCAACTTTAAGCTGTTTTATTTTCAACATTAACCGGACAATTATGAAATCATTATTTGTGTATTTTATATTTTAAATGAAAAAAAAGTAAAACATTTATGTGGGACGATTTCTTTTTATTTGTAATGCAAACCAATTAAAAAAATTAATTGCTTTAAAGAGTGTAGAAAAATAAAATGTATTAATCTATTTTTTTAAAAGTACTTCTGCAGTTTAAATCACGCTTTTTCGTGAGTCTCGCCCGGTGGACGACGAAAACCACTAGATTATACCGACCGAACAGAAGTCAATACAAAAAACGAAAAAAAAAAAAAGAAAGAAACAACCTACCGCAATAAATTCATAAAATTCAATACAAAAGCCTACCACAATAAAATTTACTACAAATTCAATACAAAAACCTACCGCAATAAAATTCAATACAAAAACCTACCGCAATAAAATATTCCACAATTCGTAAAATTCAATACAAAAACCTACTGCAATAAAATTCAATACAAAAACCTACCGCAATAAAATTCAATACAAACACCCACCGCAATAAAATTCAATACAAACACCTACCGCAATAAAATTCAATACAAAAACCTACCGCAATAAAATTCAATACAAACACTTACCGTAATAAAATTCAATACAAAAACCTACCGCAATAAAATTCAATACAAAAATCTACCGCAATAAAATTCAATACAAAACCTATCGCAATAAAATATTCCGCAATTCATAAAATTCAATATAAAAACCTACCGAAATAAAACTCAATACAAAAACCTACCGCAATAAATTCGTAAAATTCAATACAAAAACGAAAATAAATAAAAAAATAAAAAAACACCTACCGCAATAAATTCATAAATTTCATAAAATTTACTGTTATATTTTTGTCAACTATATTTTTGTTTTGTTTTATAATAAATTTTTTTTATCTTTGAATTAGTGAGCAATTATTTTTTCCTATTTCTTTTTGTCTTTTATGAAAAGTTAATGTTTTTGAATTAATGAAAAAGTATTTATTTTGTTTTAAGAACAAGTTTTTGAAATTTTTATTTTGGGGATATATTTCGTAAAAGTCTTGTTTTAAAGGAAAATGTATAATTTTTGTATTATTTTTAATAATTTTTGAGTTTTTTTTCCCAAAGAAAAGTTTGGATTTTTTTTTTGTAAACAGCTGACGACGGTATTTTTTGAAGCCCATTTTCTGAGAAAAAAAATCTCTATTTTTTATTTTTTTATTTTTATGTTTTGCATTTATTGTCGGGGGTTAAAGTTACATTTTTGGGGGACAACTTGTGATTTTCTGAGGATAGCTTATTTCCTTAGGTTGGCCAACGATGGAGTACTGTTGCCACATCTCGGCAGGAGCTGCTAGAAGCAGCTTATCCTGTCTTGACGGAGTTCAAAATAGACTTCGTAGCTTAGTGGGGGATACCCTTTTCTCTTCCCTGCAACCTCTTTCCCACAGAAGAGACGTAGCGAGCCTGTCCCTGCTTTATCGTTATTTCCATGGCAGGTGCTCATCTGAACTTCGATATCTGGCCCCCCTCTCGCCAGACTTTCACAAAAACCACTCGTCTTTCCAGAACCACTATCAACAATTACCCACATTCTTTATCCGTGCATACACCTAAACATAGATTACATGAACGGGGCTTCTTTCTTAGAACTGCTCGCCTGTGGAACTCCATTCAGTTTGCTTGCTTTCCAGCTGACTACAATCTGATCGTTTTCAAGTCCAACCTGAACAAGTTCTTATTGAACCGTCCCCCTAAGTAATTCAAGTTACAAAATTACCACTAATGTTTCCTACGCTAAAATCACAATAACTAATACATACCTATTAACCCTTATCCTTGAGTGGCCTCTGGGTCTTGATAAACGGTAACCTCCATGTAAAATAAAAAGTAGATCTGTCGACTAAAGGAAAGCATTTCACTTTCCATCCACGAGAATAAAAACTTTTGTTTGAAGCGCAATGGAACTCTTCCCTTTACTTTCTTTTTTTTTTTTTCAATCTGGTGTCGTCTGCTCGCGATTCTTGTTTTTAAGCTCACTCTTCGTTATCCGTCGGGCGTTGCCGAGTGAGACTCAGGGAAAACTTGGATTTAAACTGTAGATGCACCAAAAAAAACAAAAAAACAAAAACAAAGAAGAAGAAATTTAAAGACTTTTATAGATTTGTTTTTATTGAAACCGGAAGCCTTAAACATGAAGTCGTAAACCGGAACCGGATACACGGTTCCAACGCCTAAGCAAGATGATTTGAGTTTTATAATACAATATATATATATATATATATATATATATATATATATATATATATATATATATATATATATATATATATATATATATGAGGAGCTTCCGAAAAGTAATGACCATCATTTTTTATTCCGCCCGAATAGATCAATCAGGATAGCAAATTGCATTTTTATGATGACTGAACATATGCCTTCATGATCTGAAAATGTCATCTTTGTTGTTGCGTGAGACTCTAAGAAAGCAATCCCTTTCATAGACGTGCGTCAGGAGCAGAGATGCGTCGTTGAACACTTGACAAAATTATATTGAGAATAGTGGTGTGTAGGTCGCTCGTTTTAATGGTACGACCCCCATCTACGAAGCTCTTCAACTTGTTTAGTTAAAAAATAGGAGGCTTTATTTTTGGAACGACAAAGCGCGCTCCGGACGCCCATACACATCCATCGTTTATCGTTGGTAAACGTGCATAGAGAATGTGATGACTATGTAGCAAATTAAATTCTGGATCACAAAAAAGCCGCCTGTTTTTAATGAATTGGAAGTTTGAATCATCTGGTTTCAAGTTGCAAAGTTCTTTTGGAGGACGGCTACTACACAGCGGAACATGATGGTGTATGTAAGTATCTCCACTGGACTATCTGAAAAAAATTAAACACCCAGTGTAGCAGCAAGTCCTGGGAACATAAACCTTAAAGGACAGTTGGAAATGACTTATATACCATACATACATTACAACCATGTAATCCCTACAGCCACCTTCCTTGAAAATGGTGCTGTCAAACCGGATATAGTTATATGGAATAAGTCAGAGAGAGTTGCAACCTTGGTTGAAGTGAGTGTCTCTAATGTTGGAGGTCTGATCGGAGTCGAAATAGAGAAACAGACCAAATATCAAGGTCTCATATATAATATGAAAAGAAACTGGAATATTAGGGAGATATCAATCATACCAGTTATTATAGGTTTTACAGGACTTATGAAAAAGAACTTGAAGTCCTACCTAACTAATATTCCTGGTGAACCAAGTGGAAAAGAGATTCAAACAATTGCACTTAAGGGAACAGCGAGGGTACTTAAAAGAGCTCTCGGTTAGTTTCTATAGAAAGCAGGGTAATGTTCGAAGCTGGTTTGGCTGCCCCGTACCCAACATTATAATCTTCAAAGAAAGAAAATGAAAAAAAAAAAAAAGATAAAAAGCATTTCCACAAAACATCTACCACAGCCATTTATAAAATTTTTCTTTAGTGTGAATTGTTCAAATTCATTCCAGTAGAACATTCTCACTTTAAACAAACGCGACCTATTTTTACCTTCTGGAAATTTCTAAAGTCGACAAAAAAAAAAAAAAAGAAACCATTAATCATTTTCTATTGACGTCATAAATACGGACGGACATTACAGCATGTTAATAACATGGAAAGATACACTGAAAGCCTAAAGCTTAAGCATATTACTGCTGTGTTGTTGAATATATATGCAGTGTAACCCGTATATCAGAGACTCGAATATAAGAAAAACAGATATAAGAGAGATTTTCTCTGATGCCAAATTAAAGCCCGTGTTAATGTACAGTGTACCCCGGATATAAGAACCCCGGATACAAGTTTAACTCGGATATAAGAACCCCGGATATAAGAGATTTGTAGGGACCCGGAAAAGAAGTCTATTATATCCGGGTTACACTGTATAATTTTCTAGCTTCCACTTTCAAATGCTTTCTTGAATTATGTATCCACACTGACAATTCTTTTGTCGTTCTTCTCAAAATCAACACAGAGACGAATTTATCAACATTGGTTTTATTTACAATGAAGCTTCTTGTTCATCGATAAAGAGAGAGGTAAGTGTTAGTTGTGTGTGGTTGATTACTGTGTGATGACAGACCAAGATGTAAATCACGCTCGCCACTGTGTCTGCTCTTTTCTGTTTTCTGTTGTTTATTTTTCCTTAACATTGACATCAACCTGGCAATGTAAATATTAAGATATTGCTTTCTTCTTTTCCAGTATGCAATTCATAACTCCTGACATTGGAACTTAAACAGTTATTTGTTTTCGTTTTAATTACAATTCCGGTCAGTGTTATGGGACACAATGATGTAAATCAAACCTCATCTGGAATGTGCGTGTGTGCTCACCTCTGTTATCAAATGTGCTTTGTCACGTCTCCATATTTAGCATTACAAGTTACGCCCATTCTGTTCATTAGGACGACTTGCTAGATTGTATTACTTGATTAACAGTAGCGAAGGCCACTCAAAACAAGTATAGACTTTTTCCGGAATATATCATCTATTAACTTTATCAGTCTTACCTTCTCGGTATTACATTTCAATTCCTATACTATTTCTAGGCATTAGTCTAATAATCTATCTGATATATTATTATAGCTTTATATATGGGAACGTCTATAGAATGGATGATCATCACCTGCCCAAGATAGTCCTACATGGCGAACTTACTACTGGCCGTCATGACAGAGGAAAAGATATAAAGACTTTAAAGTGATTGCCACATTGACCACGTCCAGTGGTTTGCTCTTGCTCCTCATCGAGATACCTGTCCACTAGGCTGTCGCCTCCTTTAAGATCTCCCGCACAGAGAATCTGCGAGAGAAGCGCTGCAGGAGGAAGATTCGGGAAGCCTCAGCAGCCACACCTGACACGACTTTTGCCTGTTGTCGCTGCGGCCAAACCTGCTTGCCCCATATCGGGCTCGTCAGCCACAAGCATGCCTGCAGTCAACGTGGACAACCCCCTTCATAGAATCTTCGTTTGGGAAGTACAGCCAAGATCTATACGGAACAAAATCATGTTAATATACCGTTTCCCGTTAGATCACCAAAGTTAAGCAACGTTGAGCCTGGTCAGTACTAAAATGGGTGACCATTTCGCAATTCCAGGTACTAGATGTGCTCTCTGTTAATCTCGGCATTGTTTGCAGCCGTCCTGGATTTCTCTTTGCCACTAGACTCAAACAGTGCCGATTCAGGGAAGGTGTGGTTGGGATTGAGCAACCCTTGCTTCACAATTACACACGCAGCTACCCTTACGAGACTGAACGGAGGCCCCTACTATAGCTTTATACAGGATGCTGAGATATTCGGTGACATAATTTCGGTTTCATATTTTCCATTGATATATGCTTGATTCTCAGGTTCAAGAATATTGACATATCTAACACAAAGACTTAGTGTAGTGCACTAGTATTTGTACATAGAGGCTAGATCCATTACTCTTTCCGCTTCTATCGTTCTAAGCATCATCTCACACTTGAGGCTGTAATCTATCTCTACAAATTATTATAAGACCATACCATTTATAGAGTACTGCTCTTATATTTGGGCTGTTGAACATCTGTCCAACTTGGAGATTCTTGCTAAGTTACCGCATTATTAGTTATCGCAATCAGTGTTTGAGAAGGTTTCTTGTAATTGTTAAGGGAATTGAATATATTTTGTTTAAATTCACGTTTACCCCTTACAAGGCATATCTCCAATTGGACGTAAGGGGCTACTATTTAGGACCATGTCTAGAAAATACGAACAAGATTTTGGTTTACGTTAAACGTTTAACTTTTGCATATCAGTACAGTCAGGGAAGCAGGTAGCAGGAAGGGAATTCCAACGTTTAGCTGTTTGAGGAGGAAAAAACTATTAGGGTAGAAAGCTTTTTGGTATTGAGGGACTTCAACAGTGAAGGGGTGTGATTTTGTTGTTTAGCTGGTTTTTCGGGGATATGTACATCGAGGGGGGCACAAATGCAACGAGTTCATTTAAGTACATCTCGCAAAAGTATTTGCAAAAAAAGGCACAGAAATGCAACATTGCGGGGATTGGTACCCGGCGTTGCCCGGGTGTTTGTAGGAGTGTGTGATGTTAAATAAAAAAGAAATCGGGGGGGGGGTAGGATCGAAGCCGAACCCCTGAGGTGAAGTTTGAAAATAAAATCGGCCAGTCAGAAGTGAAAGATGATCAAGGTTTTCTTATAGGGAAAAATATTCTTTGATGAAGCCTTTATACAGCCACGCGAGGATAGCGTCTAATAAGCAAAACTTTTATGTAAAACGTAAAGTTTGATGTAATAATCCGCAAGTGCTTGCTTAATTGAATATTGCGGTATGTCCAAAAATTCAGTACGCAAAGATAAAACGCCGGGAGTGGGGTTGGATTACCATAAATATTGAATGGAAGTCATTCAGCATGAAACGAAAACGAAACCATTTGGAAATGCTTCTCGTTTTATCATAAAACAATAAAGAAAAAACTTCTATCTTTTAATATTTATATGAAATATATAATCTATAATATAATTTAATATATGTATGTATGTATGTATGTATGCAAGTATGTATGTATGCATATATGTATGCATGTATATATGTATGTATGCATGTATGTATGTATGTATGTAGGTGGTCAAGGTCTGGTGTGGGCGTGTGTTAAAAGCACACAGATGTCTTAGCGACACACTGCGCTTCTACCAGACAAATCAACCCCAGGTGAATGTCGTGACCACTGCCACGCAGACGGGGCTCTGATGAACGGGGTCCTGGATATGACCTTAAACTATATCCGATGGTGAGGCCCCAACTTGCGGGCTTTGGGAAGTGTGGAGCCACCCTTTAATTGCCATTGCTCCCAGGTCCACTCTGACCCTGAGTGGCAGTACCTGTTAGGGTCCCAGTTATGGGTTAAATAGAAACCGATTTGAAAAAATATATTCTATTAAATAATTTTTCTTCAAAATAACTGGATTCGACATTAAATAACCTGAAAAGAGTTGATATGCCGTAAAACAAAAACAACCAAACAACCAATCTGATGAACGGCGAGTGTCCTGCGTCGTATAACTGGACCTTCACTGCCTAGTTAGCCAAGGTCCTTTTAACCAAAGGGTAAGGGTGAGGTAACCCTGACAGAAACTTCGAGAGGAGCTTAGGCCCTGTCAGTTGCTGCATATATGACCCACCGTGTGTGGAGTATGCTCTGGTGCCCAGCAACCTAAGTCCCAGTCATGGATCAAATGGTATGGTGGGTGGAGAGGGATCCCGTAAGCCGTGGTGAAGGCAACCTCTCTAGGAAAAGGAAAACCCTGATATAAAACCTGCGGCGACTGCTGCTTTCAATGATGTTGACTTGCGTTTTGGTTCAATGTGGCAGTTGTTTAGAGAGTGGAATTGTCTCAGTGCAAAGTCTTTCCTCACTATAAAAAACTTCAAGCACAGGTATTAGTTGATATGCAATGGAATACACACTTTGCAATCAGTGTGTATCTCGATAACAAAAAGGCTGGCTTTAGGCTGAAACGGCAAACGGACATTCAATGAGGACTGATGCAGATATGGGCGTGAATGGCAATAAAGGGTCTGGAACTTCCAGGGTCTGGCCTGGTAGGTGTTCAGGGCACCACAGCTTGGTCATCAGTGTATGTGCTGGACTATAGAAGATTCATAGAGGTGACCGTCTGGCACGTGCTGCTAGTTGCGCTTATGTTTGCGCTAAAATATTTAAAAAAAAGTGGGTTCTCTATTAATTCCCAGAAAAAAAGGGTTATTTGACTTCTTTCTTGAAGAAGTCTACAGCATTCTCGAGGTTGGGGGCGGGGAGGTAGCACATGGAACAAAAATAATAAAATAAATACAAAAAAAAGAACATTTTTTTTTACAGTCACGCACGATAGATGAGTGGCGTAATGCATCAAAAACTTACAAAAGATCGTTTGTCAAATCTCTTATTTCATTGGTATTTCACATTCACAAAGAGAGATCATGTATATATATATATATATATATATATATATATATATATATATATATATATATATATATATGATCTCTCTTTGTGAATGTGAAATACCAATTATATATATATATATATATATATTTTACACAGTGATCAACACTTATCAAGGCCCGGAAGCCACTCAGGGAAAAGGGTTATTGCAAGTACATTACGTTAGTGTGGAGATTTGATGAAGTGTTTACTTAAGGGGGCGGTTCATTAGGAATTTGTTAACGTTGGACTTGAACACATCCAAGTTGTAGTCCGGTGGGAAGCAGGCAGAGGAAACAGAGTTCCACAGGCGTGCAGTTCTAAGAAAGAAGCTTTGTTCATGGAATCCACGTTTTGATTTAGGCATAGATAAAGAGTGGGGGAAATTTTTCACAGTGGATTCAGCTAGACGGGTCTTTTTCGTGAAAGATTGTTTAGGGAGGTCATTGATGTAGATCAGGAAGAGAGTTGGTCCCAGGATATATATGACCTCTCTTTGTGAATGTGAAATACCAATTATACATATATATATATATATATATATATATATATATATATATATATATATACGGACACGTGTTCCGCCGTCATACTACACATCAGCGTAGCTAAACCTAGCGATGAAATAACACGTGTCCAATGATAATTACAGTAAAACCCCGGGATACGGGGTTTTCTGGACCCTGGTTACGGTATTTTTCCTGCCTTACGGTGCTATTTTAATGTTATTTTTATTATATACAAATGTATTGTACATTGTACTGTATTTTTTACTAATTTTTAATGCCGTATTCCGAAGTTATATATATATATATATATATATATATATATATATATATATATATATATATAATATAAAGCTGAATATGTGTGTGTGTGTGTGTGTGTGTGTGTGTGTGGTCAAGAATAGGCTCCTATATGGTTGACTATTTTAAAAAACAGATTACATATAATGATAGAAAATTTATCGAGACACAGGAATGGGTATGTTTGTTTTTTACTCAAAGCTTCTTTAGAGTTTTATAATTATATATATATATATACACACACACACTAACACACACACATATATATATATATATATATATATATATATATATATATATATATATATATATATAGTCTAAAGAAGCTTTGAATAAAAAAATGTAAAAATGAAAATAAAGAATGCAGTTTAAATTTCCGGAAGGGGGGAAAATAACTTTAACCTTTCGCAGACTTAACACCTACATAATCCGACTTCTAAAAAGTTTATAAAGACAAAAGAGAATTCATTTATATAAGGATGACAAAAAGGGGTATTAACTAAAGTCGTTAAATAAACATAGACTTAGCACTCGCATAAGCCGATTTCGCAAAAGTCTTCAATTTTAAAACAGAATTTAACTACATAAGGATGAAAAGAAAAAAACCTTTACTAAAATTTTGTAAATAGAAAACGGGATATATATATATATATATATATATATATATATATATATACCAGTGGTGAAAAAACCGGAGTAGAGTACACAATGTGTAGCCAGAGCAGTGTATAGGAAATTTATTACTGTGAGTCCAGAATTCTGACGAAGCTAGTCGGATATTTCCTCTTCTTTTTGAGGATTTTCCCCTAGCTGAAACAATATGTAAACTCATTCTGGACTCACAGTAATAAATTTCCTATATATATATATATATATATATATATATATATATATATATATATATATATATATATATATATATATATATATATATATCCTAGTTTGCATATGTATTACAAAATATCTGATATTTCCCAAAAACCTCTGACCTTCATGGAGAAGATACAAAAACTTGTTGCTATTGTTTCAAATGATCTGAAATAACAGCAAGGGGAGACTTGATTCCAAATATTCCTCATATGTTATTGTTCCCCTCTTTCGAAATAGGATAAAATTATGAATATCTCCAGTATCAAATAATCCTCATACACTGTGAAATTTACTTTATGTATGAAAACCAAGGAGGGGATACATAACATATGAGAAATATTTGGAATCAAGTCTCCCCTTACAGTTATTCTAGATCATTTGAAACCATAGCAGCTAGTCTCTCCTCTATCAAGGACAGAGGTTTGGGGGAAATATCAGATATTTTGTTATTCATATGCAGAACTAGGAAAACAAATGACTATGATTGAAATATTGGTAAAAATGTACCCTAAAACATCCTTCATAATTATCAGTATTATATGGTTTCGAGGATACTTTAAAACGAAAATAATGTTTAAAATTCCAGGAAACGAGTAGTTTGCAAGATGCTAATGAATTATAGTTTCGAAAAGTGTCCTCGAAAACCTATATAATAGTGACAATTTTAAAGAATTCTTTTAGCGTACGAAAACATTTTATGGCTCTGGATGATTGATGGTCTCCTTAGTGTGCAACCTTAACGGCAAATATCACATAGCTCACTACACAATTCAGGGTATTACCTTTCCAACGAGCCTTCATTTGTAAACTTCTGATCAATAGTCGCTGAGGTTTAGAAGTTATAAAATTGCAAAAAAAAGGTGGCATCTCTCTCTATATAAAGATTACTATTTACATATTAATCTAATTCTAATAAAAATATTGTCAATATTCGAGATAGAACACCAATATATGAAAGGAGATAAAATCACGTAAATTATAACAAAATTAAAAATTCATAATCAAGAAATACAGGATAAATATGTGCAATGATTTGATTAATGGTTTCATTAAACCTAATCAGCAGACTTGAAAAGACTGTTCTTTTTAATGGGTCTTTAGCCAGTTAAAATAGTTTTTAATGGGTTAAAAATTGGTACAAAAATTGAAAAAATCGTCATACGTTTTGTAGATTCCTCTCAGTTTATTTTTAATTTTTACTTAATCCCTACGCTTGTCACGTTGGTACAGTGGTAACATTACCAACTTTGAATGCTACAGTTACGGTTTCGATTTTAGCTGATGGCACCCAAATAATTTCTTTTTAATTTTGAAATCACGCCTTTATAATAATATATACGAAATCTGGACAAATTAAAATACCATATTTAAGTATATTTTTCAACCGGATAAAGCCATCGACCATCGATAGTGTATATATATATATATATATATATATATATATATATATATATATATATATATATATAGTCATTCACATATAGTACTGATTCGCTGTTTCACAGCTCATCAGTGAGGCAAGACAAGCAACTACCTCAAGCCAGGATCGAAATCCGATAACCCAAACGACAGTGGGAGCTTCTAACCGTTGCGCTACACGGTTGCTGCAATGCGGGCAGTGAATTAACAATGTTTCGATATTGTCCAAAGTACCTTAGCTCAATTTGTTTACACAAAGAGCATCGCTTCATACGCGAATCACTTCCCAAATGCTCAACCTAGGATAGGGAGCATTATATATATATATAATAGATAATTGAATTCATTCAAGACGTATCGCAAAAACAAAAACAAATAACACACACACACACACACACACACACACACATATATATATATATATATATATATATATATATATATATATATATGTATATATATATATATGTGTGTGTGTGTGTCTGCCTTTATATTTTCAAACTCTTTCTCTTTTAAAAATAAAAGTCGCAGAGCGGCACTACGCGCCTAAAATGATTGGAGTTTTATGGATCATTCTTTTAGCCGGTTAAAATGGATTTTAAATGGTAAAAAAATGAGTAAAAAACTTTTAAAAAAAACAACTTATACATTTTGTACATTCATCTAAGTTTATTTTCAATTTTTAATTAGTTGATGTGCATGTCACGTGAGTACAGGGGTAACGTTTCCAGCTTTGATTGCTACAGTGTTGCTTTCGGTTTCGATTCTAGCTGATAGCACCCTAATATTTTGTTTTTTTCTTTTGTTACTTTAGAAATAACGACTCTATAATAATATATACGAAATCTATACAAACAAAAATATGATATTTAAGCATATTTTACGACCGGACAAAGCCGGACAAAGAGGGACTCAAGATTTATCAAAGCTCGAAGGTCGATCGTGGATAAAGTTAATTGAATATAACGTGGTACTGTAGTAATCGTTAAATGTGTAAATTGGGCACAATTTGGGTCATTTAAGGGAACGATTCAACAAGAACGTGTTTACATTGGACTTAAAGGCTACAGTATTGTAGTCGACCTGGTAGCAAACCAACGGAACGGTGTTTTACAGGCGGGCAGTTTTAGAAAAGAAGCTTTTATTCATGAAATCTGCGTTTAGAGATAGGTACAGATAGAGAGTGGGAGAAATTGTTAATAGTGGCTGTAGCTAGTCGAGTGCTTGTTTGAAAGTCCAACAAGGGCGGGGGACTATAGATTGGAGCACAGACGAACATTTACCATGGAAATAACGATAGAGCAGAGACAAGCTTGCAACGTCTTTTCCATGGGAAAGAGATTGCAGGGGAAAAAGGGGCATCACCTATTATGTTTCGAAGCCGGGTTTGAACTCTATCAAAATGCCAATCTAACCATGTTAAGAACGGCTTTCGGAATAAACACCCTTAACCTTGCCAGAATACCCGAAAAGCTATAAAAGTTGATGTGTCGAATATGAACGATGAGTTGGACATAATGTAAAAATGTACCGAATTTAAAAGAGAACGAAATTCAAATTTCCGTTCCATTTTTACAACAAACGTAAAGCAGAGCATTCTATGCAAATTTTACCTAACTTACTGTATATATGCTATTTTTTAAAGCCCCCCCCCCAATATTTAGGTTTGGCTATAAATTCCTAAACTCATTTCACCCTAAATAATTTAGGTGATTGAAATAGGAATCTAATTGAATCTTTAATTTCCTGAATAGTATGCGAGAAATTAATTTTTCTTCGAGTTATATTGAATTCATTAATACGGATTTTAGGGGCTTTTTTTCATAATGTTACTGTAAAAATTATTTTTTATTGTTACAAATTACGATGCTTTATTTATATAAAAAAAGCAAAAATAAATTCTTGCGTTTTTTTATTTACTACTGAAAACTATAACTTTAGTAAAGGTATTTTTTGTTTAAACAAAATAAAACATTTTCACTAAGAGTTAAGTAAAAATATTTAGTTCATTATATTCTGCGATCATTATTTGATAAATACTGCAATTTTCATTAAAATTCGTTAAATTCCTGATTTTTGGTGAATTTTTAAGTAAAGGGAGAGGTCAAAATGTTTATACACTTTTCATTTTGTCTGTACATTTTTCGATGAATATTTGATAGTTAATTTTAATTAAATTTCAATCACATGGTTACATTATCAATAATCATGTGATTAAACCCATTGAAAATTTACCGATATTGTAAACACATTTTGTTTACATTATCCTTTTAGTGATATCACATGCAGTGTTGGCAACTGAGATTTAAAAAAACCGCGAGATCACGAGAAAGAAATCTCCAGAAAATCGCTAGATTTTTAACTTTTATCGTCTGAAATTTTCAAAAATCGCTAATTCACCCCAACTCCATATTTTAACTTCCTACCATAAAAAATTATAAATATAGTATATTCAATATATAAAATGTTCCGTGTTTTCTCAGTATATGTTTCTGGAATCATATTGAAGCGGTTAGCTCCCCAGAAGGCTTACATATTTTATCAGCTAGTTTTACCTGTTTTTTCAGAGAGGGTATTTTTTTTTTTTGCAAGAAACAAATCATAAACTCAAACTTTATAATAAAAGTTAAATTGAAATATACTGCACATTGAACATCACAATAATGGTGCAACATATTTTGAAATTAGAAAAATAAAAAAACAAAAAAAACTTTGTTTTAGCATGTTAAAAGTATTTAGGTTGGTAGATAATTAAATTCTACTGTATTGGTATAAGTTTTTTTTTGCTGTTGTTTCTTGCTTTTTACAATTTTCGACTAAATACTTATAAATTAAGCGGGGTTGCTTAGATCGTATTTTAAACTAAACTTCGGAGGTTGGAATGCCCCCCCACCTAAAATGTACTTGGAAAAATCGATTTTATGGCGAGATTTAAGAATGGTTAGCCGAAAAAAGGTGAAAAACAAAACAAATAATCAATAAATAATTGTTACCAAAGGCAATAAACGCTACTTTTTTTTTACTTACATGAATGAGTTTATTTTATGTTTTAAAGTATTTTCAAGCGGTTTACTTTATTTTTTAATCTAAAATTGCGGGTGTGCGGATGCCAAATATCTCCAGATTTTCTAGAATTCCCCGCTAGATTGCAAACGAAATCTCCAGATCTAGCAGGAAAACCGCTAAATTGGAAACACTGGTCACGTAACAGGAAGCGGTAATAAATAATTGTCACTAAATAAAAAAATGGCCTATCGGTACAAGGAAAACCACCTATTTATCATAGAAAAATTAAGTATAATGTTATTATTAAAAAGAAATATATAAAAACACACATGGATATAGTAAACATATTATACCAAAACGTGGAAGCCATCCGTCCAGTGGTTTTTAGACTATTAATTGCGAACGAACCAAGAGTTATATATATATATATATATATATATATATATATATATATATATATATATATATATATATATATATATATACATCATTTTATATCTATCCACAACCTAAATGTTGATGTTTATAACAAAAATAAATTATGACGTCCCTATGTTATTCGGCAAGTTGCCTAGAATATATATTCCAAAGTTCATAATATTATCTGGTTCGGTACATTTAATGTTCAAATAGCCCTTTTATCACTAAATGTGCATATAGAATAAACGCCCTTCTTTTTCATGATGAATGCACCACTTCAATAAAACCTTTATCTACGTATATTGTTTGCAACATGGAATGAAGAATTTTTGTTTTTTTGATGTCATTATATTCGTTCCGAGAAAATGTCGACTTTCGAGGACATTCAGCATGACGAGCCTCAATTAATGGCCTCCAATACAATTGGGTTTTCGTCAGTTTTTTTTTATTTCAATTTAATAGCCTCCATAAACATCTCGTTAAAATGCTATTTCTACAGAATGATAACAGCAGGAGACAAAGCTGTCTCTCTGTATATAAATTAAGTATATAAGTGAATTTAGTTTACAAACAAATGGCTACACATAAGCATACATGTTTCAGCGAAAACCCAGTAAGGGAATCGCTTCGTCAGGCCAGGGACAACTCTGGCTGTTTCAATTCAAACATTGCCTATTTATAACTAGGACTACATCATTTTTAAGTGTAAAGGGGGAGACAGGACCTAAAGAGAAAGTATTTACATTAAAATGTAATCATTCATTATGTTAATTATATTAATTTATTTTTTTATTATTTTCTTTAATTTATAGTGCGTCAAGAGTTTCAAGTAGAGTTTCAATATTATCAGTAAATTCCTAGTTCCGTAGGTAAGTTGTGTAGAATAGGAACCCAAGTTATAAAAAATGCTACAAGTTATAAAAATGCTACTAACAATTATTTTTGAGTATCCATGGGTTCATTAGACTCTGCGTAACTTACGGATCTGGTGGGTCTATACATATTGTACACATTAACTAATGATAATTATATTGAAGTAGGAAGCATTAGTTTGTACAGGGACGATGGACTTATGATTGTAAATAATGCTAATAATATAAAATGTGACCATATTAGAAAATTGTTGCATAAAAAAATGAAATTTTTTGGACTCAAGGTAGAAATTAATAGTAACTTGAAACGAGTGGACTTTTTAGATGTTAGCTTTGATTTACCTAATAATAACTTTAAACCTTATATGAAAAATAATGCTAACCCTATATACATAAATCCCCAATCCAACCACCCACCGGCCATTATAAAACATATACCCGTCTCCATAGAAAGTAGAATTAATAATAACTCCTCTAATGTAGAGGTATTCAATAATCATAAAAATATTTATAACCGGGCACTAAAAGATAGTGGTTACAAAAACGCTAACATTACTTATAAACATAATAATATACATAATAAAAGCAATAATCTGGAGGAGGGCAGTAGCAGTGATAATAATAATGATAGTAATAATGAAAATGGTGGTAGTTGCGGCAATAATAAGAATACTAATAATAGATTTAGAAAAGTGATTTGGTTTTCACCTACGTACAATAGCTCACTAAAAACTAAAATTGGAAAAAAGTTTTTGCAATTAATCGACAAACACTTTCCTCCAGGTAATTTACCACACAAGATTTTTAACAGAAATACCATAAAAGTGAGTTACAGCTGTTGCGACAACTTAGAAAGAATCATAAAAAAGCATAACAATAAGATATTAATGAAATCTAATGTTGCAACAGTTAATAATCCTAAAGTATTTAGCAATTGTAATTGTAAATTTCCTACGACCTGTCCCGTAAACAAAATGTACCTAACACCTTCGGTAGTGTATCTAGCTAAAATATTCCCAAAAGAAAACCCTAATGATGAAAAATTTTATATTGGGAGTACAAAATTAACGTTCAAAGGAAGATACTACGGGCATAAAAGATCGATGAACAACCTAACTTACAAAAAAGATACTTCCTTATCTATACACTATTGGAAGCTAATTAGAGAAAACAAAACGCCTAGAATACATTGGAAAATAATAAAAAAGGCTAAAGCATGTTACTCTTTGCAGTCACCTTGTTTCTTATGCCTGCATGAGAAAATGGAGATTACTAATTTTAAAGACCGTGACAAACTTTTAAATATAAAACAAGAATCGGCAATCTCCTGCAAGCATTTTCAGATACATACGCTTAAAAAATTATAAAACGACCAAGTTTGTAAATAATATTTTTATAGTTTTTTTTAGTTTTTCCAGTTCCCCCCGCCCCTTTCCCATAATTAATTTTATTCTATACTGAAACCATTCTAAACGTTAATTATTTTAAACATTTGTATTTTAACATCAAATAATCATACCCTATACCTAATAGGTTAAATTTTTAACTAAAGATATTTTTTATTTTTTATTTTATTTTATCTTTAATCGTAATGTAGTTATCTTACCATAATTATACGTTTCATAATCGTTTAACGTAGGTTTTAATGGTCACCTCATCGAGCCTAATTTATTTTATTCTTATAATTTAATCACCTATTTTTATACGTAATTTTTGAAATGTTAAAATTTACAAAAGTAATATTACACGGACACTAATTTATTTACACGTTAACCATTTATTTTATACGTAATTTCTTTTAAACGTTAGCATTTAAAATGAATAATATAACTGACATTATTTCGTTAATTATTCATTACATCGTAAACTTTTTTCAAAAAAACCTAAACTATTTATTTTATTTGAAACGTTACATAACTATATATTTTAACTGATTAATAATAATGTTAATATATAATTATACTTATGATGTACATATTACAGTTAAATAAAACCGTTCCCTTTTTTTTAAAACTTGGGTTCCTATTCTACACAACTTACCTACGGAACTAGGAATTTACTGATAATATTGAAACTCTACTTGAAACGCTTGACGCACTATAAATTAAAGAAAATAATAAAAAAAATAAATTAATATAATTAACATAATGAATGATTACATTTTAATGTATATACTTTCTCTTGACGTCCTGTATCCCCCTTTACATTTAAATATGATGTAGTCCTAGTTATAAACAGGCAATGTTTCAGTTGAAACAGCCAGAGTTGCTCTTACTGGGTTTTCGCTGAAACATGTATGCTTATGTGAAGCCATTTGTTTGTAAACTAAATTCACTTATTTTGGCTCTGTCTAAACATTGAGCATTCTTTTGGGTGACACACATATATTTTGTTTTAAACAAACAAATAATTACTACCAATACAATATATATATATATATATATATATATATATATATATATATATATATATATATATATATATATATATTACAATCATGAAGATTTTGGTTGGTTGTTTTTGTTTTACGGCATATCAAGCCTTTTCATGTTATTTAATGCCGAATCCAAAGATTTTGAAGAAAACTTTTTTAATAGAATCTATTTGTTGTTTTCAAGTCGGTTTCTGTTTAATCCATAATTGTGACTTTATCAGGTACTACCACTCCGGGTCAGAATTGACCTGGGAGCAATGCACTTAAGGGGTGGCTCCACACACCCTAAAGCCCGCAAGCTGGGGCCTCATCACTAAATATAGTTTAAGGTCATATCCAGGACGCAATCATGAAGAATATATATATATATATATATATATATATATATATATATATATATATATATATATATATATATATCTAACGCTCTGATCCCAATCTGGCATCAATTGAAATGAATGGCTCTTGTCTTGGGGAGGTCTCATGTTTTGACAAGCTTCTGGGCTTGACCTTTACTCCTGATCTTAAATGAAACACATACATTAAATCCGTTACCTTTCTTAGAACGGCACGCCTATGGAATTGTCTTCCATTTTCCTGCTTTCCAGGTGACTACAATATCGTTGTCTTTAAGTCTAACGTAAACAATTTTTTGATGAGCTGTTCCATATAAGTTAACAAATTTACCGAATTTCCATTACTAACGATTACTATATTGTCCAATTTCTACTGTACACTCTTTAACTCTTATCCTTGAGTGGCCTTTTGGGCTTGATAAGTGGTGATTTCTATGTAAAAAACATAGATAGAGACCTGGAGCACACCATAGTAACATCTTTCCCTGACGACACACGAATCATGAAAAAATCTCCACATCACATGACTCAAGGCTTTTACAAGAAGACCTCAACAAAATTATAAAATGGGCTAATGACAACAACACGGCTCTAATATGGTAATAAAGATCATCTCAAGGAAACGTCTGGATACTAGTATGGCCATTCAGAAACCCAGAACGTCTGAGCCGGTGTTGCTCAGGCCACACAATGTCATTCCTCCCTATTCTGACATTTTCTGTCATTGTTTTAACCAATAAAAATATCCGTTTCTGTCATTGTTCTAAACAATAAAAATGTCTGTCTGTTTTTACCAAACACAATAAATTCGTCCTCTTTTATAGGTCACTTGCCGCTGTCCGGGATTCAATCAACATCTAACGGATAGTCTCAGCATATTTACCCGACCTTACTCAGGGTTTTAGAGGATTTTAACCTCCCCAATAGGGAGCATGTATCGCCCCTCAAGACGGTCACGTCATAATTAAATGATGTAGTGAAGGATCTAGAGGTTTATATGTGCAAAGATGCCACCTTCACACAACACGCCAGATGGATACTGAGATCCTTCAGGAGTAGGAACAGAAAGTGCATGCTCACACTATGGAAATCCCTTGTTCTCCCAAGGCTGAGATACTCCTGTCAGTTGTGGTCTCCACAAGAAGTAACCGAAATCTGCAAAATGGAAGCACCCCAGAGAACATTCACAAGCAGCATATGTGGAGTAGACCAAATGAATTACTGGGAAAGGCTGGAGGATATGGAACTGTATTCACTACAACGCAGAAGAGAACGATATACAGTCATGGTCATATTTATTACCACGGTCCAATAAAACTCATATTTTGTTAATAAAATCTCATAAAAATGGTCAGAATCGAAGGTTAATATGTTGTATCATATATATTTTGAACTGCTCTTTCCGATGCAACAATTGAATTAAAAAAAAAAATTGAATACTAAAGAAATTACAAAGGAAATTTCTAAATTACCTTGTTCAAAATGATTGGCACGGCTAATTATTTTCATCTATTACCAGTATAATTACAACCAATTTCATGTTTGACATGGTTTCGTTACCTTATTATGCTTATTTAATGTTAATTTAAAAAAAAAATTCTTTTTCAGATAAGTTTTAGACAGCGTTTAATTTGAAATAATTTAAATCAAGGAATTTTCGTTGTGGTTAAGACTAAGGAACACAGCGAAGACCCCAGGAAGCGTGTGATAGCGTGTCATTCCAAAGGGGAGGGCTATGATAAGATTTCTATGAAGCTAAACATTACCAAATCCACCGTTCGAGCCATCGTAAAGAAGTTCAAATCACAAAAGGTTGGGGGAGAAAAAGGCTACTGTCCATGAGAGCAGAGCGAAACATAGTTCGACGTATCAAGCAAAAAAAAACAAGGATCACTGCTGGGGAGATTGTAGAGGAACGGAGAAGCTCTGGAGTGAACGTGTCTCGACATACAATTGGTGAAGTTTTGAAGAGATCTGGTTTGAAAGCATGTCACCCGATGAAGACTCCCTTATTGAAAACTGTGCATCTGAAAGCAAGGCTAGAGTTCGCAAAGCGCCATATTGATAAAGATGCTGCCTTCTGGAAACATGTTATATGGTTCGACGAAACGAAATCTGAGTTAATCGACCATTATAGTGTTTCTTCTGTTTACAGAATATCTGGTGAAGCCTTCGTGACTAAGCACGACAGAGGCAGTTTGATGTTTTGGGGATGCTTTACTGCCACTGGACCAGGACGACTTGTTAAGGTCACAGGCATCATAAAAAGGAGGATAATGTTAAAATCCTGAATGCAAACCTGAAGGACTCGGCTAGAGAACTGTCACTTAGTCGACGTTTATGCTTCATGCAAGATAATGACCCAAATCATTCGGCTAATCTGACTAAGAAAGGCTTAAGAACAACAATATCAATGTTTTGGAGTGGTCAACCCGGAGCCCGGACCTCAATCCCATTGGAAATTGGTGGAGGATTTTAAAATTGAGGGTAAGTGAGAGGAAGCCTAAGGCTCTCGCCCAGTTACAGGATTATTGTTAGGAAGAATGGGCTAAATTTACTGCTGAAGAATGCTACAAGTTAGTGAAAAACTATAATAAACGACCACAGCAAGTAATTAAGGCTAAATGCCATAGAACCGATCATTAGAATTACGGTGCCAATAAATTTGAACACAGGAATTTTGAAGTATCATTTGTAATATCTTTATTGTTCATTTTTTTGGAAATTCAATCGTTGAGTTTGAAAGAACAGTTCAAAATATTATACTTTATGTTTTCCTTTGATTTAACCTTTTTCTGAGGAATTTTTAAGACAAAATAAGGTTTTCATTGGACCGTACAATAAATATGACCATGGCTGTATTATCATCTACATATGAAAAATCTTGGAAAGAAGGGTCCCAAACATAACACTAGTAGAAAGAACTCACCAAGGGCAAGGAATGGTGTGCTATATTAAAACCACACCTGGGATTACACAGAGAATCAAGTCCCTCATCCACCACAGTTTCACCTACAGTGGTGCAAGAACATTCGACTGTATTCCAGCCACAATAAGAAATATAATTCCGACACTTTCAAAAAACAACTGGACATCTCGCTGGAAAAGATAACTGACCAGCCACCAACACCAGGCTACACGAGTCCCAACCTCAATCGTCTAGTAGACAGGACCTCTGTAAGAAGTGGGAAGCCTGGGTGTAGTGGAGCTCCAGCTCAGCTGTGTCAATAACCGACGGAATAACACAAACTACAAACTACACCCCCCACACATATATATACATATATATATATATATATATATATATATATATATATATATATATGCTCGTCAAAAGACACATAACAAAGAGTACATGACACTGTGAAATTTAGGGCGATGTCTCTCAAAAGTAAAAATATGATGTGATGTTTGGATAAAAGATGTTGTGATTATGGATTCATGCGAACATTAGTTGATGATTCATGTCTGATATAGCACATTCTTATAAATCATACAGATGATGAGTTTAATCAAAAGGGCAGTCATGGCAACACCTGCTATACGAATTATACAGAATCGTAAAGAAATAAGCAAATACAATTGTGAAAGGAAAACACTGGGGGAGGGGGCATAGGTATTTAGAAACGTACCTGGAGCAAAACTTTTCAAACCAATTGCGATATATAATGACACATTAACATTTGCATGCCTTTTTGTTTCCATTTTAACATGCCTTTTTGTTTTCTCAGCAGTCTCTTTCCCATATACGAGACGTTGCAAGCCCATCCCTGCTCTATCGCTATTTCTATGGCAAGTGTTCGACTGAGCTCCAACCTATAGCCCCCTTGCCAATCCTTTACTAGATAAAATCACTTTTGGCTGCTGTACACTCTTTAACCCTTATCCTTGAGTGGCCTATCGATCTTGATAAGTGGTGGCGCCTATGTAAAAGAAAATTCCTCCATTGCCTAAAACTAAATATGGATTCCATAATTCCACGAATAAAGCTTCTTCCCTAGAACTGCCCATGTGCGGAACTCTGTTCTGCTGGTTTGCTTTCTAGCTTGCTACAATATCATTATCGTCAAGCCGTCCTCGTAAATTATCTAATTATATCAAATTGCTTCTATAAAAGATAATTATGCAACTGCCCCACTGACTACAATACAGACATTTACTCTTATCCTCGAGTGGCCTCCGGGCTTGGATATGTGGTGACCCCTTTCTAAATAAACATAAATTAGAACAAATTCATTTGAGACATTGCCAAGGCTGTAGCAAAAAAGTAGACTCCATCTACCTTGCTAGAGAATTACTTACACTAAAACGTATCCTACATCTTCACAAAGTCAGTAATTCGCCGATGCGTTGAGTATTGTTGCTATATCTGCGCTGGTGCATCTATTAGGTTGATGCAAAAATAATGTCGTTTTTTTTTAACGTTCAACTTCAAAAGTAAAAAAAAAAACATTATTTTTGCACCAACATAATACCACTAGTCCCTTACCCTTGGACAGGTCCTCCAAAGGTATCTCAAATCTAATAATTCCCGCACTATCGTCCAAGCTCCAACTTCTGTCTCATCATCGCAATGTTGCATCCCTGTGTCTGTTTTAGAAGCACTCTAATAGAATGTGCTTTGATGAACTCATAGCACCTGTGCCCCCTCGACATACATACTCCTCTCTGAATAGTTGGTCTATAGAGTTTAAATTTGATATTACAATAGAAAAATGCGAGCATGAAAAGTAATATGGTTAAACTTAAACATGGAAATGTACAGGACCAGTTGTTAAAACTGGAAAAGAAAAGGACAAGATATTCAAGTAAAAAATATAATAAATTTATAACTTTAAATATTGTAGCATTAAGAATTGATTATATGTTATTAATTGAATTTTTAAAAGCCTGATTTTGTATAAGCTTGCTTTTAGATACATTAAAATTAACCAAACACTATTCTCTATAGATTATAAATCTAACAATCTTAAACATATGAAAAAGGAATTCTCCCCAGTATATCTAAAAGAATATCTAGAATGTCACAAAACTAGAATATATATATATGTATATATATATATATATATATATATATATATATATATATATATATATATATATATATATATATATATACATACATATATTCAGCCACTCTGATGAGTCGTAGACGACGAAACACGTGTCAGTACTAGAATAAACTACACAATATCAAATTACATAGTTATGAAGGGAAAAAGAAATCTAGGGAATAAAAATAGGTATAAAAATAAAGATAAGAGTAAAAAGAATGAAATTAAAAATGATAAACAATCATGTAATAGTAATAATAAGACGAGAAATAGACACAAAAACCAAGTCTGGTTTAACCCACCTTTCAGTGAACAAGTACAAAATAATATACCTAAAAAAATTTACAAAATAATTGATAAAAAAACTTTCCTGTAGATAATAGATTAAGTAAAATAATTAGTAAGCACATATTTTCAACCGCTGCGAATTTAAGTAAAACTATAATAAGTTCAAATAATGGTAAAATAAACAAAATAGTGAATAATAGTAGGATTGAATCAGGAGAATTAAATATTGAGAAAAAATGTAACTGTAGAATACCTAACGAATGTCCATTGGAAAGCAATTGTTTAATTTCTAAAATTATATACAAATGTGAAGTCAAAGTGGATAATAGTAAAAAGATGTACTTAGCGGGAACAGATACAGAAACCATATTGCATAATTTATTTTGGACTATTGGACCAGAGAAAAACTAAATTGGGATGATGAGAAGGATAGAAATAAGAATAGAGATAAGAATAAATATGAAAAATAAGAACAGGAACATTATGAGATTGGATAAAGGAACTACGTAAGAATAAAATAGAATTTGCTAAAATGGTCAATAATAAATAAAGCTAGAAAGTATGAACATAGTAAATCAAAAATATGTAATCTAATATGTAACTGTAGAATACCTAACGAATGTCCATTGGAAAGCAATTGTTTAATTTCTAAAATATGTAATCTATGCTTACTTGAGATAGCTGATTCTAAAGAATAAATTTTAAACAAAAACTTTTATGTTATACAAAGCTGTCTACATAGAAATAAATTAGTCCTGATTAAAATAACATGTATATAAAATAAAATAAAATAATAATTAAGGAATGTGTTGTAAGAGAATTGTAAATTTAATACTAGGAATTTAGGATGGTGGCGTCATTAAAGTAGCAGGTCGTTTACTAAACATATAGAAAATAAACTAAATATAGCCCAAATAAGTGAAATAGAATTAAATTTAAATTTGATAATTGTAATTGATAATAAACACCTGAGATATTTTAATAGCACAAAAAAGAAACCAAATATTAACTAATTGCAAAATATTGAGATGAACAAATTATGATGGGTTAATATAGTCTAAATCAAAATATAAGTTTGAAATAAATTAAGTGAGAAATTTAACCTAAATTACTATAAAAAGAATAATGTGAGAACTACAAGTTTAAAACGGAGCATTGGAGATTAATAAGGACAAAAATTAAAATCGTGAATTAAAGTATAAGAAATTTCGATAAAATTATGAATCTATAAATGTGGATAAAATCGAGTTATGTCTCTTACACTGCCAACATTATATTGAATGCTACGGGAAGAGTTAAAATTTTTAAAAATATGTTTATATGAAGATAAGATAGAAAATGATAGATTTAACTTTTAAATTAATTATATAATCAGTATGAGGAGACGATTAATATTAACTAAAATTATTTTTAAAACCTTTTAATTTATAGTTTTTCTTACAAAAATCAGATCAAAGGGAAATCAAAGATATCGTATCATGTAAATAAAAATTTATAGAAAACTAAGACAAATTCAAAAATAAATACCTGTACATATAAATAGAGACTAAAATCAATTAACTTTAGGAGTTGGGGAGAAAATAAATCAATAGATAAATCAGACAGGAAAAATAATTATGAAAAAATTAAAAGATTAAGAAATTATAAAAATATCATGTAAAAATATGAAATCTGAAAGTGGTATAATTACTTGATTCGAATGGAATAGAAAAATAAAGAAAATGAGGACAAACGGGGTGAACCCAATCTGCCTTTTCCCTTGTTATGAGAAATGTATTTTGGTTGTCTGAAGAGTAGATTTTTTTGGAATATTTTTAAATAATGTTTGTCCAAATTGTTACGAAACAATTGTAACACATAAGGAAATACACCATATGACGTTCTTATTTTATATTTTGCTGTCTTGATTTTTTGCAAAAATATTGTATATATATATATATATATATATATATATATATATATATATATATATATATATAATGGGCGTGTGTGTGTGTGTGTGTGTGTAAACATCCCTTACATAATGTAAACTACACTCCTCCTATAACAGGGGAACCACCTTTACAAACAGGCTTAACAATCTATTTCGCTCCTAATGAAACAATCGCTAGTCGTCGCATCTCTATCACGTTACCAAGAACCTTCTCCACTCTTTTGATGAGAAGTATTAGGCTGCGAAACGTCATGACATAAAGAGTCCCCGCTTACCCAAAACCCCTAAATAAATGTGTACCCTTGTTGAATAAATCAATAAATCTATATATATTAATATACTAGCAGTTCAGCCCGGCTTTGCTCGGGCCCTATGTACTGTCCATAACTTGACCTACGTGTGGATACACTTTATGTAAGATGTCAAATGTTTGGACCAAAATTTGTCTGAGTAATGTCGTAGAGACCGCAGAGGTAAATTAAAAAAAATGTAACACTAATTCTGACTCCGTAAAATTAATCATTTTCGTCTCAAATCAAAATACAAAGTCTTTCCCATGTCCAAGCTTCCTACATCTAAAATTTCAAGTGGTTAGACCTAAAATTGGGGGAGAAATTTAGTAAAATCTACAAAATCAACTTTAACCTCTTGGAAGCCAAATTTTCGCCCCCAAACTGATTAAAATACTTGCTGCATGTCTGAATACGCGTTATGTATAAATTTTAAATGTTTAGACCCAAAATTGGCTGAGTAGTTTGATAGATAGCGCAAAGGTCAAATCTTTTGAACTTTGACCCCCTAACAGCTTCAATTTTCGACCGAAACCGATTAAAAAAGCTTGCCCTGTCTCTGAATACACTTTATGTAAAATTTAAAATGTTTAAACCAGATTTTGACTGAGTAAATTTGTACAGACCACAGAGGTCAAATTTTTTAAATCTTTTACCCCACCATTTAACCCCTTAACATTGATATTTTGGGGCGCTAATCAAATTATAAAGTTTGATCCATGTCCAAGTAACCTACATTTAAAATTTCAAGTGTTTAGACCAAACATTCGCAGAGGAGTTTGGTAGAGTTATTGCGTAGGGAAATGTACACACACAGACACACATACACACAGACAGATAGACAGACAGACACGTTCACTTTTATAGATATACTAGCATGGGTGCCCGGCGTTGCCCGGGTGTTTGGAGGTGTATGCTGAGCCAAACCAAAATGACGGTCAATTTTTTAAAAATTTGACCCCTATTATGACCCCTTAACATTTATTGTTTTGGGCTCAAATAAAGTTATTAAGTTAGATCAATGTTCACGGAACCTATATTTAAAATTTCAAGTGTTTAGACCCAAAATTGTCGGAGGAGTTTGTTAGAGTTCTCAATGGTCAAAATCCTTGTTTTATCGTTATTTTCATGGCAGGTGCTCGTCTGAACTCCAATCCCTGGTCCCCCCTCGCCAATCTTTCACGAAAAACACCCGTCTAGCTGAATCCACTGTGAAAAATTTCCCCCACTCTATATCTGTGCCTAAATGAAAACACGGATTTCATGAACAAAGCTTCTTTCTTAGAACTGCACGCCTGTGGAACTCTGTTCCGTCTGCCTGCTTCCCTCCGGACTACAACTTGGATGTCTTCAAGTCTAATGTTAACAAATTCCTAATGAACCGCCCCCCTAATTAAACACTTCATCAAATCTCCTCACTAACGTAATGTACTTGCAATAACCCTTATCCCTGAGTGGCTTCCGGGCCTTGATAAGTGGTGATCACTGTGTAAAAAAAAAAAAAAAAAAAGAAAATTCGTTGAACTTTGCTCCCTTAATAGCTAAATTTCTGGCCGAAAACGGACCAGGAAGATTTTCCCAAATCTCAGTACCCTGTATATCAAATTTCGAGTCTGTAAACTAAAAATTTATTGCGTAGGGAAATGTACACAGACAGACACATAGACAGACACACAGACGCGTTCACTTTTATAGATAGATAGATAAATAGACTAATAGATTAAACAAAAATATATATGTATACATAAATATATATGGAAACAATTTTTTGTTTACTGTAAAGATTTTACGCAACAATTATGCAAGTATAAATCATGTATTTCTCATAAGAAAACCGAAAAAAAACTAATAGGGAATTAATTAAAATGAATGTTTAAAAGAATATGCAAATTAGCTAGATCTTTTGCTAGTGAATGCATTTCCACAACCCATATATAAGAAAATTGTATTTTTTAAAAAATAAATAGAAAAGAGGAGTGTTAATATGAATATCAATACACACAAAAGAAAAACGAATTTATAGGAGTATAGATGATATATACATATATATATGTATTCCATTCTTGTTTACTTATATATATAGCAAGTAACTGCTCGACAATAAAAAATGTTACTTGTAGACTACTATTGATTTAGTAATAAAGTTGTAGGTACAGCATTTCTTCACCAAATATTTAATGAATTCCTTTGAAAATACTAATATTCATGTTATTCTGATTTATTTGAGATATTATTTTATATATTTTGATACAAGATCGATTTAAAAAGAAAAATATATTTTACAAATTTGGTTCTTAAGGTTTTTCACTATAACTATTTATACTACCCTTTTTGACAAAACACGCTGAGCAACGATTAATACTAACTTTTCTACTTTCCCAAAAGCTGCTGTCTGCTGATCGCTTGTTAAAACTGTTCATGCTTTCTTTTCGTTTTAATCAAAGCTGCTTGTGTTATCGGGCTGTTTGTAAATAACTATTCAGTACTTCTACCTAACAATCTATATATATAAAAGTGAAAGTGTATGTGTATCTGTGTATCTGTGTGTGTCTGTGTGTCTGTGTACATTTCCCTACGCAATAACTCTGTCAATTTTTAGTCTACAGACTCGAAATTTTATATACAGGTTACTGAGATTTGGGAAAATTTATGAGATCGGTTTTCGGCCAGAAATTTGGCTGTTAAGGGGTCAAAGGTCAACGATTTGACCTTTGAGAACTCTACCAAACTCCTCCTACAATTTTGTGCCTAAACACTTGAAATGGTAGATAAACGTTTCTTGGGCATGGATCTAACTTAATAACTTGATTTGAGCCAAAAACAAGAAATGTTAAGGCGTCATAATAGGGGACAAATTTAAAAAAAAAAAATTGCCGTTTTTTCTTTTATTGCTCAGCACACACCTCTAAACACCCGGACAACGCCGAGCTGAAATGCAAGCATATCTATAAAAGTGAATTTGTCTGTGTATCTGTGTGTCTGTGTGTCTGTGTACATTTCCCTACGCAATAACTCTGTCAATTTAAAGTCTACAGACTCGAAATTTGGTATACAGGGTACTGAGATTTGGGGAAATTTATGAGATCGGTTTTCGGACAGAAATTTGGCTGTTAGGGGTCAAAATTCAACGATTTGACCTTTGAGAACTCTACCAAACTGCTCCGAGAATTTTGGGTCTAAACACTTGAAATTTTAAATATAGGTTATCTTGGACATGGATCTAACTTGATTTCAGCCCAAAACAGTAAATATTAAGGGGTCATAATAGGAGTCAAAGTTTAACAAATTGACCGCTTTTTTTTTGCTCAGCATCCACCTCCAAATACCCGGGCAACTCCTGTCTGAAATGCTAGTATATATATATATATATATATATATATATATATATATATATATATATATATATATATAATGTTTGAAATTATCTGTGGTAGATATAGTCATGAGGCATGCGATTAAGATTATCTTCTGAGGTGAGTAACACTGAATTATTTTTATGTGTTGCAAAGTCGCAAATCAGCTATCACAACAAAGACATCTATTATTTATCTCCTTGTCAATAAGGAGCGATAGACACATAAGGTCAGGTGTGTTTATTTATTGCAGAAACCAGGGCACTCTGATAAGCGCACTGTGGAATGCAAAAATGTCACATCGATCTCCTCGATAGAGGTGCTTCCGGCGATTAGCAATAATCTATCTTCTCCCTATAGAGAATGTAACGCCTGGCAGGTGTCATTTGCTAAGTTATCTATTGTTTTTTTTTTGTTTTTTGTTTTTTTACTTTTTCACCCCAAACAAGAAGCATTGCCACTTTGGTGTAGGGGGCTACTATCAGGGGCAGCAACTACTGGGGCGCTATGTTGGGATTTGGGCAGCAAGATGTCGTTCACGTTGCACTTGAACTTCTGCATGTCAGTACAGTTGGGGAAGCAGGAACTTGGAATGGAATTCCAGAGTCTAGCGGTTCTGGGGAAGAAACTACTGGAGTAGAAAGATCTTTTGCATCTAGGAATCTCTACTGTGAAGGGGTGGGATTTAGCTGCCTTTCGGGTTTGTCGAGGGTGTCTACGTCGTAGGGACACAAGTGTCTGCAGTTCGTCAGAGCATTCACCATTAAAGTACTTGTAGAACAGGCAGAGGGATGCAACGTTTCGTCGATAGGACAGAGGCTGGAGCTTAGATGCCAGTTCAGGGCCTATCAGATTTGCGACTCTTTTTTGAACCTTGTCTAGGAGCGAGAGACTAGTAGCAGATGCACAAGCCCAAATGTGACAACAATACTCCATACATGGGCGAATGGTGGCCTTGTAGAGGTACAGGATACTTTCAGGTGTCAGTAGTTTTCTAGCACGGTAGAGAGAGCCTACCTTTTTTCGCAGCGGCCCTGGCAATGTTTTCAATATAATTGTTCCAACTCATGTTTCCTGTGAACGTTAGGCCAAGCAGTTTGAAAGATGTACTCTCGGACAGGGAGTCACTGGTCATTGCTATTGGTGGCAGAGAAGGTTTCTTGTAATTATTGAAGGAAACCAGTTTAGTCTTGGCAGCATTGAATGTGACCATCCGTTTATGTCCCCATTCCACTACAGATTGGAGGTCATCCTCTAGTGTTTTTGCCATTTCTTTAGATATGTGTTCATTTGTTTTCCTGTCATGCCTGTTATAGAGTGTAGTGTCATCAGCATATATACCCATCTCAGAGGTCATTAATAAATATTAGGAACAATAGAGGTCCAAGAATAGACCCCTGAGGCACTCCCGCATTTATATCCCACTGTTTAGACGTACGACCGTCGAGGACAACCTGGATTTTTCTCTTATCTAAGAAGGGCCTAATTATGTTAAGTATTCTACCAGTGATACCGTATGATTTAATTGTCCTGAGGAGACCCTTGTGCCATACCCTGTCAAAAGCGTTAGATATATCTAGAGCTACCGCTCTGCTCTCCCCCGCTTTGTCCAGTGAATGGTATATACATTCAGAGATTATTTCTGAAATACAAGACTTTCATAGAGACTATAAATATAGTTATATTTAATACCTTGTATGTAACGATTCGTAGCAGTTATGCCCCCCCCCCGCATCATCATGTGTACTTCAATAACAATCTTTGCCAATACTCTCCCAATGTTTTTAATGTTGGAGGATGAGTCTCCATGCTGCTTCAGTTGCTTGGTGGCTGGATAAAAAAGTACTAGTCCAGAATTCGTTCTTGACAATCAGCGTGGAATAAGCAATGCTCGCATACATTTCACTAAAACCTCCAATGGCTAGTTTCAAATTATTATATAAATACTTACAGGTCAACCGGTGTTGCCCGGTCATAAAATACGCTTACATATGATATTTTAGCACACGCAAATTTCGTATATATTATTTTGCAGTCAATTCTCTATTGCCTATTGTACCTAATATGTAGCAGTGGTTTCAAAAGATAAAAAAAGACTTTTGTGCCATCAGCTAGATTCGAACCTAAAACGTTTGATGCTCCAGCAATAGTCGTTCCCGTTTCATCTATTAACACATGGATAACAAAATGTTAAAAATGAAGTGTGTGAATGTATATTTGAGCATGCGTAAAAATAACAAGTTTAATCAGCTTACTTCTGTCTAGTTCAATTGTTTTCAATTCTTACCTATTAGCAGCTATTTTTACCGGCTAAAAAACAAAACAAATCGAATTTGTTCCACGGGCCCAAATCTCCTATATATCAAGTTCAAGTCTGAAGATCAAAACTTGAGAAAGGAATTTGATGCACAAAGATCACATTATATATGAACGCTCATGAGTATGGTTCGGTCAGCCAGTAAGAAGTAACTAGAAATCTCTTCAGACTATATTACACAAAAGTAGAAATCGTAAGATTACTTTATGACATGCTGACCGAAACATGCTTATGGATGTGTACTGACATATAAATGCTTATATATACGTACATATGTATGCGTGAGCTAGAGATTTTTCACCCTAAACGCTATGCAATTATGCATAATGTAGAAAATATGCATAAATAGAACTGGGCGTAATAGTTGAATTAAATCAATCATGTTTCTGAATTTTTAAGATGAGGATTGCTTAATCGTATTATTTGGATTCATCGGACTACTGTTCTCATTTCTGTTGTGATTTTCACAATGTTTCAGTCAATGTAACCTCCGACCTTATAAAAAATAGATAATATATAAAAGTAATAAGTAAAAACAATAATATATATATAGAGAGAGATTTATAATAATATTCAGCAATAATCTATAATATAAATCTCACCTGTCAGTTTAAATGTATGTATGTATGTATGTATGTATGTATGTATGTATGGATGGATGGATGGATGCCTAAACCTTTCGACAGGGGCGACGGATTTTCAGGATATTTGTATCGTTTTAACGCGCGACCTTTCGGACGACAAATATCGAAAAATCGGCTAAAAACGTCAATTCTTTTACCCTCAACTTGGCACTTTTCTACAAGACGGGGTCGTCTTTTACGCCGATATTTTCGAAAGAATACGTGGTGCAGTGGTTAGAATATTTGGAAAAATCAATAGAGGTTCAATTTTTAGTGTGGACGACCGAAAAATACAATTCCGAATTACTTAGGACATCTGTCCATTCATGGCTGACGGAACAAGAACATGCTACCCCTGTAAAGTAAATAAAGGGTTCCACTCGAAATTATGTCCAAATTCCCGAGTTCGACGGAAACATTTCCGAGTTCGACGGAAACAAGATATAACATGACTGACGATATTAAGGTGTTCGTTTGAGTAATTTTTAAATAGAAAAAGTGGGATTTTTATATAAATGTCAGTGCGATAAAAAAACAAATTTGATGAGTTGGATTACTTAAGAGGACGGGTGATCAGAATTTGTTCACGTTGAACTTGAAGACGCCCATACTATTTTCAAATAATATAATGTTTAAATTTGCCCAAATGGTTCCGAGACAATTGTAACACATAAGGATACACACCATACGATGATTCTTTTTTTATATTTTGTTGTCTTCATTTTGCATATATATATATATATATATATATATATATATATATATATATATATATATATTGGTTATTTGCAACATTCGGTTTTTCAGAGTTTTTCCCATCATGCACTCGTTATATTTACATTATACGATCCTCTTCCTCCCCTAATTTTTCTTGTTTTTGCAAAAATATTATACACATGCTCGATTATAAAAACCGATAATCCTGAAGCTTAATTAAGTCAATCAATATTGACTTTGATTTTATTGGTATATGAACATTAACCAATTAATTTTAATATATAAAAATGTTTGATAAAATATATTATTGAGTATATATATATATATATATATATATATATATATATATATATATATATATATATGTGTGTGTGTGTGTGTGTGTGTGTGTGTGTGTTTGTGTGTGTGTATGTGTGCACGTATATATATATATACAGAGAGAGAGAGAGAGAGAGAGAGAGAGAGAGAGAGAGAGAGAGAGAGAAAGAGAGAGCAAGAGAACATATTCTTAAAGAGGAGGTAACCGTGATGAATGGAAATATGAGAATGAAAAGGAAGGGGTAACAGAGGGAAAGAGGAAATCGAAGCAAAAGAGATGGTTAAAAGAGGAAGAAAAATTAAAAACGGCTAGGTAGAACCAAATATCGTTTTCTCAGCTATAGAGCTATCGAGAACTAACTTTGAGAAAATGCACCGACTTAAGTTCATATATGAGAGAAATTAGCCGCATGGCAAAAGTTTATGTGGATATCGTATCGGCCACCGTTTGTCTCTCTTTTTTACCGTTTCAATGTCATCTAACAAATGAATGGCACATTGTTCACTTATAATCACGCAGAAAGCGATCATTATGCTTCAGGTGTCATGTTATAGTGTTATACTTATATCGGTAGAATGAGATAGACAGAAATGCACTTCAGACATATATTGTCTCGTCACTATTTTGTAAAACGGAGTTTTATCGGAGGAGCATAGGTCTTGTGGCTACAATACAATATTATACACACATATACATCGATATAAGGTTCGGGATATGACCTAAAACTATATCCGACGGTGAGGCCCCACCTTGCGGGCCTTGGGGAGTGTGGAGCCACCCTTTAATTGCTATTGCTCCCACGTCCACTCTGACCCGGAGTGGTAGTACCTGTTAGGGTCCCAAATATGGGTTAAATAGAATCTGACTTAAAAAAAACAAATATACTCCATTAAAAATCCTTCCTCAAAATAACTAGATTCGGCATTAAATAACCTGAAAAAGGTTGATATGCCGTAAAACAAAAACAACTAACCAACCAACATCGATATAAATAAAACAGTAGATGTATGCATGTGTTTGTGTCTGTGAAAATATTTACTCGATTAACCCTTAAACTACCGGTCAAATAACATTGAAATTAAGAGGAAATATTAACCATAGATCAAGGATGGTTTTAACGAGTAAATCTTTGTTTGGATGAATAAGACGTGCAAAAGCATGCCAGCAAGTTGAAATACAAAATGTTCATTTCAACTTGCTGACTTATTTCTATTACTTTTGCGCAATGCGGAAATTTATTTATAGTTGGTGTCGTTTAATATAAATCATTCTTATCTATCTGTCGATAGCTGAAGCGGTAGAGAACCCAGCTGGAATGGTAAATGTTTCGGTTTCGATTCCAGCTCATGGAACCGAAGTTATGTTTTTTCACTTTATAAATCAATACCATGTATTTGGTATAATAAACTATTCATTAGTAGGGAATTGGCTCTGTAATAATAAATACAAAAGCTGCATGAATTAAAATGTATTTAAGCATGTTTTACCACTGGGCAGGGCTGGGTGCTCCACCAAGCCCCCTCGTTAGTATTATAATATAGGCTAGTGTTCATATCTTTATATATGAGTTGTGATACAACGAAAAAGTATTGTATGTGGATTACTATATATATATATATATATATATATATATATATATATATATATATATATATATATATAGTGTGTTCCAAAAGTTTTAGGCAGATTTCAAGTCCTTATATTTGTTTAACTATGAATGGTAGTAAGATGAAAGTGGTGCCATTTTAAAGCTAAATGCATTAATTTTTTTGTGAAACTATTGATTTTTAAAATTCTTTTTTCTGATCCAGCAATGGCGTTCACTCAACCAGAAAAGGCGTTTTGTGTGCTTGAATTTGCAAAAACTGGATCATAAACACTTGTTCAACATGCATTTCACAAAAAAAGATCTCACACCTTGCGATTTATTTTTGTGGATATTTGTGAAAGGACTGGTCTATGTGCCTCCCATCCCAAGAGACGTGGATGAGCTGAAGGCCCGAATAACAGAAGTTTTTTCAACCATTGACAATGCAATGCTGGGACGTGCTTGGCAAGATTTGGACTTGACATGTGTCGTGTGACCAATGATACATACATTGAACATGTTTGAATATTAATAGGGAAAACTTGAGATTACAAGCTTTCTGAATATACCAGATGCGTTTTTATATCCTTAACAGTTCTCAAGATATTCAATGTTAAGATATGCCCAACACTTATGGAACACCCTGTATATATATATATATATATAAAAAAATGTATATATGTAAAAATATTTTTAACCTTTATATATCAAATTTTAAATAAATAAGAATGTAAATATACTAAATACTAATCATAGTGGGGGTGATAAGTAGTTAAATGGATTAATCCTAATATTAAGAAATTCATTTTTATACTATGAAAAGGTTAGTAATTGCAATTAAGAATAGGAAATTGGATCAAATGTTTGTAACATGTCTTCTTCCTAAGATTAAGTGTGGTGGTGTTTGATCAACACTGCTGGGGAGCCATGATGTAATATACTGTTTTGTTTTTAAATCCCCGAAAGAGTGTTTCATGGTAAACAACTAATGATCCCTTGAAAAATAAATTATTGGTATTATAGTAAATTCGAGAGTGAGTTGATGCAGTGATTGCAGGTGATTAAATGACTTACTGACTGGATGGTTTTCTAACGAATGATAAAAAATATTTTTTGTATAGTTTTAAAGGTTAAAAACTTCAAAGACTATATATATATAGTAATTCACATACAGTACTCTCGGTTGTAGGTTCAATCCCCGGCTAGCACCTTTCTCCAGCCGGGGATTAAACCTACAAACATATAACTACTAAACATACAACTATATATATATATATATATATATATATATATATATATATATATATATATATATATATATATAGTAATCCACATACAGTACATCGCGTTGATAGTCGGCAGTTCTACCCATCGGCTCAGAGCAAAAACCTTGATTCAATATCCGGAACGTGTGTTCTTGTTTCTTTTTTGTTTTTGTTTTTTGTTTTTTTTTTTGAAGGCAGATGGTGTTTAATCCACAGTGATTGCAAGAAATTAATTGAGTTACAACAAAGGAATTTTCCAGCGAAGGACTTGGGATTAAATGCTTTTGTTTCTTTTTCTCTTATAATTTTAAAACCTAGACTACACACACGCATACACGGAAATGTATAAAATAAAACTAAGAATAATTATTATTAATAATATACATACACACACACACACACACACACATATATATATATATATATATATATATATATATATATATATATATATACATGAGAAAGAAAATTAAAATTTATTGTTCGACTGATTACTCCAAAAACAATTTACAAAGTTCTTATTCCGCGGAGTTTCAAAGAATGCTATTCTTGTTATTCTTCTCATACGAGGACAGAAAGAAATTAGCAAATTATATTGGTAATTTATTTATTTGTTTATTTATAATGTCCTAATTTTGTACCTTTGTCAAAAGTCTTCTTGTACTCCAATGTGTTTAACAAGACTTTGCTGTGTCGTCTTTGTCCGATCATGTATAGGATGCACCTTTTCCTGCCGCTATAGGTCCACGTGTGTAACACATCTATCACTCTCCTCTGTAATCTTTTTTCTCTTTTCTTTTTCCTTGCTGTAACGACACCTCGCACACGACTCGGTCATTTATATACAGCTGTTGCAATACGTGTTTCCGTTTCAGATACACCACATGATTTATTATTAACTCCTGCACTAGAAAGAGGTCTATGCGGATACTACAAGAAACTGTTTCATCACCGATTTAGATTGAACGGAAGTAGAGAAGCTTTTCTCAACCAGAATTGCTGAACATTAGAATAGACTTTTAAAAAGGCAATAAATGCACGAGCAACGTAATAATTCAATGGGGATTTAGACAATTTGGTCTACTACATCCTCTTCTTTTTACTACGTATAAATTGACGTATGATTGTTTTATTTTTTGCCAAGGAAATTGTAATTGAATTTGCCTCGATATGTACAGGACTCGCCTGATCGATAAAAAAAAAACAAATCAAAATATCCATCCTCCATCGAACTACTTCCCTTCCATCTTTATTTGATAAAATCCAAAGTAAAACCCTTGAAATTTTTGGCCATGTCAACCATTGGGCTATCAAAGTTATGCTTTGGAGGGTATGGTAGAAGGCAAAAGAGGCAGACAAAAGCCAAAGAGAAGGTGGAGAGAAAATGTTTTTGATTGGCTATCCCTCAACAGTTGGGCGTCCATCAAAAAACTTGTTCTGGCTCAGAAGCAATGGCGAAAAATAAGAGTTTGCAATTCGCACCGGAAGTTAAAGATGCGAATCATGATGCGTAATTCCTGTTCTCAGAGTTTATTTATATTTTGATATGCAAATGACTCTGAACTATCGGAATATGTTAGGTGTCCCACGTTAATACAACCTTGTGTCATATCCTGCCTGCGTTGCGCGGTAGGTAAATAGCAAACGTCGGTTGAACGGCGATGGTGGCCTGCTTTCTTCGTCATCAACCTGAGGTTCTCTCTTTATGTCAGTTAAAGATCGAAAACAATCCGTACGACTGGTGACCATTGTTGAGTAGGGACTAAACGAATGCAGATACACTCACCGCACCCATTTGTTTCCGTACCCTCCTTTCTCAATAACACCATATATATTACTTTTCATGTTATGCTTGAGCAAACCAGTATTGTGCATGTGTGTATGTGTGTGGAGAGGGGGAGAAAAAGAGAAAGAGAGAGAGACAGACAGACAGAGAAACGTTATTTTCGGGACATTAAATCTTTCTATGATTTCGTTAAAGCGTCACACTAGCTAACGTTTCAAAACTTGTTTTCAAAGTTAAACTTTATTTGGATATACTATTTATAATAATAGGTACTTTTTGAAAGCACGCCATACTTCCTATTTGTAATAATATTTCTGTAAAGACCCGTAGTGTAATGGACGACTGGCATCGTGGATAAATCCAGTTGGGTTATTTTATAACTGAAATTCTTTGAAATGAGTAATTTACATATTTATTTATTTACAGACTCTTATCCTCATCTTCATAGTTGCATTCTTCAGGTGGTTAATCGCGAAGGGATAGGAATGCTGAGTCTCTTAAATGGATCCCCAGTAATTACTGCCTTCCATAGGTGTTGTTGTCTCATCACGTTTTGGCCAACCAATCCTCTGGTCTGCTTTGAGCCGGCGCAGTGGACAGAAGCGTTAAACCTCTACAGTTACATGTGGGCGTTGTCTGTAAATAGAGGTTTCAATGTTACCCAAAGCCAGAGGATTAGATGAACAAAACGTGACGAGACGACAACTATGGAACGCAGCAATTACTGAGGATACAGTGTTAAGAGACTAAACATTGCTATCCCATTGTTAACCACCTGACGAAGGTCAAATAATAATTGACTGAAACGTTGTGAAACAACAATTATGAAGATAAATAAACAAATAAATAAATAAACAAATAAATAAATAAACAAATAAATAAACAAACAAATAACCAAACAAATAAATAAATAAACAAACAAATAAACAAACAAATAAATAAATAAATAAACAAATAAATAAATAAACAAATAAATAAACAAACAAATAAATCAACAAATAAATAAATAAACAAATAAATAAATAAATAAATCAACAAATAAATAAATAAACAAATAAACAAACAAGTAAATCAACAAATAAATAAATAAATAAACAAAAAAATAAATAAATAAACAAATAAATAAATAAACAAATAAATAAACAAATAAATAAATAAACAAATAAATAAATAAATAAACAAATAAACAAACAAGTAAATCAACAAATAAATAAATAAATAAACAAAAAAATAAATAAATAAACAAATAAATAAATAAACAAAAAAATAAATAAATAAACAAATCAATAAACAAATAAATAAACAAACAAATAAATAAACAAACAAATAAATAAATAAACAAATAAATAAATAAATAAACAAACAAATAAATAAATAAACAAATAAACAAACAAGTAAATCAACAAATAAATAAATAAATAAACAAAAAAATAAATAAATAAACAAATAAATAAATAAACAAATAAATAAACAAATAAATAAACAAACAAATAAACAAACAAATAAATCAACAAATAAATAAATAAACAAATAAACAAACAAATAAATAAACAAATAAATAAACAAATAAATAAATGAACAAACAAATAAACAAACAAATAAATAAACAAATAAACAAACAAATAAATAAACAAATAAATAAATCAACAAATAAATAAATAAACAAACAAATAAATAAACAAATAAACAAACAAATAAATAAACAAATAAATAAATCAACAAGCAAATAAACAAACAAATAAATCAACAAATAAATCAACAAACAAATAAACAAACAAATAAATAAACAAATCAATAAAAAATAAATAAATAACAGACACTCAAAATACAATTTCACTTCTATACAATCATGTCTGACGGAACAAGAACATGTTACCTCCGTTCGAAATTTCGTGATGATTCCCGAATTCGGAAGAAAAGTTCCCCAGTTCAACAAGATAGACCTGAAGAAGGTAGGAGATTGCATCGATCGAAGCGTCGAGAAAATAGACAACAATGTGACACCACTAGTCCGAAGAATCCAAATAATAAGAATAGTATTTGGATCTGGATATGGTCTCTTACGGCGCGTGTTAAAATATTTATAAAAGATAGAGCGTACGATCTCCTTGTTCACGAAAAAGAATCCCCGCTTATCAAGGCCCAAAGGCCACTTGAGGATAAAGGTTAATTAGTATCATGAAGTTGGTGAAACAAGAACTTGTTTAGATTGGACTTGAAGACGGCCACATTGTTGTCAGCTGGAAAGTTGCTTCATGGTACAGAGTGTCACATGCGGCCAGTTATAGAAAGAAACTTTGTTCATGGAATTTGCGTTTAGGCTTAAGCATAGATAGAGAATAGAGGAAATTGTTGATAGTAGTTGTAATTAGACGAGTGTTTTTTTTTTGTTTGCAAGGGAGGGAAACCATTGGTTGAAACTCAGACGAGCATGGCCATGAAAATAAAATGGAGCTCATCTGCAAGAAAGGCATGGCGAGGAGGATATATATATATATATATATATATATATATATATATATATATATATATATATATATATATATATATATATATATATATATAATATAAAAATATAACACGGAAATTACATAATTGTCGACAATAATTATGTAATTGCATCGACAATTATGTAATTTTCCGTGTTATATTTTTATGTTATTGCTTTGTTTACCACATTGAGCTCTCATACCCGGATTTCCTCTGGAATTATTCCATTACAACACTATATATATATATGTATGTATGTATGTATATATATATATATATATATATATATATATATATTATTTAAAATTATTTTTATTAATATCTATAAATTTTATCCCAATCCCTACATTTTTTTGTAAATAAAACTTTTTAAGAACGACTTAGAGTTCCTTCGTCCACATAATATCAAACCCTGCTAAAGGGTATCCTTATCTTTACAAGGCCACGGTTCGCCCTTGCATTAAGTATTGTTGCCACATCTGGGGGGGTGGCATCTGTCACTAGTCTCTCGTTCCTATACAGAGTTAAAAAAGGAGTCGCCAACCTAATGAATCCTGCCTATCAACTAAACTTCAACCTCTGTCCCATCGCCGAAACCTTACATCCTTGTGCCTGTGTTACAAGTATTTTGATGGCAAGTGATCTGATTAACTCCGGGCACTAGTACCCCCTCGTAACAATATCCTCGACAAACCCGACAAGCAACAAAATTCCATCCCGACACAAGAAACAGAAATAGAAATGGATCTAATATATGGACTTCAAGAAAAAATTCATGAAAAAAAAAAAAGACCAAGAAGTGTTGATTAAGTCCAAACATTTAGCACTCAAAGTTAAGATGCCAACCCGGTTTAGCTAAATATGGAACGGAAGTCACTAAGCATGAAACGAAATTTATTTACTTTTTTTTTATAACACAAGAAGTGTTAATAAAAAAAAAACTTCCATAGATTACGAATAACAAAATTCGGTGAAAAGTTGTGAAAGGCATAAATATATTATTTCAAATAGACACCAGTTAAAGAAACGTAAATAATAAAAAAAAAAATTCTCATAAGTTTTTTTTTCGTGATAACACTAATGTGAAAAAAAAAATTTATAGAAATGTAAAAAATGAAAATTTATTATTTTTTATTGCTTCATGCACAAGAAGTGTTAAAACTAAAATATTTTTTTGAAATAAATGATTTCAATGTGGTTTCGTATTTCGTTTCATGTTTAGTGACTTCCGTTCTATATTAAGGTAAACCGAGTTCATTTCCGGCGTCTTAATTTTGAGTATTAAATATTTGAACTTAAACACAGTTTTAGAGACGATTTCTCATCAAAAGCAGAACCAATCATAAAAATCTCAAGACGAAAAAGGGACACGTCAACAATTGAAAGACAATAGCTAAGTCTCAACAGGATAAAACGAAACAAGAGAGAGGGTCTTCTTTTAAAAAATAAACTGTAACTATTGATTTATACTAACATGCTAGAAAACATCATTTTGTCCAGATCTAATTTATCAAATTAGCTCAATTTACAGGTTGGGGCGATAAAATTGTCCCCCCTAGAAAAGACGACATAGTTCCATTTCCGCTTGATGAAAACCGGTTTTCTTTTTTCGTTGCAGACCATCTACTACTTGGCCAATTGTGTACAAATCCCAAAGAGCTATAGGAGCCTTCTACCATGTTTGAAAGTAATACAATGTTCAACAAGTCATATCAATGATGCGTCGCTGTACAACTCATGCTCTCTACCGATCCAAGTTATTACAACAGGACCATTGCCAGCACCCTCAAAATGCAGATTTAAACATCACTTAGGGGCACAGCTCAATGCATCGGACAATCAACAGTTACAGTCCTTGGTGTGGTTTCAAGTGAGGGCCACGTCATGCCACATCACATCTTCGAAGTCGACTTGAAAGCCAACACCAAAGTGTTCTTGGGTGTCCTGAAGTGTGGTGAAACCCTATTGCAATCAGGAGGTAGCTGGCAGACCCTGCTTGCGGCAGTAGGACTCGAAGCCGGCTCACAAGTCCAAAAAGACCCAGACTTGGCTTCAGAATGAGTGCTACGACTGTGTATCCTTCTCTCTGACCCCCCTCCCCCAACCTCAACCCACTGGTCTACTTCGTTTAGTCATACTTCGAGAACATCACCAACATGACCTCCCACAACACCAAAGCAAGTCTGGTCATGCCATCCGCTAAGTATTCACGTAGCTCCTGCCGGTACTTGTGGAAAAGGCATGCTCCCAGTTCCGAACCTGTATCGAGACGGTGGTTGGGGCGAAGGCAGCTACATTGAACAGCTGTCATTTCTACTACATAATCAAGTTACATGAATTAATTTTTTGTCAATAAAAGTTTTAAAATAAAACTACAATGTTGTTTTATTTAGGAGAGCAATTATAACATAATATCCTGTATTATCTCAAAGTAATATTTTCCAAACGTATTCACGGTTTTATAGTTCCTGCTTATTTAATTACAGTTAGTCATGGATAATTTTAAACGACGGGTTTACTTCCTCTTTTTATTGCGTGTAGGCATATGACAATTGGCCGGACGTTTAAGAACAACGATGATCTGTTCTCTGGACGTCGTAGTCACGTTGACACACCGGTTTTCATCAGACCACCGAACTAAGCGATGTTCAGCTGGATCCGTGTAAGATGGGCGACTATTTGGGAATAGTTAGAGCTGTATGTATTAAGGTGCACGAATGGCAGGTGGGGAGAAGAAGGATATGGAGTAAGAAAAGAAAGAAATGAAAAAAAAAAGAAAGAAATATGAGGAGAATAAAAAAAGATGAAGAAATAAAAAAGGAACAAGAGAAAGAAAAATACTAGTAGTAAAAGATGAAACGATAAAAATATCGCTCTAGAAAAAACGACATGATTCCATTTCCTTTTGATGAAAACCGGTTTAATTTCTTTTTTGCAGGGCATCTACTAATTGGCCAGTTGTGTACAAATCCTAAGAGCGATAGGAGCCTTCTATCATGTCTTAAAGTGACACAATGTTCATTGAGCAAAATCTGAGATGCGCCGCCGTACACCTCATGCTCTCTACCGATCCAAGTTATAACAACAGGACTATTGTCATCGCCCTCAAAATGCATTGCTAGATTGCCACTAATAACACAGACGTGCCCAGGGTGATGAAAACAAACGGCCACGGTTATGGTCTTCGGTGTGGTTTCAAGTGAGGGTCATACCATGCCACCTCATATCTTCGAAGTCGACTTGAAAGTCAACACCAAAGTGTACCTGGATGAGCTGAAAAGTGTGGTAATCTCATGGTGCAACCGGGTGGTTGCTGGCAGACCCTGGCTATGGCAGCAGGGCTTGGCACTGGCCTGCAAGTCCAAAGAGACCAAGGCTTGGCTTCAGAACGAGTGTTACGACTGTGCACTCTTCTCACTGACCCCCGTCTCCCCCAACCTAAACTCGCTGGACTACTTCGTTTGATCATACGTCGAGAACATCACCAACATGACCTCCCACCACAATAAAGCGAGCCTGATCGCCTCCATCTGCCGAGTATTTGAGGCGGTGATTGAAACTGGAGGCAGCCACATTGAATAGATTTCATTTTTTGGTTGGTTGTTTTTGTTTTACGGCATATCAACTCTTTTCGGGTTATTTAATGCCGAATCCAAAGATTTTGAAGAAAATTTTTTTAGTAGAATATATTTGTTGTTTTCAAGTCGGTTTCTATTTAACCCATAGTTGGAACCCTAACAGGTACTACCACTCCGGGTCAGAGTGGATCTGGGAGCAATGGTAATTAAAGGGTGGCTCCACACTCCCCAAAGCCCGCAAGCTGGGGCCTCACCACTGGATATAGTTTAAGGTCATATCCAGGACCCCCATTGAGGGACTTTTACCCTCTGCAGGGAGGCAGTCGGTGTATTCTAATGCCCCACCGACAGGGCCAGAATAGATTTCAGTTTTACTACATAATCAAGTTTCCTGAATTGATTTCTTCGATAAAAGTTTTCAAATAAAGATGTAGTGTTGTTGATTTTAAGGGCGACAATTTTATTGTTTCACTGTGTAATAGAAGAAGAAGAAGAAGAAGAAGAAGAAGAAGAAGAAGAAAGCGAAGGAAATAAGCAGAAAAAGAAAGAGAAAAAATATGACGAGAAAAGAAGACGAAAATGAAGAAGAAAAAGGGTGAAAGAGAAAGAGGAGAAATAGAAGAAAAAGTAGAAGATGAAAAGGAAAAAGGAGGATAGTGAAGAAAAAAGCAGAAATAGGGAGAAGAAGATCGAACAAAGTAAAAAAAAATAGAAAGGAAGACAAGAAGAAGAGGAAGAAGAAGAAGAAGAGGAAGAAAAAAATAGAAAAAAGGAGAGAAAAAAAGAAAAACATGAAAAATATTTTTAATCTTAGGACATTGAGTTCCATGTCAGCCAACAACCTTTATACTTGAAAATGGCGAATAGTTTTTGCGCCGAGTGCAAAATTTGACCCTGCAGATAATTTTATCAACACTTTAGAACTGGACGGACAATATAATCCGGAACAAGACTTGACACTCCCATTTGACGTAATACAATGGAATAAGATTATAAATATTTAAAAAAATCGGTCACTGATAAAAAAAATCAATTGGTTTAATCTTGAAATTTTTTTCAAAATGTCTGATTTCCCCAGACAAAAAAAAAATAAATAAATAAACTCATTTGAGCGAATTTTATTTCAAACTAGTCAACTAATCCCTCCTTACGGAATGCGGCAGAATATTTTTAAATATTCATTTTTTGGCAACAAAGAGGCATTCGCAGAAAATCTAGAAAATGACATTCAGTCTTTAATGAAATATGGACGTAAATGGATACTATCATTTACTGCCACTAAAAAAGAATTCTCAACCACTTATTGCCACAAGAAATAACACGTTTCCCTAGAGCCTATCTTTCCAACTCTTCAGCTTAACATTCACAGTCAACATGGATTTGAACAAATACATTGAGGATATTGCCAAGGCTGCTGCAAAGATGGTTGGCTCCCTCTGCCATGCTAGAAAATCACTCACACAAGAAACCATGCATGGATTATTCTTGGCACATCTCGACTAGTGGATCTATCACTAGTCTCTCACTCATAGACAGGGTAAAAAAAAAGTCTCACATCTAATAGGTCCCACACTGTCGACTAAGCTCCAACCTCTGTCTCATCACTACAATGTTGTATCCCTGTGCCTGTTTTGCAAGTACTTTGATGTAATGTGTTCTGATGAACTCATAGCACTTGCGCCCCCTCGAGATACATACTCTTGACTAACCGGACAAACAGCAAAATTTCACCTCTTCACTGTTGAGGTCGCCAGATGCCGAAAAGTATTCTGTTCTAATAGTTTCTTACTTAGGATTGATTTTTGTAATCCCTTCCTGTTTCCCGTCTCCTTCACTGCACTAATCAGCAGAAATTTATATTTAATATGAATAGATATCTCGCTGTTCAACTCCCTATAGCCCTCTGTTAGACACGATCCCAAATAGTTACGTACATTCCAAGTGCCAATATGCTTTGTTTATGGTTGAAAATAAGTTTTATAAAGAAAAGTAATACTTGCACAAATTTTTCAGATTCAATAAAGCAAATACTAAGCGCTGTCTTGGACTGTTATGCCGCAAATTTTTCGTTAATTTACTAAAAGTGCCCATGCGAAAAAAAATGTCTGCAAACTTATTGAAGGCACTTCGTAATTTCGTATAGAAGTGTTTTAGTACACTGACTATTTAATATTTTTAGACTTGTATAATGCTTAGGTTGGTTGGTTGGTTGGTTGTTTTTGTTTTACGGCATATCAACCCTTTTCGGGTTATTTAATGCCGAATCCAAAGATTTTGAAGAAAAATTTTTTAATAGACTATATTTGTTGTTTTCAAGTCATTTTCGATTTAACCCATAGTTGGGACCCTAACAGGTACTACCACTCCGGGTTAGAATGGATCCGGGAGCAATAGTAATTAAAGAGTGGCTCCACACTCCCCAAAGCCCACAAGCTGGGGCCTCACCACTGGATATAGACTTTTACCCTCTGCAGGGGGGGGGCAGTCAGTGTATTCTAATGCCCCATCGACAGGGCCGATAATGTTTAGGAGAGTTAGAGAAACGTTCTAGATTTAATAAAGCAATGGTACGCGGTCGTGATGCATCCAGCGCTGTCTTGAACTGTTTGGTTGTTTACAAGCTGGCTACGTCTTCTCCCAACCGGTATTCACGGTACGGCGACCCGAAACGATATAGACTAGTGAACCGGTTTTTCTTTCTTTTTTTTAAAAATTTGTTTCAAATCAATCAATCAATCAATACACCCAAAATCGAAGACAATTTTACCAAGGAGGTCATTTATGAATATTAGGAATAATAAAAGTCCAAGGATAGACCCCTGAGATACTCTCGCATTTATATCATATTGTCTAGATGTACAACCGTCGGGGACAACCCGGATTCTCCTCTTACTTAAGAAGGATTTAATTACGTTATGTAATTCTTCAAATGATATCATGTGATCTGAGTTTCCTGAGTAGACTATCATGTCATACCCTGTCAAAAGCCTTAGATATATCTAGAGCTACAGCTCTACCCTCCTCTGCTTTGTCCAGTGAATAGTATATATGTATAGAGATTACACTTAGGATATCTAATGTGGAACGGCTTGCCTAAATCCATTTTGTTGGTCGGTCGGAAGTTTAGCAGCTGTAAGATGATGAAGAAGAGCTTGATTAATTATGGACTTAAATATTTTGGCGAAAAGTGGGAGGAGGCTAATGGGCGATGATATAATGGGTAAGTTCTTTCGCCAGAAATTTTGAAAACTGGTTCCACAGAAGCAGTTTTTCAGCAGTCAGGAAAGCACTGATCATTTAATGTTGTTAGACTTGTATAATGTTTAGGAGAGTTGGAGAAACGTTCTAGATTTAATAAAGCAATGGTGTGCGGTCGTGATGCACCCAAAACTCTTTGGTCGTCTGGAAACTGGCTACGTCTTCTTGCAACCGTTAATCACAGTACGGCGACCCGAAACGATATAAACCAGAGAACCGGTTTTTTTTTTTCAAATCAATCAACAGACCCATAAAACTTGTTACAGTGAATTACTTTTCTTTATTAAATCATATGAACAACTAAACTTTAATAAACAATTTTTTCTAATAAATTTGTAGTCATAAATACTTCACTGAATTTCTTTCAGTATAATTCAGTCTTTAAAAAAACATTGCTTAGATATACATGGCTTGATTAATGTGAAAATAAATCTATCTATCTATCTATCTATCTATCTATCTATCTATCTATCTATTTATAAGAGTGACAATGTATGCCTGTGTGAGAACACTTTTCTAAACCTATCAACAAATGTTTGGTCTACAGACTTGGAATTTAGTATCTACGGTATTTAGACATGCGCAACATTTTAATCCGGTTTCATCTAGAAAAAAAAGGCTGCTAAGGGGTGAAAATTGAAAAATTGGTACATAGGGGGGGGAAGGGTTCGTTCGATTTTTTCTATTTGCTTACTGTTCCGGATATGCGCATGCGTGAATGGTTCACATGACAGATTCACAATTACGTACGGAATTATCGCGTTGACACCGGTTCTCGTCAGATCACCAAAGTTAAGCAACGTTGAGCCTGGTTAGTACCAGACGGGTGACCATTTGGGAATTCTAGGTGTTGCATGTGCTCTCCGCTTATCTCGGCATTTGTTTCTAGTCGTCACGTACATCCACTTCACTTGCCACTTGTATTTAACAATGTCGACTTAGGAGAGGTATGATTGGAGATTGCGCACCTCCTGGCACAAACATTTCATGCGCAGGTACCCCTTCGTAGGTATCCATAGTCAGCCAAAGACTGAAGGAGCCCTTATTGTTTTGTTTAAGCACAATTTGCAAACACGTTTTAAAGGCCGTGTCAAGCCGGCCTAATGGTTATTGTACTTTACTCAGTGTTTAGCTTTTGATCTCAGTCTGAATAACTTTTTAAATTTTTAACTTACAAGAAGTTAACTGTTAAAAAAAAAAAACATAATACTCGCATGCATATGTCTCAGTTTCTGTATGAATTAAAATATAATATTTATGCGTATTTTATGACCGGACAACACCGGGTGGCCTGCTAGTATATAGATAAAAGTGAGAATGCATGTGTGTGTGTGTGTGTGTGTGTGTGTGTGTGTGTACGTGTATGCGTGTGTGTGAAGTAAAGATACTTCTCAACATATACGCTCAACGAAATTTTGATCTACAGACTTGAAATTTGGTATAAAGGGTATTCAGATATGTGGAAACTTTTAAATCGGTTTTAATCCGGAAATAAGAGCTGTTAAGTGGTCAAAATGAGCAAATTGGTACGTGGGGGCGTCGTCGAATTTTTATCTGGTTATCAACTGTTTCATGACTGCACATGCGCGATTGTGAAGCATAACTGATTCCTTATGTTAAGTATCAGTTTTTTTTTTGTTAACTTTTAAAATTCGCGTCAAGCTGGCCCAATGGTTATCCTACTCGACACAATGTCTTTAGGTTTTGGTTTCGACCTCAACTCGAGTATTTTTTTTTTTTGATACAAAAAGTGAACTGCTTAGACAAAAACATAGTACTCGCATGCACATGTCTCAGTTTCTTTCCGTTTATTTTATTTCATTTTTTTAAAAGGAATTTAACTTTATGTTTAATACATGCGATATTGCCGTTTATAATACATCGTGTATGTTGAGCACCAATTTTTGAATGATTTTGAAGTTATTTTCATGGGAAGTGATCGACTGAGCTTCAGCCTGTTGTCCCTCCTCGCGAAACTTTCGCAAGAAACACTCGTCTAGCTGAAAACACTGTCAATAATTTCCCCCACTCTTTATCTGTGCCTAAACCTAAATGTAGATTCCACAAACAAAGCTTCTTTCTTAGAACTGCACGCCTGTAGAATTGTCTTCCGTTTTCCTGCTTTCCAGCTGACTACAATATGGTTGTCTTCAACTCTAACGTAAACAAGTTCTTGATGAGCCGTTCCATATAAGTTAACACATTTACCGAATTGATTACTATATTGTCCAATTTCTACTGTACACTCTTTAACCCTTATCCTCAAGTGCCCTCGTGGCCTTGATAATGTGTTGATGCCTGTATAAAAAAAATCACATAATCCGACCAATCATCTCTAAAACTTAAACCTGGCAACAATTAAAAAATAGTTTTATACTTAATTTGACGAAATTCCCACTACTTATGTTTAATACGCTATAATCACATTGGCTAATGTATACTCATTAACCCTTATCCTCGAGTGGCCTCTGGGCCTTGATAAGTGGTGACTCCTGTGTAAAAAAAAAGTTTTATGACTTCAAACTGATCCCTTTTTGATATAATCACCCTTAACTATTTGATCTGAATACTGTTTATCATTAAAACCTAAAACATTTCCCACTTAAAACAATTATTCAACATGGTATTTCACCTCTTTAACTGCTTCTAAAATGTTTCCACGCATGCGTATATGCAAATAAAATGTAAGTAACATGTGATCATAGCTCAAAAACTTAATCTGATTGAACAAAACTAATGTAATTTTTAGATTCAGTCGATCAAATTTGTCTTAAATCAGCTGTAAAAAAACACAGACAAAATTTGTTTATTTTATTTAGTTATTTGCGGACTATTATCCTTATCTTTTTTATTGTTGTAAGCGACGTTTCGGCTAACTGTTGTTGTTTACCTATTCGACAACAAATATGGAAGGTAGTAATTACTGAAGATACAGTTGAAGATTCAGCATTCCTATCCCATCGTAATTAACAACCTGACAAAGGCCGGAGGAATAGTTGGCCGAAACGTCGTAAAACAACCACTATAAAAGATGAGGATAATAGTCCGCCAATAAATAAATAAATAAAATATACAAATTATTCATCTAAAAAAGTTACAACAATTAAATAATATAAACAAATTTATTGTTACGTGCAATTTGTTGTTGTTCAGTGTAATTTGTTGTTGTTCAATGTTATTTTTTTGTTCGATGTAATTTGTTGTGTTCAATGTAATTTGTTGTTGTTCAGTGTAATTTGTTGTTGTTCAGTGTTATTTGTTGTTGTTCAGTGTAATTTGCTGTGTTCAATGTAATTTCTTGTTGTTTAGTGTAATTTGTTGTGTTCAATGTAATTTCTTGTTGTTTAGTGTAATTTGTTGTGTTCAATGTAATTAGTTGTTGTTTAGTGTAATTTGTTGTGTTCAGTGTAATTTGCTGTGTTCAATGTAATTTCTTGTTGTTCAGTGTAATTTGTTGTTGTTCAGTGTAATTTGTTGTTGTTCAGTGTAATTTGCTGTGTTCAATGTAATTTCTTGTTGTTTAGTGTAATTTTTTGTGTTCAATGTAATTTCTTGTTGTTTAGTATAATTTGTTGTGTTCAATATACTTTCTTGTTGTTTAGTGTAATTTGTTGTCTTCAATGTAATTTGTTGTTTTTCAATGTAATTTTTTATTGTTCAATATAATTCGTTGTTGTTCAATGTAATTTGTTGTTATTCAATGTAATTTGTTGTTGTTCAGTGTATTTTTGTTGTTCCATGTAATTTGTTGTTTAGTGTAATTTGTTGTTGTTAAGTGTAATTTGTTGTTGTTCAATGTAATTTGTTTTTGTTAAATATAATTCGTTGTTGTTCGATGTAATTTGTTGTTATTCAATGTAATTTGTTGTTTAGTATAATTTGTTGTAGGTCAGTGTAATTTGTTGTTGTTCAATGTAATTTCTTGTTGTTCAATGCAATTTGTTGTTGTTCAATATAATTTTTGTTGTTCAATGTAATTTGTTGTTGTTCAATGTAATTTGTTGTTGTTCGCTGTAATTTGTTGTTGTTCTGTGTATTTTGTTTTTGTTCAATGTAATTCTTTTTTGTTCGGTTTAATTTGTTGTTGTTCGATGTAATTTTGTTATTCCATTGTAATTTGTTGTTGTTCAATATAATTTCTTGTTGTTCAATGTAATTTGTTGTTGTTCAATATAATTTTTTGTTGTTCAATGTAATTTGTTGTTTAGTGTAATTTGTTGTTGTTCGATGTAATTTTTTGTTATTCCAGTGTAATTTGCTGTTGTACAATGTAATTTGTTGTTGTTTAGTGTGTTGTTGTTGAAGTGTAATTTGTTGTTGTTCAATGTAATTTTTTGTTGTTCAATGTAATTTGTTGTTGCTGAGTGAAATTTCTTATTTAGTGTAATTTGTTGTTGTTCAATGTAATTTGTGTTGATTCAGTGTACTTTGTTGTTGTTCAGTGTAATTTGTTGTTGTTCGATGTAATTTTTTGCTGTTCAGTATATTTTTTTTGTTGTTCAGTGTAATTCGTTTTTGTTCGATGTAATTTTTTGTTGTTCAGTGTAATTTTGTTGTTATTCAATGTAATTTGTTGTTGTTCAGTGTAATTTGTTGTTATTCAGTGTAATTTGATGTTCAGTGTAATTTGTTGTTGTCCAATGTAATTTTTTGTTGTTCAATGTAATTTGCTGTTTTTTGCATATATACACTCCTTTCAGTCGCAGTATGGAGGGATGGTGTCAAGATTAAATTCCACCTTGCAAAGGAGGAAGCAATATTTGATAGGATGGTCTTATGATCATAGGACATATACGATACTACACCCTCACCTTAATTGAGCTTTAAAAGATACTAGCAGACTGCCCAGCGTTGCCCAATCGTAAAATACTCTTCAATAAAATATTTTAATCCATGCGGATTTTATATTTTTATTATAGAGCAAAGTCTGTATTGATTATTATATTATACCCAATATATAGTAGTGATTTGAAAAGTTAAAAAATATCACTTTGTGCCCACTAGCTAGAATCGAAGCCTAAATATTAAGCTCTCTTGCTACCATCTAACCTAAGGACACATGAATATCAAAACTTGACAAATTAACACAGTTAAACGTATGAATGTATATTTGTGTATGCAGCTTACGACTGCCAAGTTCCAATTTCTCACTTTTGACTGCTTCAAATGCTTTTTTCACCGGTTAAAACCGGATCGAATTTTGTCCACGATCCAAATCCCCTAGATATCAAGTTTCAAATCGGTAGAACCAAAAATTAACAGAGTAGTTTATTAGAGACCGTTTCACACACAGAAAATATTTCTTTTTATGTGTATACTAGCAGGTCATGAGTCGTTGCTTTGTTGCAAAATACGCTTAAATATGATATTTTAATTTATGCAGTTTTCGTATTCATTATTATAAAGCTACTTCTCTATTTGTTATTATATTGTATCTAATATATAGTAGTGCTATCCCAGCGTGGGCTGGTTGCAAAACACACTTAACTATGATATTTTAATTCATGCAGTATTTCTTATTACAGAGCCAATAATCTATTGATTATTATAGTGTGCCCAATATACAATGATTTCCAAATATGCCTTAGGTGCCCTCAGCTAGAACTGAAATCTAAACATTTAGTTCTCTAGCATGGCCATATGCATATAAAAACTTAAAACATTAACGTAGTTAAGCGTACAGCTGTGTATCTGTGTATATATACAAATGCACGTTTGGTCGATTGTAAGGTTTGTAATTTTTCAAATTTAACGCCTAACAGAAATTTGTACGAACTGAAAACAAAATCAAATTTATTTCACACGCCCGAAACTGTTTTAAGTCTGTATACCCAAAATTGACAGAGTAGTTTGGTAGATATCGTTCCGCACATAGACAGACAAGGTCACTTTTATATATAGAGAGATAGTCTGAGGAGATGGTAAATTAAGGTGAATTATGCAGTAAAATATGATAATAGTATAGTTTCGACTTCAGATATATATCCTTTGGTGTTATTAGATGAGGTTGTCTGTAGCTATCTGCTTCCTGACTTAAATGCGCCAATCATTGATGCTATTGCATTTTTTCTATTCCCTTTGCAAAACTCAATCATGTTCTGCAAAGCCAAAAAAAAACAAAAAACAAAAACAAAAAACAAAATAATAATTTTACAGTACAAAACAACAAAACAAAACCCCACGAACAAAACTTTTGCTAAAATGATTGAACCCGAAAAGAGGTTGATATACCGTAAAACAAAACAATGAAACCAAAAACTATGAATAAATATTCGGAGATATAAAAACTTGAAACATAAAAAAAAACTCTTACCAAAGCGTTTAAACCCGAACGCGGTTGAAATGCCGCAAAATAAAACAACTAAACCAAACAATCTAAATAAATATTTGAAAATAAAGAACAAGAAGTATAAACACTTTTACAAAAACGTTTTGACCCGAAAAATGTTGGTACGCCGTAAAATGTTGGTACGCCGTAAAATGTTGGTACGCCGAAAAATGTTGGTAGGCCAAAAAATGTTGGTACGCCGTAAAATCAAAGCAACCAAACACATAAATATTTGAAAATCTAAAGAATTTGAAGAATACAGCATTTTCCAACATTATCGGTATTTGCATTTAATAACCGATAATGGGTTGATATGCCGTAAAACAAAACAATCAAACCAAACCAAACACTGTGAATAAATATTTGCAGATACAAAAACTTCTGAACAAAGTTACTTGATTCGGAATTTAATAACTTCAAAATGGTTAATATGCCGTAAATCAAAATAACCGAACCAAATCAAAACAAATATCCCTCAGTAAAGTCCCCGTGAAATAAAGTAATTTAACTAATATATCTTTCTAATACTTATATGTCTTTTCTAGCACGAATTATTTAAACAGTTACACATTTTTTTCTGTTGCCCACGAACTTTCGTCTACGTGTGCACATACTTTTAGAAGTTCATTACTGACGCATATGACCGCCATATGTAAAGCAGATCGCACTGATCAGAAGAAGACAGATTGACATTATTCGCGTAGGAAACGTTTACTAAAACATCGCATTTTCACCATGAAAATATCCACACTTAAAAAAAAAATTCTCATACTTTTGTACTAGATTGGGATGGGACATTCTACTGGATGCCAGGTATTCACCTGCATTACAATTCCCACTCTTTATCTGTACCTAAATCAAAATGTAGATTCCATGAACACAACTTCTTTCTTAGAACTGCACGCCTCTGGAACTTTCTTCATTTTGCCTGCTTCCCAGTTAATTATAACTTGGTTGTCTTCAAGTCCAACATAAACAAATTCTTGATGAACCGCCCCCTTAAGTAATCCAATTAACCAAATTCCTATTACTAACGATTACAATATAATCTCATTGACTACTGTACGCTCTATAACCCTTATCTTCCAGGTCTTGGATATGACCTAAAACTATATCCGATGGTGAGGCCCCACCTTGCGGGCCTTGGGGAGCGTGGAGCCACCCTTTAATTGCCATTGCTCCCAGGTTCACTCTGACCCGGAGTGATAGTACCTGTTAGGATCCCAACTATGGGTTAAATAGAATCTGACTTTAAAAAAAATATATACTCCATTAAAAATCGTTCCTCAAAATAACTAGATTCGGCATTGTTTGGGGTAAAAATGCAATAAAAATATCACCAAAAGCTCAGTTTTCTAGGTAGGTAGCTGTGCGAATGATATAAAAACAAAATACAGCAAAACACCAAAATAAACTAGCATTAATTATTTCAAACATTTAGAGACAACTTTTTACAACATGCCAAAAAATAGATGGACTGAAATTATAACAAACTTTAAAAACGGGCGGAAAAAAAGGAATATCTGCCTTAATACAAAAATGCTACTTTTTTGTGTCTTTAATCCCCCTCTACCACTTTTTTGTTGATGAGGAGACTTTGTTTAAATATAAAGAAATTTTTTTTATCAAATTATTGTTCAAGACTATTTCAATAAAAACATGGTTTTCGAAACGATCGTACAAACTATTGATTTTGTTTGTTTTTCCTTTTGAAACTAATTTTCGATTCTAGATTATGAGTCATTTTACTCAATATATATATATATATATATATATATATATATATATATATATATATATCAAATAGGTCAAATCAAACGAATATGCATGCGTAACGTAATAGCTAATGGTTCATGTTTTAATTTTTAACCTTGCAGCAAACATGTCTTCATATCTCAGGTATCAAATATCTCATATCAAAGGAAAAAGTAAATCGTAAGCTAAACGTTTCGATTTCAATTTTCGATGGTGGCGTACGAGTCTTTTTTTTTTTTTTTTTAACTTTTTTTAAAATTATTACTATATATTGGGTCTAATATAATACAATAATAAATACGAAAATTGCATTAATCTAAATATCATGTTTAAGCGTATTTGACGACCAGGCAATGCCGGATGGTCTTCTAGTGTACATATATTATGTGCGGGTATATGCATATATATATATATTTTTTTTTACATGGAGGTCATCACTTATCAAGGCCAGGAAGCCACTTGGGGATAATCATTTGAATTCTTTTCAATTCATACTTCAGTTGGAATAATGGCTCAATGGTGTATACGTAATAGAGCTGAAAATCTCTAAATAATAAAAAAGCACAGAATTTTAATTCATATAGAAATATGAAGAAAAATTCCCTGAAGAGGCATTTTGAAAATATCTTTTCCGTTTTTACGGTATTTCCTTGTGTTTTTTTTGTTTGTTTTTTTTTTTGTCTTTTTGAAAAAGAGAATATATATTCTCGAAATTATCAAAGGCATTTACTCTCTCGGTTATATTAAACAGTAAGTCTATATTTACTGATTTGTTTATGTGTACGATTTTTAAATAGATAATCGAAGATTTATAATCTAAAGGCGATTCTCGTTCATGAGTCTGTTTTTATTCATACGTCACAGTATTCTACATTCCTAATAGCCTTCTTATACACTTCGATATCTATGTAATATTTATCATAAAAAGCAGTTGTTTCAAAGTAGGCAGAAACAACTACTTTTTAAACAATTTCGAAACATTTACGGAATTACACATTCGGGACTTCCGGTAGGCATAAAAGAAGAATTATTTAATTCTAATTATCAAGTCTCTTTAAGAGTACTTGAGGATGGGAACTGTCTGAGATGTATAAAATAAGGGTCAGTCAACTAGCGTTTAAGCAATGTCGATGACTTACGTCGTTTGAACACTATGGATTGTCTAATGTCTGCGCCTGAATTTTGCGTTTATTAGTTTTTAATTCCCTTCATCTTATTGAAAATTGTTTATGGTCTGGAGGTAGAGGCTTAGCAAATGGAAACGAAGATGGCTTTGGACTGGGTTCGAATCCCTCAACCGACAGTAATTGTAATCTCCTACACTGATGATTCCGTAAGTACTAAATACTAGTAACTGAATGTATAAAAGAATAATAATTATTTAATTAAATTAACAATAAGAATTATAATCAAGCCCGTTTAAGAATACTTAAGTATGGACATTAATTAATTAAGTTACAGGCAGGTAAAGAAGGAAAAGTCTGGAATCGGAAGTTTATGCATTAATAGTTTATGTTTACTTCTGTTTCAGTATTTACTTCAATAGTGCTCAATACAAGAGTAGAGTATGAAAATATACTCATGGTAAGTAAGTAACATAAATATATTCGCCCATGTATCGAGTATTGTTGTCATATTTGGGCTGGTGCATCTGCTACTAGTCTCTCACTCCTAGACTAGGTTCAAAAGAGAGTCGCCAAACTGATAGGTCCTTAACTGTTATCTAAGCTTCAGCCTCTGTCCCATCGACGAAAAGTAGCATCCCTCTGCCTGTTCTAGAAGTACTTTAACGGTGAATGCTCCGAAGAACTGCAAGCACTTGTATCCCCTCGACGTAAATACCCCGACAAACTCGACAAGCAGCAAAATCCCACCCCTTCACAGTAGAGATCCCTAGATTTAAGAAAACCTTCTACTCCAGTAGTTTCTTCCCCAAAACCTCTAGACTTTGGAATTCCCTTCCGGGTTCCTGCTTCCTCAACTGTAATGACATGCAGAAGTTCAAGTGCAACGTGAACCGACATCTTGCTGCCCAACTCCCCACATATTACCCCTGTAGCTTATGTCCCTGATAGTAGCCCCTTATATCAAAGTGGCAATGTGCCTTGTTTGGGGTGAAAATGTAATTTAAAAAAAAAAATTTTTTCAGTCTAACTATAGAAATAAATCAATACACTTACCTTTTGTGCCAGTTGCTAATCGATATAAAACTGTGTTGAAATTTGTTTTTCTCTCTCTCGAAATCCTTAAATGGAAAGGGTTGGCCTTTTTTTTTTTTTTTTTTTGTTGAAACCTTCTGTATTAAAAAAAACAGTTTAGTTTTGCCCGAAAAAGAAAATTCAAAAAAATTAATTATATCTTTTAAATAATCTCAGAGAATTTTGAAGAGTTTTTAAAATGCATTTTCATCTTAATTATTCCACTTCGTTTTGTTTTATAACAAAAAAAAAGAAGAAAAAAAGAAAAGGTTGGCCGTTTATGCAAGAGAGAAAGTTGAAGAGGACGATACTGAAATGTTAAAGGCCTGACCCGCAACTGAATTACCCGAAAAGATATCGACACAGGTATTTTATTTTTTTTTAAAACTCTTTCGGTACTTCCTAATCACTAATCTGTACAGTTCTTACCTTTCTCTCTAATCACCCCCTCCCTCTCGCTCTTGCTTGTCTCTATCACTCTCTAGTGTAAATTGATAGGCTACTGAAAGACGCTTGTCACGCCCCCCTCTCTGTTCCTTCTACTTGCTGTATTGTCTCAACTCGAACGGGTTTCTTTCAATCAGTCGTTCTTTCCTTCTTCTCACCTCAAGCGTGCAAAGCTTTAAACGTCTTTCCAAGTATTTCGCTCAATAAAAAACAAGGTTGTATTTTCTGCTTCGACAACCTAAAAACTGCTCAGTTGAACATTTTTTTTTTTACTCTCGTTCACCCTAAAGAAAGTTTATTGCCACTTGAACATAAGGGGCTTCCTATCAATCGAGTATCCATTCTCAACAATTAGTCTGGCGGAAACTGGGCAATTTCAGCGGCCTTTTATTTGTCGGGCTAAGTTACGTATTAGTCCTGTATAGTCTTTGGAGATCAATCCTCCTGGGCCTTGATTTTCTGGGATGGTGTCATTGCTTGCTGCTTGGGGCGCGGCGATTGGGGAATTTTTAATATGTCAGAATGGTTCCTTTTAGGAGAGCTGGCTTGATTGTCCTTGTGCCAAATCTTCCTGCGGAAGGAAATAAATATTAGCAAATATTGGTACCAGTTGCCTTCAATAAGTTTCCAGATTTTTCGTAGGAGCACTTTTATTGATAACTAGCTGGCAGCCCGGCGTTGCCCGGTCGTACACTACGCTTAAACATGATATTTAAATTCATGCAGATTGCGTATGTATTATTATAGAATCAATCCTCTATTGAACATTATATATTACGAGGAATAATTTGCTCGGTGGTACTAATTCGCAAAAAAAAAAAAAATAAAAAATAATAAATAAATAAATAAAAATAAATAAAAAATAAAATAAAATAAAATGATTAAATAAACAAATAAAAATAAAATAAAAATAAAATAAAATAAATAAATAAATAAAAATTTTAAAAATAATAATGGTACTGTTGTTTTTCAAATTCCGTCCGTGTTTGTTTACAATATCACGTCAGCTAATATTTGGGCTTGACGATGAATACTCTGGAAAAGTCACATCTGATCAATGTTTAGTTTAAAAATATGCAAAAAAAAAAAAAAAAATAAATAAATAATTTGCGGCGATGTTCAATGGTGCCTCTTCTTTGAGGTACCATTGAACTCATTAATAAGAAAAAATTAAAATAAAGTAGTAAGGTACACTCGGGCTCGGACAGGGCATCATTCGTTCCGTAGCCGAATTCTGTTTGCTTTTTTTTTTTAAGAAAAAATAATTTAAAACTTTATTATCTCCCTTGCCGGTGCCACGTATAAAAATTTCCTTGTAAAAATTCTTCTGTTTTATTTTTAAGAAAAGTAAACTATTTTCAGGATCGGATTTTATCGATTTTCGATACTTATCGGATGAATTTCTGTACCAAACATATCTAAGAACACAGCCAGGCATATAAATTATTTGTGTGTGAAATTTGCAAAGGATACGTTCCAATCTCTGGTCCCCCCCCCCCTCGCCAATCTTTCACGAAAAACACCCGTCTAGCTGAAACCAGTGTCAAAAATTTTCTCCACTCTTTATCTGTGCCAAAACCGAAACGTAGATTCCATGAACAAAGCTTCTTTCCTAACTGACTACAACTTGGATGTCTTCAAGTCCAACATAAACAAATTCCTGATGAACCGCCTCCTTAAGTAAGACACTTTATCAAATCTTCAATACTAATGATTACTACGACACTATCCCATTGGTTACTGTACACGCAATAATCCTTATCCCCGAGTTGCTTCCGGGCCTTGATAAGTGGTGACTACCATGTAAAATATAATACGCTCAGCCGTTTGGGAACCTTTGAGGAAGGAACTCAGACATACACACATGCACACACACACACACACACACACACACACACATACACACACAGTAAGTGACTTTTATATGACAGTAGAGATACTCATATGAAACTATTCCCCTTCAGCTGTAACGCACTTGTTGTACTGTTCCAACAACTTCTTGAACGCCCCGTGGAAGTTCTCTTGTGTGAGCGTGTCGAAAAAATTTTCTCAACCTCTTTCATCTACTCAATTGTGTCATAATGACAACCTCTAAGGCATTCCTTAAGCTCAGGGAAAGTAAACAAAAGTCACCAGGAGCAAGGGACCATAGGGAAGGTGATGATATTGGTCAAATAATCTGTAACAAGGATGGAGCTATAGACTACACCCTTGGAACAAACTTCGGGAAAATCTTTTTCATCTTCAGGTCCTACCAAATAATTGTATGTTCCCACACTGACATCAAACTGTGCACTTATTATCTCTATAGACACACGACAGTCCTTATCCATGAAGTTCTTTATTTAGCCAATTAACTCTGGCGTCCTGACTGACTTACTCCTCCAATATTTCTCATCATCCCTCACAGACTATCTGTCTTTCCTGAATCTCTTATGCCACTCAAAAACTGATGCTAAATTCACGCAAGATGGTCCAAAAGCAATCTGAAGCATTCCATACGTTTATGTGGCATTTTTTTTTCAAGTTTATAACAGAATTTTATTGCATAACGTTCTTCTAAAGTGTCCTCACGTCCAGATTGAATTTTTGAAATTCACCAGCTGTGACAATCGGGCTTTAGTGGGGTGTATTCCAATTCCTGCTGTAGCTGTTCATTTGAACTTGAAATCATAAAAAACTGGTCAGTCGTCTCATAAGATGCATAGCAATATCATACTGAATTTTCAAGAGTCTACGACAACTTTTTTTTTACATGGTAGTCACCACTTATCAAGGCCCGGAAGCCACTCGGGGTAAGAGTTATTGCGTGAACAGTAATCAATGGGATAGTATCGTAGTAATAGTTAGTATTGAAGATGTGATAAAGTGTCTTACTTAAGGCGGCAGTTCATCAGGAATTTGTTTATGTTGGACTTGAAGACATCCAAGTTTTAAATGTCTGTACAAAAAAGCCTGGAAACTTATTGAAGGCACATCGTATGAAGGCAAAAAATTAAGGAGTAAACATGAGTAATTTCCAAGAATCTTGCACTCACGCAACATTTCGCTGTAATCTGCTTTTTTAAAATACTCTTAGTCACCCGAAACGAGGTATATTGCAAGGTGGACGTAAGGGGCTAATATTTGGAACGATTGATGTACAGGGACATTATTCAGAGAGTTAAGTGAGATATCTTTTTAAATTACATTTACACTTTTACATGCCAGTAAAGCCAAGGAAGCTGGAAACAGGTAAGGGAGTTTTCCCCACTCTTTATCTGTGCCTAAATCAAAATGTAGATTCCATGAACAAGGCTTCTTTCTTAGAACTGCACACCTGTGAAAATCTCTTCCGTTTGCCTGTTTCCCACCTGACTACAACTTGGATGTCTTCAAGTCCAACATAAACAAATTCCTGATAAACCGCCCCCTTAAGAAAGACATTTTATCAAATCTCCAATACTAATGATTACTACGATACTATCTCATTGATTACTGTACACGCAATAACCCTTATCCTCGAGTGGCCTCCGGGCCTTGATAAGTGGTGATTTCCATGTAAAAAAAAAATGGGCTACTATTTGGGACCATGAATGTAATCTTTCTGGCCTACTAAAGATCGTTTTATATTCCTACTGACAGGGAGATTCGATGTTGCCCGGAATTAATGAAATCAACGAACCTAGACTATAATGTATTGCGGGCTAAGTCACTGCGGGGAAGCATATGCAGCTTACTTCCGGTTCACCGCGATGGATCCCCAATTAGAGCCGGCAATTAATCGATTTGATTAAAAATGGTCGATTTCACCGATTTTGATCCCATAAGAATATAGGAGTGTGAAACATTAGTTGATTATCATTTAATCCCAGGACACATCAGGTCTTCCTTCTAGTATATATATATATATATATATATATATATATATATATATATATATATATACTAGCATAGGTGCCCGGCGTTGGTCGTGTTTTTGGAGGTGTATGCTGAGCAAATAAAAAAAAAAACGATCAATTTTTTAAACTTTGACCCCTATTATGACCCTTAACATTTATTGTTTTAGACTCAAATCAAGTTATTAAGTTAGATCCACGGTCAAGGAACCTATATATAAAATCTCAAGTGTTTAGACCCCAAATTGTCGGGGGAGTTTGGTAGAGTTCTCAAAGGTCAAATCGTTGAACTTGACCCCTTAACAGCCAAATTTTTGGCCGGACACCGATCACCGTAGATTTCCCCAAATCTCAGTACCCTGTATATAAAATTTCGAGCCTGTAGACTAAAAATTGATAGAGTTATTGCGTAGGTAACTGCACACAGACAGACACACAGACACGTTCACTTTTATAGATATATAGATATATAGATATTATGTTAGTCTTAACAATTGACACCGCTTTCTTTATGTCCAGTGAAAATTTCACAATTGAGAATTGCTTCTTTCATTGCAAAATATTATAAACCTGTTCATTTCAAATCCTCACGAATGACGAGTTATAATATGTTAATTATCTAATTTACATACGCGTTTACTATGCGGGGTAAGTACACAATACAGATCAGCCGTAAATATTTTTTCAGGCTTTTTCTGTCATACCTTAATAAGATAAAATGCCTACTAAAATATTCCTTGATTTGGGAATTGAGTTGTATTTGAAAAAAAAAATCAATTTACATTGTTCAAATTTAGCCAGAATTACAAACCTTCTGAACTAGCCACTAATCTCTATACTTTAGGTATTTATGCATTTTTCTCGCCTTTCCCCACTACATGTCTCGTGTTACCATACCAGGCTGTCTGAAGATACTGGCTACAAGACATTGATATTAATGTGTTTTTTTTCCTTTGCAAACTCAATCATGTTCAGTATAATCAAAAACAAAAATAACAATAATAGAAAATCCGTTAAACCGTTTCGAAGTCTATTAAGAACGAACTCACACACAGAGACAAAATTGTATTTATATAATTTTAGTTATATATATATATATATATATATATATATATGTATGTATCTATCTATCTATCTATATATATATATATATATATATATATATATAGGGTGACCCCCCCCCAAAAAAAAACAGGCCCAAACTCTAATTAGGCCCCGTTTCTTAGTGTTTTGTCCGAATGAAATGGAACTTTGGTCATAACTAGTTTATTATATTCAAAACATCACTTTGGGGGTCACCCTATATATATATATATATATATATATATATATATATATATATATATATATATATATATATACATGCATATATATACATGCATGTATATATATATATACATGCATATATATACATGCATGTATATATAAGCGAGATAAGACACTGATAGGATTCAGATGAAAAATCCTGATAGATATTACTTGAAATAATACTGAGTAATAATAAGTAATAATGTGATCCTATCCAAAAAGGAAAAACTCAATATTTAAGAATAGAGAAATATATAAGTTTCGTGGTTAAATTTTAAATTCTGAAAAAACAACATATAGAGACATATATTCGATTTAAGAATTTATTGTTTGACAAAAGGAATATATAGAAGGGACTATTTTAATTTCCTTAATCCATGAATTTTCACCAATGGCTCATATCATCAGAGGAAATGAAATGCAGTTAGCAAAATGTTCAGCTGCGAATGGACGCTATTTTGCTTTTCAGCACAATTATTGAAAATAGTTTTTTGAGTGGTTGTGGATAATTATATGGAGAAAATTATACGAAAAGAGAAGTTGATACAACCTGGGTAATTCATTATCGGGAGGAGTCCAATGTCGTTCGGGGTTTGTTCGAACATGTTTTTTTCCTCACACACATGTACGCACGCACATACGCACAGACACGTACATATATTCACGTTCACGTATATACACTCACATTCATGTGCATACCCACACACGCTAACGTACACACATGTATGCACACATACGCGCACATGTACGCACACATGGGAAACGTCACTTCCCATGAAAGGAATTCTAGACATGCGCAGTCAGAACACTCACCCCGATATTAAAGTCAACAACACCATTCAACTTCCTTTTTCTTCCCTTTTTGCCTTTGTTCATCAACCAGGCAAGTTCGCGTCCACAGCTCTTGGCTTGAAGACTTTTCCACGTGGACGACTGCTATCATGAACGCACAGCTTTGCTGAGGCCAACACACACACACACACACACACACACACACACACACACACACACACACTCTCTCTCTCTCTCTTTCTCTCTCTCTCTCTCTCTCTCTCTATCTATCTATCTATCTATCTATCTTTCGCTTTCTACATGCGGGACTGCCATTTCTCGTCCTCTACTTCATTCCTTTCTTTTGCCACGCGCGTAGTCGTCAACGACTGAATGAACACGTGTTTTACCTGAAACCTTTTATTTTCGACAGTTTATAAATAAACGACATGTTTATTTTATCCAGTAATTGAGTTTTGTTTCCTTCGTTCCATTCGTTTCATTATTTTCATTATTTTCTTTTGTAGCGAGTTGGGATATTTATATCCTGGTCCGCAACAGGTTATAAATCCTAAACGAATGGACTGAGCTTTATAAGTTATGGAATGGAATATATAAGTAACACAATAAATAACGTTAAAATATTATCTTTTTAATTTCTCCAATTTAAGGATTGCAAGCGCAACACTTTAACCCTAAATGTTAAAAAATCCAGATACAACTAAAATTAATAGCGAAAACAATTGCTCAACATCAATTTTCTATCTATATTATGTAATAAATCTTAACTAACAAACTTAAATGCTTTCGAATTCCTAACAATTTCTATCGCATCACAAAATAGTTGGTTCCATTCTTTCTAAACATTAAAAAAGAGGGAGAAAGAACCTAAAATGCATTCTGGTGGATTAAATTAATTTCTTTTTACATAAAATATTTGAAAAGTTCGCTTTAATACTTTTCTTGATTTTACTTTTTTTTATATTTCGAGGAAAAGTAAATAAAATAACATGAACTTGCAAGTTACGTAGATGCGAGGAACGTTCACACTTTATTTTTTACACAGGAGTCACCACTTATCAAGGCTCGGAGGCAACTCAAGGATAAGTGTTAATGAGTGTACAGTAGTCAATGGGACAATATCTTAATAATCGCTTGTCGTGGAAATTTGTTAAATTGGATTATTTAAGGGGACGATTCATCAAGAATTTGTTTACGTTGAACTTTAAGACGATTATATTGTAGTCAGTTGGAAAGCGGGAAAACGGAAGACAGTTCCACAGGTGTGCAGTTCTAAGAAATAAACTTTGTTCATGGAATCTACATTTAAGTTTAGGCACAGATAAAGAGTGGGGAAATTATTGATAGCGGTTTCCGCTAGACGAGTGTCTTTTGTGAAAGTTTGGCAAAAGGGGACCATAGATTGGAGCTCAGACGAACACTCGCTATGGAAATAGCGATAGAGCAGAGACAGGCTTCTGGTTGCAGGTTGCAGGAAAGAAAAAAGGGTACTCTTGCATAATTTGATCCGAATTCCCGCCAAGACCGACAATCATCGGTGTCAGCGGAGTGTTATTCAAATTTTGAAACGCTAACTCAACTTTTTATTTTATCTATCTCATTTTTTTCTGTTATGTTTTTAGTAATTTTTAAGGTAATATTAAGGGGGTGACTTTTTATTTTCTGATCAGTTACTTATTTATTATTTATTATTATTATTATTATTATTATTATTATTATTATTATTATTATTTATTTTATTATTATTATTATTATTATTATTATTATTATTATTTTGTAATTCAATTTCTGGGAGTTTGATTAGCCAATGAAAAAGCGCTATCGAAATGGAAGCAGACGACATTCGAATTGGAAGAAAGCGACTAAAAAAAAAGCTGACAAACAAATATATTTTCAAACTTGCCAAACAGAAAAAGAACAGGCAATGAAATAAATCTATGTAAGTTAGGAAAAGAACTGAAAACATCGATGCAGACAATCTCATATTGCCAGGAGAAGAAATTGCTGTCCCAAAAAAGGAGGTGCAACAATTGTAAACACAAATGTTTGCTTAAAAAAGATCGTGTGTAAAGGATGATTTCTCCTGTAGATGTGCAAATGGACAGTGCAGACAATGAATATCCTTGCGCATAGGGACGTTTTTTTGCGCGATCCAAGTTAGAGATTCCACAATAGTAAAAATCATTTATTTATGGGCGTTCGAAATGGACACCCTAAAAATATTTCCTCTACCCATCTCCTCCCTCTTTGCCGTCGATAGCCGTTCAACAATAGACCGAAGTAAAAGATTCCTAAGGAAATTTCCTCATCTCAAGAGAGTTCTTTCGCCAGCAATTAACAACCGAAAAAAAAATCTCAAGTTTTCTTTAAAAAAAGAAAAAAAAAAATTAATTTCTGTGGCCCCCCCCACAACAAAAAATTTGACTGAACAAAAAGTCTTGAAAATAAAAAAAACAAAAAAAATACGTTTACAAAAAAGAAAAAACAATGTACTTACACCTAACAATCATATGGTTAAAATATCTTTTCTTGAAGAAAAAAAAACAACAAAAACTTTCTATGATAAATATTTTGCAAAAAAAAAAAAAAAAAATTAAATACTAAAATAAAATAAATAAATATATTTTCATTTTTCAAGTTTTTTTTTTTGTTATTTTTGATTATTTGCATTTGTATTTTTTCCGGTTTGTTTGGGGTCTTTTTTTTTTTTCATTAGTCTGCGTCTGTTACGACGCTCAGCTGACACCGATGATTGCCGGTCTCGTCCGATCCAAGCGTGACGGGAATTCACGAGAATTCGGGTCAAATTATGCGAGAGTACCGAAGAAAAGGATACCCCCTATTAGGCTACGAAGTCTACTTTGAACTATGACAAAATATACAGACACGAGTAGTCAAACAATATTTTTAACACATTCATGAAAAGTAGTCAAACGATATTTTTAACACATTCATGAAAAGTAGTTAAACATTATTTTAACAAAATATACATCTTGTTCAAAATGAGATGTGATACCTTAAGTAGATTTTTATGAGACCGAATTCCTATTTTACGGACATTCACTGTTGAAATTGAGCCGTCTGAGGTCCTGATGAGTTGACATTTTATAAATCGGCACATTAATTTTATTTTTGTTCGTGAAGTCATCTTTGTCCGTCTAAAAATACTTTTTTCTTGTAGGAATTTTCTGTCGAAGGTTGGTATTTAAGTTTATTGCGTGTAATTTTTCCCCTGCTATGAATATGTCGCGTCTTATCTAGCAACTTTTATACATGCTACAGAGTGACGGCTTGTCAAAGTCCAGAGGCGACTCAAGGACAAACGTTTAAGAGTGTCAGGTGAGAAAACACCGTGGTGATCAATAATGGTGGAAACTTGGGTAGGGGTTAACTTATTTTAGAAGACAGTTCATTAAGAACTTGTTTACACTGGACTTGAAAACGACGATAAGTCAGCTGGGATGAAAATTGAAAAGTTATGATAACAAAAATGTATGTAAAATACAAAATACACGAATAACGAGAATAAAAATATAAAAAAAATGTCGTCTTTTTTTGACGTTCAACTTCAAAAGATCATAACTCCGTTCATAATAAACTTTATTAATCGAAATAAAAACCATTAGAATCAACACATTTTTGTCAACGAGAAACAAGTTTATTTATCTCATTAGCATAGAAATCCGGAGTTCTGGAAACGATGAAGTCATTGAAGGTCGATTCGGCATCATCTTGGCTTTTGAAGCATTTTTCGCGCAGGAAGTTATCGAGATGCTTGAAAAAGTGATAGTTGGTTGGCGAGAGGTTCAGTGAATATGGCGGATGAGGCAGAGTCTCGTAGCCCAATTCGTTCATCTTCTGCAGGGTCAGTTGAGCAACATGTGAGCGAGCGTTGTCATGAACGAAAATTAGTCCCTTCATATATCGGACGCATACGTTAGTGCTTCTTGTGCATTTCGTCAATTTGTAGCTAGTACTTCTCCGCCGTAATCGCTACACCCGCGTTCAAGAAGCTGTGATGAATGAGACCGACCGCAGACTACTAAACAGTCACCATAACCTTTTTTGGTGCAATTTCGGCTTCGGGAAATGTTGTGGAGTTTCTCCAGCATCCAACTCCTGTGCTGAACGTCGACTGTTATCGTAGAGGGTTCACTTCTCATCACACGTCACAATCCGCTTGACAAATGGGTCGTAGTGCAGAAGGAGCGAAGAAGACACCTCAAAACGGCGACTTTTTTTTTTACTATCATTCAATTCATGCGGCACCCATTTATTCAACTTTTTTGACTTCCCCATTTACTTTAAATAGCGAGCGACTGTTAAGTGGTCGACCTCAAGTGCAACAGTAACTTCTCGTGTGGTTTTACGTGGATCGGCTTTAATTAAGGCTTTCAAATGTTCGTGATCAACCGCAATCGGCTGGCCGCGACCGTCTTCATCTTCGAGGCTCTCGTTACCACTGCGAAATTTCTTGAACCACCGTTGTGCCACACGTTCGTTAGTGATTCCTGGGCCAAACGCAGCCTTGATATCACGAGCTGTGTCGGCAGCTTTTCGGCCATGTTGTAAATATATATAATAATGGATTTAATAGATAAATCATATATAAAAGTAACATATGGGAAAACAATATTTGGTTTGTCCTAATAATAATAGAAAAATAAGTTCTGGAACAAAAAGGCCTCCCGTTTTAATGTTATCACTTCCATTTTCGTAGCTCTTAAACTTTTTTATGATGTCATGAATATTATACCGTCATATACGATCTCATAAATATTATACCGTCATATATGATGTCATAAATATTATACCGTCATATATGATGTCATAAATATTATACCATCATATATGATGTCATAAATATTATACCGTCATATATGATGTCATAAATATTATACCATCATATATGATGTCATAAATATTATACCGTCATATATGATGTCATAAATATTATACCATCATATATGATATCATAAATATTATACCGTCATATATGATGTCATAAATATTATACCATCATATATGATATCATAAATATTATACCGTCATATATGATGTCATAAATATTATACCGTCATATATGATGTCATAAATATTATACCGTCATATATGATGTCATAAATATTATACCATCATATATGATGTCATAAATATTATACCGTCATAAATGATGTCATAAATATTATACCGTCATATATGATGTCAGAAATATTATACCATCATATATGATGTCATTAATATTATACCATCATATATGATGTCATTAATATTATACCATCATATATGATGTCATTAATATTATACCGTCATATATGATATCATAAATATTATACCGTCATATATGATATCATAAATATTATACCGTCATATATGATGTCATAAATATTATACCGTCATATATGATATCATAAATATTATACCGTCATATATGATGTCATAAATATTATACCGTCATATATGATATCATAAATATTATACCGTCATATATGATGTCATAAATATTATACCGTCATATATTATATTATAAATATTATACCGTCATATATGATATCATAAATATTATACCATCATATATGATGTCATTAATATTATACCATCATATATGATATCATAAATATTATACCGTCATATATGATGTCATAAATATTATACCATCATATATGATGTCATAAATATTATACCATCATATATGATGTCATAAATATTATACCGTCATATATGATGTCATAAATATTATACCATCATATATGATGTCATAAATATTATACCGTCATATATGATGTCATAAATATTATACCGTCATATATGATGTCATAAATATTATACCATCATATATGATGTCATAAATATTATACCATCATATATGATGTCATTAATATTATACCATCATATATGATATCATAAATATTATACCGTCATATATGATGTCATAAATATTATACAGTTATAAATATTATACAGTTATAAATATTATACCGTCATATATGATGTCAGAAATATTATACCATCATATATGATGTCATAAATATAATACCCACATTTATTATTATGATCAATATTATTATTATTATTATTATTATTATTATTATTATTATTATTATTATTATTATTATTATCAATATTATTATTATTATTATTATTATTATTATGATTATGATTATTATTAATGCTATTTTTAATTTTATCTTATTCATTGTCAGAAATTGCATAACTTGAAATGCGAACATTCATTGGTTGATATGAATTTATGCTGTTTTATTATAGCCTTTCTGATTGGTTGATTTAAATTTTTACCCTGCGTACGCGCGGGGGTTTCAAACGGACAAAATGTCAGTTCCTGATAAGCTTCCTAACACGATGGATGTTAATTCGTGTTTATGTTACGAGCTTCATAGACTCATTAATTTCAGGGCGAATTAATGCCTAGTTGTGTCAGTACCGTGAGACAATTTAACCTAACTCATTAGGTTTTCCTATCAGACGAAATATCGTCTTTTAAATAAGCAACTATGCTGAGAATGGGATTCCCACTTTTACAGAATATCGGTGCCTTGAAAGAACGTGGAAATTCTGGACTATAAATAAGAAACCACGAAGACATTCTCAGAAGAAGAAAAAACTATTCTTCATAAGAAGTTTATCTAATAGACTCAAAAGAACATTAAAAAACAACCCTGGTGTCTAACTCTGTCCCGTGGGGAGGCATTGTAAATAGCTACAATAACAGAGCATTTTTGCAAAGACTCGATCGGCTGCATCAACCTAGTAAGTTTGATTTTCATTGTTGTGTCAATTTTTTGCTTTATCAGAGTTCTAAATTGTGTGAAATAAATTTCGCACATTATCTTTATTGTGACTAAACCACCTATCCATACATCCAGAGATTGAACTCTGCACACGAGTTTGTAGTGTAATTCAAATCTTGTCGGCAGCTGAATACTTGATGATTCGCCAGGACTATCAGGGGTATTTTTATCGTGACGCCATCACTAGATGGGTTGCCTACCACGGCTTAAGGGAGTCCCATCTACCCTCGAGAGAAGGATAGACCGCACCAGTTTCTCAATCTGGTATTTTACCTCGCGGTATATACAGCGCTTCGCTTTCCCAAATGGTCACCCATCTAGTACTGGTCAGGCTCAACGTTACTTAACTTCGGTGATCTGACGAGAATCGGTGTGTCAACGTGATTGTGCCGTACTTATGGTGGTCGAATTTTACTTAATAACAGTTATAATAGAGCTTTTATCATGTGAACAATCCCGGGGGGTGGGGGGTTCTCGATTGCCTTGCTGGCTCCGTGTGTTTGGTTGATGATGCCGCCAAGGGCAGGAAAAATAGATTGAGTTAGTAGAATTGGGATGGATAATAATATATTCATACTAACATTGTTTTGCTAAAAAAAAAAACAACAAACAAACAATGTATTTCGAAAGAATTTAGCAAACATTGTTTATACTACGACCGTGAGCAGTACCTGATCCTGAGGTCATCTCTCAAAGATTTCTCGGCGTGAGAACACCTCGATGCAAAATTACCTCGATAAACGGTTATGTACGGTTGGCACTGGACCAATCAGAAGAGAAGGGGATATGACGCAGCGATCACGAATTGGTTGGATTGGAATTGGGAGACCAGTCCTCATTCCATCACCTCATTATATAAGCTCATGCACGATTGATTTTGGGCAGTTTGGCAAGACCACTGGTTGGGAATACATAGCTGTTTTGTTTTTCTGACTTCTTGATCGTGAACGAGTGCTAAATGGAATTTTAGTGCTCATTAATTCCACCTCCATCCGGCGTCATGCCCACTGTGACCACTCGACTGACTACTAGGCCGACAAGAAATAAAGAGAGGAAGAAAGCATGAGATGGTTGTAGCTGACCGATCCTAAAACTGTTTCTCCTGGTGAAAGCGCTATCGATCGTAGATGATACGACACGTGTTAAACGGTGGTCTCTGAAGTGATTTAGTTCCAACTACCTATACACTTACTTTCGTACAGCGCTATTATATTAGAAATCTATAGTTATATATTAGAACTCTATAGTTATATATTAGAGCTCTATAGTTATATATTAGAAATCTATAGTAATAAATTAGAACTCTATAGTTATATATTAGAACTCTATAGTTATATATTAGAACTCTATAGTTATATATTAGAGCTCTATAGTTATATATTAGAAATCTATAGTTATATATTAGAAATCTATAGTTATATATTAGAACTCTATAGTTATATATTAGAACTCTATAGTTATATATTAGAAATCTATAGTTATATATTAGAACTCTATAGTTATATATTAGAACTCTATAGTTATATATTAGAACTCTATAGTTATATATTAGAAATCTATAGTTATATATTAGAAATCTATAGTTATATATTAGAACTCTATAGTTATATATTAGAAATCTATAGTTATATATTAGAACTCTATAGTTATATATTAGAACTCTATAGTTATATATTAGAGCTCTATAGTTATATATTAGAAATCTATAGTTATATATTAGAAATCTATAGTTATATATTAGAACTCTATAGTTATATATTAGAACTCTATAGTTATATATTAGAAATCTATAGTTATATATTAGAAATCTATAGTTATATATTAGAAATCTATAGTTATATATTAGAAATCTATAGTTATATATTAGAACTCTATAGTTATATATTAGAGCTCTATAGTTATATATTAGAACTCTATAGTTATATATTAGAGCTCTATAGTTATATATTAGAACTCTATAGTTATATAGTTTATGTTCTTAGAATTCATTATTTAAATAAATCACCGAATGCAGTTTTTTTTTTTTGTTACTTCTGCGAGGTTGTTAACATTGCTACCGGACCGGACGGTCAGCTTGAGTTATTTTTTAGAAGAAATCTATCGGAAGAGGAGAGCCTACTACAGCGCCAGAAGAGGGCTGTGGCATCATCATCATCATCATCATCATCATCATCATCATCATCATCATCATCATCATCATCATCATCATCATCAACAACAACAACACAACGCGACGGTCCTTATCCATGAACTTCTTTATTTGGCCAATCAAGTCTAGGGTTTGGACTTCTTTACTCCCCCCACACCTCTCATCATCCCTCACGAACTCCTTGATGTCCTTGAATTTCTTATACCACTCGCAAACTGATACTGAAGTCATGCAAGTCCAAAAGAAATCTTAAGCAATCCATGGTTTCAAAGTTTATAACAGAATTTTAGTGCCTATTGTTTTTCTAAAATGTCTTCACGTCTAGATTGCATTTTTGAAATTCACCAGCTGTGACAATCTAGCTTTAGTAGGGTGTATTCCAATTCCTGCTGTATATTTGAACCCGAAACCACAAAACGTTGCCAGTAATCTCATAAGATGTATAACAATTACATACTGAATTTTCAAGAGTCTACGACAATTTTAAATGGCTGTACAAAAAGTCTGGTAAATTATTGAAGGAACCTTGTATATGTTGTAAATATGCAGTCCATTTTTACTAAGCTTGAAAACACAATGTGAAATACGCTTAAATATGATATTTTAATTTATGCAGATTTCGTATTGACTATTATAGAACAAACGCCTTATTGATTATTATATTATATTCAGTATATAATAGTGATTTCAAACGTAAAACATGCAGTTCTCCAACCTTATCCGTTACACTCTGAGTTCAGACGCATGTAACATCTTTAAAAAATAGGTTGTTAAAGGTATGAATGTACATTTGCGCATGCGTAGAGGTAACAAGTTTTGTCAACATACATTTGGCAAGTTCCAATTTATTTCAACGTTGGCCCCTTAATTGGCTACTATTATTACGGCCTAAAAACCAAATCGAATTTGTTCCACAGGCCCGAATCCCATATATATCAAGTTTCAAGTTTGTAGGCCAAAAACTGAAAAGTGAGTTTGGTAGAAACCGTTCCGCATACAGACAGCGAGGCAAGTAAAGTCACACACACACACACACACACACACACACACACACACACACACAAACACACACACGCACACACACACGCACACATATATATATATTATTTTTAAAAATATAATTATCCACTGACACGTGTTTCGTCGTCTGGATATCTATCTATCTATCTATTACAGGAGACGAAACCGGACTTACTCTTTCTAAACGAAACTGGCATAGGGCCGACTACTTCCCTGGATGAGTTCATAATAAAAGAATACTCTAACCCTAACCCTAACCCTGACCCCCAAAATCGCCATGGGCATGTAATATACGCCTACATTAAAGATGGCTTCCCGTGTGGTAGAGATATCTCCAGAGAAAACCCTAATTTACATTATATGTGCTTCCGGGTTGCACTTGATTACACCACCGCATTCATATTTGCTCTCTATCGCCCCCCACAACAGCGGTGTTACTGTCCTTAAGAGTATATCTGAGAAAATTGACCTCATCCTGTCTGCTCATCCTTCGGCTACCATTCACATTTGCGGTGACTTCAATGTCCATAATGGGGAATGGCTGACCCACTCAAAGAAGACAGATGATGAGGGGAGGTTCTGTCATGATTTTGCCATTGCCTATGACCTCACTCAGATTGTTCATGAACCCACCCGTGTACCCGATACTACTGGTCAGTATGCAAGCCTTCTAGACCTTTTTCTCACAACTTCCCCTGAGCTATGTTCATATTCCGTTCTATCTCCCCTGGGATCCTCCGATCACACAGTTGTATCAGTTAAGATAAAAATGAAATGTAATAAGTCTTCAGATATACCTCTCCACCGTACTGTATATCGATACTCTATGGCTGACTGGGATAGCTTCCGTACATTCATATCTGATATACCTCTGCCTTCCATGTTTAAAAAGGATCCTCTATAGTATCAGACCTTACCGAATGGTTAATTGTAGGCATAGACCGATTCATACCACCCAAAAAATTTCAACAAAAACCTAACAGCCAGCCATCATTCTCCCCAGAATGTGCCGCTGCCATTGGCACAGAAATCACTTTTTCCCTAGCTACCAACGTAATAGATGCACTGAGAATAAAGCTGCCTTCAGGACTACCAGCAACCACTGCAAAAGAGTAATAAAAAATGTAAGAGAGCTATATGCTCAGTCCGTCAAATCCAAAGTAGCTGAGCAGCTTTGTCAAATAGCAAACAGGATCCTGAACAGATGCGTGCGTTCCATCCCAACCATCATCAATGGACCTGAGATCATCTCATCAGCATCAGACAAGGCCAAACTATTCGCCAAGAACTTTGCAGCTAATTCTACCCACTGCGACGAATGGCAACAACACCCCGTATTTCCTCCTACAACAGACAACACTCTATCCAACATACAAATATCTGTGCACGAGGTCGCAAAACTAATCAAGAACCTTGATTCCAGTAAAGCAACTGGCCCAGACGGCATTCCAATTATAGTGTTGAAAAAGCTTCGACCAGAACTTGCCCCCATACTTACAAACTGTTTAACCGTTGCCTTAAGGAGAAGTGGTTTCTAACACCCTGGAAAACCTCGTTAGTATGCCCTGTATTTAAAAACTCAGGTGATAAATCATCCCCCTCTCAGTAGAGACCAATAAGTCTCTTGTATGTCATGAGTAAGTTACTGGAAGCAATATTAAATAAAGAAGTAGTCAACCACCTCAGCAGAAATAACCTTCTTAGTGATATGCAATATGGTTTCCGTTCTGCTAGATCTACAGCTGATGTGCTAACAGTTATATCCCATATAATTAGTGAATCTCTCGACAAAGGCTTTCTTTCTAGGGCAATTGCTCTTGACATATCAAAGGCCTTCGATAAGGTTTGGCATAAGGGCATACTTCACAAGATTTTCAGCTACGGTATACCTGGAAATCATTTCTCTCTGATAGGTTCATAAGAGTAGTGGTTGATGGGCAGAAATCTGAGGCCCACAGTATTAATGCTGGAGTCCCCCAGGGGTCCATCCTGGAGCCAACTCTTTTCCTGATCTACATCAATGATCTCCCTAAACACATATTAAATTCATTTGTTGACATCTATGCTGATGACACGACCATCTACGGCAACACATCAAAGGCCGTAAATGACAAAGCTCTCTCTGATTCCCTCTCCTCTGATCTTGAGCACGTCGTTCAGTCGGGGAAGAGATGGCTGGTTACCTTTAACGCATCTAAAATCAAGCTCCTAACTGTACATCAACGCTCTGTTCCTCATCTAGCATCAATTGAAATGGATGTCTCTCGTCTTGGGGAGGCTTCATGCTTTGACAAACTTCTGGGTTTGACCTTTACTCCTGATCTGAAATGGAACATGTATATAGTGTGTTGCCCGGGCCGCTGGGAAAATGGTAGGATCCTTCTACCGCTCCAGAAGATATCTCACTACTGATGCAATTCTCTATCTATATAAAAGCCAAGTACGTCCAAAGATAGAGTACTGCTGCCACATCTGGGCTGGAACTTCAAAAAACAGCCTATCCTGCATTGACAGAATACAAAATAGACTTTGTGGCTTAGTGGGGGATGCTCTCTTCTCTTCCCTGCAATCTCTCTCCCACAGAAAAGACGTTGCGAGCCTATCTTTGTTTTATCGTTATTTCTGTGGCAAGTGCTCGTCCGAGCTCCAATGTCTGGTTCTCCCTTGCAAATCCTTCATGATAAACATCCGTCTAGCTAAACCCACTGTCAGTAATTTCCCCCACTCTTTATCTGTGCCTAAATCAAAACGTAAATTCCATGAACATAGCTTTTTTCTGAAAAGTGCACGCCTGTGGAATTCTCTTCCGTTTGCCTGTTTCCTACCTGACTACAACTTGGACGTCTTCAAGTCCAACATAAACAAATTCCTGATTAATCGCCCCCTTAAGTAAGACGCTTTATCAAATCTCCAATACCAACAATTACTACGATATTATCCCATTGATTATTGTACACAAAATAACCCTTATCCCCGAGTGGCTTACGGGCCTTGGTAAGTGGTGATCCCCCCTGTAAAAAAATCTCTCTCTATCTCTATTGCTCTCTCTCTCTCTCTCTCTCTATATATATATATATATATATATATAGAGAGAGAGAGAGAGAGAGAGAAAGAGAGAGAGAGAGAAAGAAAGATGGTGATGATGATGTTGATGATTAGTCGTAGACGACGAAACACGTGTCAGTGTATAATTATATTTTAAAAATAATACATATGCCGCTCCCAATTTGGGGGTTTTCGATTATAATATATTATTGGGGGTTTTCGATTATAATATATAAAAAAGATTAAGCGGAAGTCGAAAAAATAAAAAAGGGTAATAAAGCAAAGTATCTACTAATATTTAATGTCCTAGTACGAACCCCCTATTTTAAGCAAACCCCTTCCATAGTTATAACCCATACATACACATGATTAAATAAACATCCTCTTTAAATCACGTCTCCTATATTCTTCCTGAGAGCATGGATGCCCATTGAACCCATCATGACATACGTGCTATACACTTACCTTCATTTTAAAAGAAAATCTATATTCCTCACATATCACAGAGATTACTTTTGTTCTCACATGCCTTCCCCAAAATTTTCAATATTTTACCATTCTCCTGTCGCTCACATTTATTTCCTTCCTAATGTATCTATCGTTAGACGTCGCATCCCTATTATGTTACTTAGCACCGTATCTCCTCTTTTGATGAGAAGCATTAGGCTTAGAAATACCATGGTATAAAGAGTTATTACTTATCCTACACCCCGAATTGATGTATCATCCTTATTGAATAACCGAATAAATCTAATCTTTTATATTGTCGTTTTTTAAATTTTATTAATACTTTCTCTGTGTGTGTGTGTGTCTCTCTCTCTGTCTCTGTATGTATGTGTGTGTATATATATATATATATATATTCTCTCTATATATATGTATATATATACATATATATAAATATTTATATATATATTCTTGCTCTCTTTCTCTCTCTCTCTATATATATATATATATATAGAGAGAGAGAGAGAGAGAGAGAGAGAGAGATAGATAGATAGATAGATAGATAGATAGATCTATATATATATATATATATATATATAGATATAGATAGATAGATAGATAGATAGATAGATAGATAGATAGATCGATAGAAACTATTCGAGTGCGTACATGTATGAGATTTCTTTGTCGCGATACATGAAACGATTAAAAGAGGGTCGAACACGCCATGATTTCTTAACTAGGTCAAGTTAAATCGCTGTTAGCAACTGTTCGGTTACGCAACAACAGCTGCTCTGCCAGATTAAGAAGACACGTCATGGAATTAACTTTTGACAAATAATCACGAACTTTGGACAGTTTTAGTTTTGTGTCCATTTATTAGAGGCCCCTAGCGTCGCTCTGCGTATTTTAGTTTCGGGTGAGAGGATTTGAAAATAAGGAGACAGCTCGACAGACTGACAGGCAGGTCGACATATAGCCGTATATATATATATATATATATATATATATATATATATATATATATATATATATATATATATATATATATAGAGAGAGAGAGAGAGAGAGAGAGAAAATAAAAAGGAACAAACCGTATTATGTGTTCATCAACGTTTCGTCTTTATTTCGAGACTATATCTTGTACAGGAAAATAAATTTAAAAAAATATAAATTCACAATGGTGAATATGTTTTTTTTTTTGTTTTTGTTGCTATGGATATCATATTCACGGAAATTAATTATTCTACTGCAAGCGAAGTGTCGTTTTAAAAATAGTGGACAACAGAACTGAGAATTTGACCCCGGTCGTTCAAGATTTCTTTAAAAGTATTAACTGTATTTGTGTTCGGTCGTGATGGATTCTATTCATTTATTCATTGCAATGAATTTGGAAGTTTGTTACGAAAACTGCAAAATATGAAGAAAGGAATTTTACTGAAAATCTAATGATTATTTATAATTTATTAGTTACAAAAAATTCTATTTTGTATGAAAAAACGTCTATTTTTTTTCTTATTATTTGAATGCAGTAAATGTTTCAGAAAAAAATTTCTAAAAAAAAACAGCTTAGCTAACTCTCCTCTTTCACGACTCGATCCTGACTGATCTTTCTCTACAGCTGCTCTCTGATCTGACTGACTGAATACATTGTAAATTATCTTTCCTTGTGACGTCAAAACGTGGATTCTACATATTACACATGTCTCCACACGCCTCGGCAGCACAAAGAAATTCCTAAATTTAATTGTTTATTCTCCTAACTCTGACATAATTAATATATTTAGTTATTTGCCTAACACAATGGACAATCTTTCTACATTCATTAGATTGAAATATGTATCCACTTTTAACTTTTGATTACTAGATTAAATTCTAGCTTTTTCGTTATAATAAATTCTAGCGAGACATGCAGAAATTTGTAAGGAAATTTTTATCAGAAAAATACAAAATAATAACAGCGCATGTATTCAGAAAATTGACATTAAATAAGGATGATATAATAAAATTGTTGGATCTGCGGTCGCGCCTGGCCTCCATAGAATGGAAATAGGCACAAACTTTAATAAAGACTTTTCATATCTATCTGCGTAAGTAATACTTTGATAATTATGTTTCAGTTTGAAGAAATATGGTATAATAAAATTATGGGAGTGTTCGTTCGCGCATGACCTCCATAGAATGGAAATATGTCACAAAGTTTAACAAGGTTTTTTTAATATAGATCCACAGAATATTGTGATGAGTGTTTCAGTGTGAACAGGTATGGTATAATAAATTATGGGGTGTTTCTATTTTATTTTTACTTTCATCATATTTTGCTTTGGTTTTAATACTCCCAAATTCGAAGCTATCTCTTTACAACCCTTTCTTTTCATAAATCAGAGTCCATTTTCTGTAGGTTGTTTTTGAACCTTGTCAACGACAGGTACTTTTACTAGTTAGCAGAAAAATATAAAATAATAACAGCGCATGTATTCGGAAAATTTACATTTTTTGTTTGAATTATTTTTGCTTTTGAATTAAAACAATTTTTTTTATTTTTTAAGATTATATAAAAATTATGTTACGCCAAAAGTTTCATATTCATGCGAGGAAGGAAAATATTAGAATCTTACATTTAAAAATTACGCGACACATGTAATTTTAAAAAAAATAGAAATATTATTTGCTATCATTTTTTTCAGTGAAAATATTAAATAGACAATGCTTAATTCAATGATAATATCGGTAGTTCAAGAAATTAATTTTTCTTCGAATTATATCGAATTCATTAATACGGACTTTGGGAGTTTTTTTCGTAATGTTTCTGTAAAAACAAGATTTTTTTTAATTGTTATAATTTACAATGCTTTATTTTCATAAAAAAAGCAAAAAAAAAATTAATGCATTTTTATTACTGGAAACTATAATTTTAGTAAAAGTATTTCTTGTTTAAAAATAATACATTTCTTCGTACATCTGAATTTATGTCTGGAATGCTTATTTTTATAAAAATAAAGAAAAATGCATACTGAAAGCGTTAGATAAATGAATAAAAAAAAAGCTATATAATTTTCTTCGTATTTACAAATTCAACATCTCAAGTAAAATTTACGTATTATTTCATTTTTTTATTTATTAATACAAAGTCATGAAAAAAAATGAGTTGGTATCATTAGCTAAAATTGAAATCAAAACATCTAGTCTTTTTTTTACACAGTAATCACCACTTATCAAGGCCCGGAAGCCACTCAGGGATAAGGGTTATTGCAAGTACATTACGTTAGTGTGGAGATTTGATGAAGTGTTTACTTAAGGGGGCGGTTCATTAGTCTGATGTTTTCTAAACATCTTGAATGAATGAACCTCTTTCCCACAGAAGAGACGTAGCGAGCCTATCTTTGTTCTATCGTTATTTCCATGGCAAGTGCTCGTCTGATCTCCATTCTCTGGTCCTCCCTCGCCAATCTTTTTTCCAAAAACACCCGACTAGCTGAAACCACCATCAATAATTTTCCCACTCCTTATCTGTGCCTAAATCAAAACGTACATTACATTAACAAAGCTTCTTTCTTAGAACTGCACGCATGTGGAACTCTGTTCCGCTTGCCTGTTTCCCTCCCGACGTCAACCTGGATGTCTTCAAGTCCAACACAAAAAAATTCCTTATGAACCGCCTCCTTAAGTAATGACACTTTATCAATTCTCCAATACTATTACTACACTATCCCTTTGATTACTGTACACACAATAACCCTTATCCCCGAGTGGCCATTGGGCCTTGATAAGTCGTGCACTCCATGTAAAAAACAACAAAACAAATACGAATATACGCAAGCGCATAAAACAAAAATGTCGGCTAATGTATAATGAACATTTTACATGTAAATTTGCCGATGGCTGTACGCAATATACATGCATATAAAAATAAAGATGTTACCCGCTAGGAATCACTCTTGGTGCACGAATATAATTTCCTGAGAATTTCAGTGTCATGTGACCAGTAGTTTAAGATTTTACTTGTCAGATATTTACACACACATATACGTCTACTGTTTTATTTATATAGATTTGTTACTTTTTTAGCGATATAAATAGTTTCAAATCACTGTGATTCCTTTTAGCTTGCTTAGCGTTTTTAAAAAGCTATAAGCTCCTTGCTCTTATAGACGTTGTCTATAATTCTCTCTCTCTCTCTCTCTCTCTCTCTATCTATCTATCTCTCTCTATATATATATACATATATATATATATATATAAATATATATATATGTACATATATATATATATATATATATATATATATATATATTAATTGTAGGCATTACAAATCACACCTGCTTTCTAAATCCAAAACCGCACCCTTCCTAGGAAAAACCACGCATGTGAAAAATCCCATTCACCACACCCAACACTTACAAACAATTTTTTTACATACTTTAAATATTCAATATTCCCCCTCAATCCATCCACTGTAGAATTAATATTTAGCATATGCGTGTATGTCACACCCCTGAATGTTTTTTCCTTCAAACTTTGTTAACAACATGCATCTGTAACATAAATATCAAACTAAAATTCAGCTTAGATGTGTACGTGCTGCTCGCGATCCACCCTATAAATCTGACATTACATCTAGTACAACCTTAACATAAAAAATAGAAACAAAACACAATTATCTAGTAAGCGAAAACACTCATTACAAATATTAACTCTTTGGTCTCCCTGAAACCAATGGTTATATTTCCACTATAATGAAACGCTCTAACAAAAATCTTTAAAATCGCTGACCTCAAATCTTGATACATATTTCATATACCACAATAACTAAGGACGGCCGTAGTCTAAATGATAAATGATGCACTTACGTTATACGACATAAACGTTAAAAATAACTCCAAATAATACCTATGTGCATCTACTCCAGGGAGTTATACAACACATCAATATATTGATACGTGCGTATACATAGTTTTTTTTACGTGTACAGGATCCGTGGGTAATACTATTTACAAATAATTCAGCAAAGTGATATCATTGCTAGTTAGTAGTAAACTCAGAAGAATTCCCAATCACCTTCTATTTTTAAATAATTATTATCGCTGAATGCATTTGATCATTAAAGGTTTAGTAATGATACACATTCTGAGTTTGCAATTACTATTATTATTACGAAACGTTTTAAGACAAATTTATAAATACACTAATAAATAAACAAACATAAAACTAACAAATGGAATGGTAATGAATATTAAAGGTTGTCTATAATCACAGGTTTTGATAAAGCGAGAGAAAACAAACTACAACTATTAAGCAAATTATGGGCTCCCTCCCCCCCCTTTCTCTCTCTCTCTCTCTCTCTTTCTTCTCGCTTCCTGCTTCTTCCTTTTTTCTTTCTTCCCTTCTCCTCCGTCTCCTTCTCCTTCCTCTTCTGCCATCGTCATATGTCTCTTTCCCTTATTTCTTTTCTTTCTTACGTCTCCTACTCCCATTTCCTTCCCCTTACCCGATCCCTAGGAGTCCAAGAAATGGTCAAGAGATCCGGGTGAATCTTAAACTTTTCGCGGAAAATTAAAAAAATTAATCCACACCTAATCATCATTGTTCTCTGCACAGCTAAACTTCACCCCCTGACCCTTTTTACTAAAAATGTTCTTTTGCTGAAAGTTGATTTTCGTTTTTCATAAGCATTCCGGTTTTGAATATAAGCGTTGTTGCCTGAAGAGGTCTCTATTTACTAAATACTAGAAGACCGAAACATGCTCATGACTGTGTAGCAACAAATTATTGCTTATGTAAAGACAGATTAAAGGTGTAACTTGCTCTACTTCGGTATCGAGCACTCTTGTGTTAACCTCGTTATATTTCACTGGTTACCTTACCTTTGAAAAATAGTAGCGTCAAATTATAAATGTGTGTGTGTGTGTGTGTGCTGGTTGTATAGATTGGTTTCCTATACGTAAATCCAATGAAACTCGCCTGATTATTAAAGAGTGCTTAATGTAAGACAGAACTGGTATGAAGTCTGTTTATTAAAAAAAACATTATTAAATCGAAACCGAAACCAAAACTTATAAAGAATTCTTGGTAAAATTATTTATTACAAAAAATTATATAATATAACGCTCACCTGTCTGTTTAAATGTATGTATGTACGTATGTATGTATGTATGTATGTATGTATGTATGTATGTATGTCTGCCTGAACTTTCGACTGAGGCGACGAATGTTCACGAGATCAGTATCGTTTTAAGCTCAACCCTTCAAACGACAAATATCGAAAAAATTGGCAAAAAACATCAATTTCTTCACTCTCAAATCGGCACTATTCTACAACGAGGGGACTTTGTTCCGATATTTTCGAAAGTCATCCCCATTTTTTGATGGACTAGCGCTAATTTAAACCTTCAAAACTTTCAGTTTAGCAATGGACGCACCAGCAAAGAGTTTCTTTTCACGAGTTTTTTACTCCTTTGCGTTCAACAACGTTTGGTTCAACACTTCCTGCCTTCGGGCACCCAGGCTAATAACAATGAAATGACAGTCACTCGGAAGAAAACGAGGCCGATAGCCATTAGTCGCGTGCTCTCGTGTAATGAATGAATGCATGTATGTAGGATTGACATGAAATTATTAAAGATAAACTAAAATGACCGAAAAATGGGCTGAAATGACTTAAATAAATAAAAAGTAAATGACTTAGAATGACTTTAATGAATTAAGGATGAATTGAATGACCTTAAGAATGACTTGAATGCTTAAAAAATAACTGGAATCCTTCAAAAACAACTTGAATGATCTGGAGAATGACTTGAATGGCTTTGAGACTCACTGGTTGTAAAGTGGGTGATCATTTTACATTAAATTAATACAGAAAAGTGATCCTCCACTTTATATCACAAAGTTACAAACATAAGTACAGCATGTAGTAAGAAAAGATACTACACTTTGATCTTGGCTAAAAGGCCAAGAAAGGGTATTTTTTTGCTCCCTCACCGAGCAAATTAGGCACAAGGCTGATTTTTAATGTGAGGAGTGAAGGGGAAATGGGGACCAACTCCCCGGGGAGTAGGGGAGCTCGATAGTGACAATTGGTATGAAGGGTTGCCCCTACATTGACAAAGGTCTTATATCTGGGATTGCCCCACATATGGTCTTTGCTTGCAGTGTCTGCCGGAACAGATGGTATTTATTTGCTCCCCCACCGAGCAAATTAGGCACAAGGCCGATTTTTAAAGTGAGGAGTGAAGGGGAAATGGGGACCAACTCCCCGGGGAGTAGGGGAGCTGGATAGTGATAATAGGTATGAAGAGTTGCCCCTACATTGACCAAGGTCTTATCTGTGGGGTCGCCCCCCACATAGGGTCTTTGCTTGCAGTATCTGCCGGAACAGATGGTATTTATTTGCTCCCCCACCGAGCAAATTAGGCACAAGGCCGATTTTTAATGTGAGGAGTAAAGGGAGGGGGAAGGGAAAAAGGGGACCAGCTCCCGAGAGGTGGGAAATGGGAGCTGGTTAATGGTCAGGCATGTGGGGTTGCCCCCACATCTGGTCTTTGCTAGTCATAGCTTGCAGTATCTGCCGGAACAGATGGTATTTATTTGCTCCCCCACCGAGCAAATTAGGCACAAGGCCAATTTTTAATGTGAGGAGTGAAGGGAGGGGAAGGGAAAAAGGGGACCAGCTCCCGAGAGGTGGGAAATGGGAGCTGGTTAAAGGTCAGGTATGTGGGGTTGCCCCCACATCTGGTCTTTGCTAGTCATAGCTTGCAGTATCTGCCGGAACAGATACTACACTGTGATGGTATTTATTTGCTCCCCCACTGAGCAAATTAGGCACAAGGCCGTTTTTAATGTGAGGTAAAAACCAGCACCCCTAAAAGTAGGCAAAAAGGGGGCACTCTGGTTACCAAAAATAATAATTGTCCCAGTATAGAGGGTTTCCCCTCCATTGACTGGTACAAATTATCTTAAGTGCAGCATCTGCCGGAACAGATGGTATTTATTTGCTCCCCCACTGAGCAAATTAGGCACAAGGCCGTTTTTAATGTGAGGTAAAAACCAGCTCCCCTAAAAGTAAGCAAAAAGGGGTCACTCTGGTTACCAAAAATAATAATTGTCCCAGTATAGAGGGTTTCCCCTCCGTTGACTGGTACAAATTATCTTAAGTGCAGTATCTGCCGGAACAGATGGTATTTATTTGCTCCCCCACTGAGCAAATTAGGCACAAGGCCGTTTTTAATGTGAGGTAAAAACCAGCTCCCCTAAAAGTAGGCAAAAAGGGGGCACTCTGGTTACCAAAAATAATAATTGTCCCAGTATAGAGGGTTCCCCCTCCATTGACTGGTACAAATTATCTTAAGTGCAGTATCTGCCGGAAAAGATGGTATTTATTTGCTCCCCCACTGAGCAAATTAGGCACAAGGCCGTTTTTAATGTGAGGTAAAAACCAGCTCCCCTAAAAGTAGGCAAAAAGGGGGCACTCTGGTTACCAAAAATAATAATTGTCCCAGTATAGAGGGTTTCCCCTCCATTGACTGGTACAAATTATCTTAAGTGCAGCATCTGCCGGGACGGATGGTATTTATTTGCTCCCCCACTGAGCAAATTAGGCACAAGGCCGTTTTTAATTTGAGGTAAAAACCAGCTCCCCTAAAAGTAGGCAAAAAGGGGGCACTCTGGTTACCAAAAATAATAATTGTCCCAGTATAGAGGGTTTCCCCTCCATTGACTGGTACAAATAATCTTAAGTGCAGCATCTGCCGGGACAGATGGTATTTATTTGCTCCCCCACTGAGCAAATTAGGCACAAGGCCGTTTTTAATGTGAGGTAAAAACCAGCTCCCCTAAAAGTAGGCAAAAAGGGGGCACTCTGGTTACCAAAAATAATAATTGTCCCAGTATAGAGGGTTTCCCCTCCATTGACTGGTACAAATTATCTTAAGTGCAGCATCTGCCGGGACAGATGGTATTTATTTGCTCCCCCACTGAGATAATTAGGCACAAGGCCGTTTTTAATGTGAGGTAAAAACCAGCTCCCCTAAAAGTAGGCAAAAAGGGGGCACTCTGGTTACCCAAAATAATAATTGTCCCAGTATAGAGGGTTTCCCCTCCATTGACTGGTACAAATAATCTTAAGTGCAGCATCTGCCGGGACAGATGGTGTTTATTTGCTCCCCCACTGAGCAAATTAGGCACAAGGCCGATTTTTAATGTGAGGAGTGAAGGGAGGGGGAAGGGAAAAAGGGGACCAGCTCCCGAGAGGTGGGAAATGGGAGCTGGTTAATGGTCAGGCATGTGGGGTTGCCCCCACATCTGGTCTTTGCTAGTCATAGCTAGTCATAGCTTGCAGCATCTGCCGGGACAGATGGTATTTATTTGCTCCCCCACTGAGCAAATTAGGCACAAGGCCGTTTTTAATGTGAGGTAAAAACCAGCTCCCCTAAAAGTAGGCAAAAAGGGGGCACTCTGGTTACCAAAAATAATAATTGTCCCAGTATAGAGGGTTTCCCCTCCATTGACTGGTACAAATTATCTTAAGTGCAGTATCTGCCGGGACAGATGGTGTTTATTTGCTCCCCCACCGAGCAAATTAGGCACAAGGCCGATTTTTAATGTGAGGAGTGAAGAGAGGGGGAAGGGAAAAAGGGGGACCAGCTCCCGAGAGGTGGGAAATGGGAGCTGGTTAATGGTCAGGCATGTGGGGTTGCCCCCACATCTGGTCTTTGCTAGTCATAGCTAGTCATAGCTTGCAGTATCTGCCGGAACAGATGGTATTTATTTGCTCCCCCACTGAGCAAATTAGGCACAAGGCCGTTTTTAATGTGAGGTAAAAACCAGCTCCCCTAAAAGTAGGCAAAAAGGGGGCACTCTGGTTACCAAAAATAATAATTGTCCTAGTATAGAGGGTTTCCCCTCCATTGACTGGTACAAATTATCTTAAGTGCAGCATCTGCCGGAACAGATGGTTTTTATTTGCTCCCCCACCGAGCAAATTAGGCACAAGGCCGATTTTTAATGTGAGGAGTGAAGGGAGGGGGAAGGGAAAAAGGGGACCAGCTCCCGAGTGGTGGGAAATGGGAGCTGGTTAATGGTCAGGCATGTGGGGTTGCCCCCACATCTGGTCTTTGCTAGTCATAGCTTGCAGCATCTGCCGGAACAGATACTACACTTTGATCCCGGCCAAAAGGCCAAGAAAAGCTTAAAAAGCTAAGAACAGCATCTATTACCAACAGACCTTTGATCTTAACCAAAAAGGCCAAGCACAAAAGTGTTAGAGACAGACCGATAGACAGACTGACCGACCGACAGACCGACCGTAGTCCGACCGACCGACGGAGTGACTTATAAAGTCGTTTGCACGCGACTAAAAATGTAGGCGTGGTAAAAAAAAATAACACACAATAATCTCATTTGTAAAACTCACTATGTCTGTCTGTCTGTCTGTCTGTCAGTCTTTCTCCATATTTTCAAACTCTATCTATCCTGAAATTAAAAGTCGCAGAACGGCGCCAAATGATTTCATTTTCTATGCACCGTTCTTTTATGGATCGTTAGCTGATTAAAATAGTTTTTAAGAGGGCAAAAAGGAGTCAAAAAGGGGGTAAAAATGAAAAAAGTCGTTATGCAGTTTGTATATTCATCGTTTATTTTTTTAAAGTTTATATGCGTGTCACCTTGGTACAGTGAAAACGTCAGCAGCTGTGAATACTATAGTTTTGCTTTCGGTTTCGATTCTCGTTGACCGCACCTTTGAAATCATGACCCTATAATAATATATACGAAATCTAGACAAATTAAAATATCACATTTAAGCGTATTTAACGACCGGGTAAAGCCAGTCGTACCCCAGTCCCGCGGAATAAAAATGATAGATCGATCAGCTTTCCAAACAGAACAGATAGTCGATGCCCGGGTGGCAGGTTCTACTGTAACGAGATGAACTGAAATGTTGACCACATTGACAGGAACTGACTCGAAGGTGGTGACAAATTATGAAAAAGGAAACGAATATCCTTCTTTAAAAAATACTTTAGAAGAAAGCCGAGCCTGCCTAAAAAGAGATTCTAGATGGTTGGTTGGTTGGTTGGTTGGTTGTTTTTGTTTTACGACATATCAACCCTTTTCAAGTTATTTAATGCCGAATCCAGTGATTTTGAAGAACAAGTTTTTAATAAAATATATTTGTTTTGTTTTTTCAAGTCGGTTTCTATTTAACCCATAGTTGGGACCCTAACAGGTACTACCACTCCGGATCAGAGTGGACTTGGGAGCAATGGCAATTAAGAGTTGGCTCCACACTCCCCAAAACCCACAAGCTGGGGCCTCACCATCGGATATGGTTTAAGGTCATATCCAGGACAGACATTGTAGAACCATTGTAATAATTTTGAAGAAATAGCACAAAATCACGGCATCTAAAATTACAGAGCTTAACGATAATTTGAACAATCCCCTTTGTAGCGGTGTGTTCTTTTTGTTATTATTGAAAATCACTATTTCTGTCTTAAAACTAACAAAATTAGACACAGTGAATCAATCAAGAACACTACACTAAGCATCTAAGTATACTGATACTGTTTTCGAAAACAGGCTTTAAAAGTGTTAATTTAAAAGGATTGTTTTCAATGACCCCCGTCAGCACCTTTTTCATCTTAATTGTCTCATAACGACAGCCTTTAAGTTTTTTTTCAAGCTTAGAGAATAACCGACAGTCACAAGGAGTGAGGTCTGGACTATAGGGAGGGTGAAGAACTGTCTTGACGCCCATCTTGATCAGAGAGTCTGTGACAAGGATGGGGTTGTGGACTCGTGAACTTCCGCATCTTCAGTTCCTTACGAATAACTGTGTGTACAGTTATCACATTGACGTCAAACTGTGCACTTATTAACTCTATAGACACATGGCGGTCTTTATTTATGAAATTCTTTATTTGGCCAATCAACTCTTGTGTTCTGATTTCCTTATTCCTCCCACACCACTCATCATCCCTCACAGACTCCCTGCCTTCCTTGAATCTCTTATGATTCTTAAAAGCTGATGCTCAATTAATGTAAGATGGTCCAAAAGCAGTCTGAAGCATTCCATACGTTTCTGTGGCATTTTTTACAAGTTTATAACAGAATTTTATTGCATATTGTTCTTCTAAAGTGTAATCACGTCCGGATTACAAATTTACCAGCTGTGACAATCTGGCTTTAGTAGGATGCATTCCAATTCCTGCTGTAGCTGTTCATCTGAACCTGAAATCATAAGAATTGGTCAGTCATCTCATAAGATGTATAGCAATAACATACTGAATTTTCAAGCGTCTACAACAATTTTAAATGGCTATATAAAAAAGCGCTTCGTATGTTCGCAACAATCAGTTCGACCGATACTAGTCCATTTCAGTGACCTTTTACCTGTCAGACTGATATATCTCTAGAGTAGTCCTGAGAGATCCACCTTCATTGTCCTTGCCTTACCTCATTAGCAACGGTTTCATTAGTCGCTAACTATGTGAATACTGACGAGGCTGTTCAGACTATTTTTAGAGTCCAGCATGGCTTTTCCGCCAGCGTGTTTGCTTAATTCTATCCCCACATTCTAACAATGTGCCATACTTTGTGGGTAGGATATAAATACTAGGTATAACTTATTTGCGTTGTATGTTTTACTGTTGTTTCTAGAGCCAGAAAATGATGTATGTTGATCGTTGTCCGGACGTGTCACCCACGTTGATAACCTTCTTTGTTCGACATTAAAATAATTCTCACCTTATTGATTCTCGGTCTCTTTCAACAACCAGTCCTGCACATATATGTAATTTTAACCGGTTTTTCGCGGCTTATTTCTATCCGACAATCTAGAAGCTAACAATTAATTGTCATGCCGCCCTTTCGTCTGAGGAATTCAATGGATTCGCAGCTCTTTTTATTGTTGTTCGCTTATTTATTTCCTAGTCATTTTACGGCGGTCCCGGTAGGTGGGTGACAGTCTGCACTATCAATAAGTACACTAATCTCAATATGTGAAAATTTGTAAGCGTGCATCACAAACTGTGGGCGAGCGAGACTGACTGGTTACGATGGCTGTTTTCTAAATAGGTTTGTTACGGGTTCAATTTCGCCTGGCGACTCAATTGGCTTCTTATAGTTAAGCTTGCTTGTTCTTTTTTTATTATTGAAAATTATGCTTTTTGTTTTTTAAATTGACATTTTTATTTGGAATGTTCTAATTTGGATTCGTATTTAATCAAACTATTTTTTTAAATTTTTTTTATTACATTTTCACCCCAAACAAGGCAAATTGCCACTTTGGTGTAGGGGGCTACTATCAGGGGCAACAACTACTGGGGTACTATGTAGGGATTTGGGCAGCAAGGTGTCGGTTCACGTTACACTTGAACTTCTGCACGTCAGTACTGTTGGGGAAGCAGGGACCTGGAATGGAATTCAAGAGTCTAGCGGTTCTGGGGAAGAAACTATTGGAGTAAAAAGATATTTTACATCTAGGGATCTCTACAGTGTGGGGGTGGGATTTAGCAACCTGTCGGGTTTGTCGAGGGTGCACACGTCCGCACGATTCCATTTTAGTGCTTCCAATGCGATTAAAAAATAATGGCAAAAAAACGAAATGTGAGCAGGTCGATGACAGTCTCAGTGGCCATGCTACGGTCAAAACAACACAAGTTTAGTTATAACTAAGTCATAAAAAATAATTTTCGAAGTAAATGTCCAACACAACAGTCTTTAATAGCTCTTGGCAATCCAGGCAGCAGCGTTTAGGCCACTTTTGTTGCCTTTTATCCGTCGAACCCTTTAATCTATTTTTTTTTACACAGTGATCACCACTTATCAAGGCCCGGAAGCCACTCAGGGATAAGGGTTATTGCAAGTATATTACGTTAGTGTGGAGATTTGATGACGTGTTTACTTAAGGGGGCGGTTCATTAGGAATTTGTTAACATTGGACTTGAAGACATCCAAGTTGTAGTCCGGAGGGAAGCAGGCAGACGGAACAGAGTTCCACAGGCGTGCAGTTCTAAGAAAGAAGCTTTGTTCATGGAATCTAGGCAACGAGTTACGAAATCGCTTGCTCTCTAACGTATACTGACGCGGTTGCCCAGCCTAGGACGCTTGATTACTTCTCCTTCAACTGTATAACCTTCTACCATATATATTATGGTAATTATATCAATACTAGGTATAACCTTCTACCATATATATATTATGGTAATTATATCAATACTAGGTATAACCTTCTACCATATATATATTATGGTAATTATATCAATACTAGGTATAACCTTCTACCATATATATATTATTGTAATTATATCAATACTAGGTTTAACCTTCTACCATGTATATATTATGGTAATTATATCAATACTAGGTTTAACCTTCTACCATATATATATTATGGTAATGATATCAATACTAGGTATAACCTTCTACCATATATATTATGGTAATTATATCAATACTAGGTATAACCTTCTACCATATATATATTATGGTAATTATATCAATACTAGGTATAACCTTCTACCATATATATATTATGGTAATTATATCAATACTAGGTATAACCTTCTACCATATATATTATGGTAATTATATCAATACTAGGTATAACCTTCTACCATATATATTATGGTAATTATATCAATACTAGGTATAACCTTCTACCATATATATATTATGGTAATGATATCAATACTAGGTATAACTTGTTCGAAGTGCGTGTCATACGTTAATGGCCAGAGGTTCACAAGGTTGTATGTTGACCGTTGTCCGGTTATGTCAGCCTCATTGACAATCTTCTTTGTCTGACGCTAAGATCTCTTTAACATCATTAACTTTCTGGCTCTCCTCAAAATATATGACTTGCTGTTTGTCAGCCGTCTCACCTAGAAGCAAACAACTGGTTTCTTCCATCTAAGGAGGTCAATGCATTCGTTGATATTTTTATTGTCTGCTTCCTCGTCTTTGTACACTAATCTCAGTATATGAAATATTCAAGCTTGCATAACACATTGTGGATGAGCCTGGCCGACTGATTATAACGGCTGTAGTCTAAATAAGTTTTTTACGCGTTCATTCCCGCCTGGCGACTCAATTGACAAGATCCAAGCCTTCTTGTAGCAAACCAGGTGTGTTATTTTATTGAAGACTTTTCTTTTTTTCTTTGTAAACTGATAGAAGTTTTCTTTTGGTGTGTTACGATGGTGATTTGCATTCTCAACACTGCAGTCTGAAAAGAATAACCAAATATACAAAAAAAATAATAATAATAAGTCAAAATCAATCGTTTGTCTTCTTTATAACGTACTAGCAGTTCAGCCTAGCTTTGCTCGGGCCCTATGTACTGTTTCATAACTTTATGTGCATATATATATATATATATATATATATATATATATATATATATATATATATATATATATATATATATATATATATATTAAAAAGTTTGACTCATGTCCAGATAACCTACATTTAAAATTTCAAGTGTTTAGATCCAAAATTGGCAGAGGAGTTTGGTAGAGTCTGCAAAAGTCAACTCGTTCAATTCTGACCTCTTGGCAGCCAAATTTTCGTCCAAAATCTGATTATAAAACCTTGCTTCATGTCTAAATAACCTTTATGTAAAATTTCAAATGTTTAGACCCATAATTGACTGAATAGTTTGCTAGAGACCGCAAAGGTCAAACCTTTTGAATTTTAAGCCTGTGGCAGCCAGACTTTCGGCCAAAAACCGATTAAAAAGCTTGTCATATGTCATTATGTAAAATTTCAAATGTTTAGACAAGAAATTGAAATAACCTACTAAAAGGTAATTTTTTAAAAAACTTTGACCCCCTAACATTTACTTTTTGGGGCTCAAATCGAATTAAAAGGTTGATCTATATCCAAGTAACCAACATCTAAAATTTCAAGTGTTTAGACCCAAAATTGGCAGAGGAGTTTGCTCAAAGGTAAGAAGTAAAAGGTCAAATCGTTGAACTTTGATCCCTTGAAATAATTTTGTCGAAAATTTTCCAAGATATTTGTCTCTGATACGTTCTGGACCCACGGAGAGTGGGCCATTTCGGTTGCCTTTTATGTATGTTATTTCTTTGTTAATCATAGGATATCCTCGCCTTTAAGGACTTGCCTTTCCTTTTCGAGAAATAGTTACTTAATATCTAGCTGTCTGCAGCACTCCTACATGGAATGAAAACGGGACTGCTCAGGCTACGTTTAGAGGCCAACTTCGCTGTCACATTAGCGTGCTTGTTTATTTCTACGCCCGGTTTCAGACCTTGTGCCATAATATAATTTGTGGAAAGTAGATAAATACTTTTTTTGCTCCAAGGTTATGTGTGCACGAACGCGCCCACGTGTGTATGTGTGTTTGCGTGCGTGATACCATCGTAGGCAGATATTCTAAACGCTGTCTGTTGATTGTTGTCTGGTCGCTACAATTAATTCTTACTTCATTCAAAATTGCTCAAACAAACGGAGAGTCTAGAGGAAATTTAAATAAGTCCCTCAATTGTGGACGTCTGAATTGGTTGTTTCTTCGACGCAAATTGGCCCGAAAATGCAAGTTGAACACGTAACTCAATTTCCATCTAACAAACTGGCACCTCCTTTTAGCTTGTTTGTCTAAGGAATCTGACCTATGAATCTTCGCATCAATCAAACAAGGTGCAATGGGTTCATTGGCGTTTGCTGCCAGGCCGTCCTGCCAGGCACTCAATGAAACACTCTCGAAATACATATTGGTTGACATACTCTATACCCACCGGCGTAGGGCCTTAATATAAAGGGTGTTATTTAGAGGTGACGAACTTTAAATTAAAATAAATCACAGAAAAATGTTTCTATCATACAAATATATAGTTTATTCGAAAGATTAAATTTTGGCTTTTATAATTTAAATACAATTTCGAGCATATGCTCTCACGGCTCGAGCGTATATGGCATAATCGGCAAGTAAAATTTTCACAACCTCTACCTATTAATTTAGGTTGTTTTTCAAGAATATTATCTTTCAAGTAGTCTATTTTGTCTGATTTATCAGCTTAGACATAAAACGTTATATAAGAAAATAATTTAATGCACTTAAAACCCATGAACAAGGTAGCCAGTTAAAGGGTTCAAATATTTCTCTTAGAGAATTAATCGTATCATTTGGAATTGGCAAAAGATGCTTGATGTTTATCTCTTCATGATGAATGGTCAAATTAAGTCGGAATCAAAATAACCAATAGTTGTACAATCTGCAATTATAAAAATGAGATTGGTTTATCAGCGTAGAAGCGTAGACATGGTATATTACATATCCGCAAAGAAAATAACCTAATGGGGTTAAATCACAGGAACCGGGTGGCTGGTCCATTATGTGAAATCATTCGTTCATCAGATGTTTTAAAATGATTTTCAATATAAATTTGCACAATTGTAAATGTTGCTTGGATGCCAGTCTCTTCATAATGGATTACCAAACCAAGCTAAACTCAAAATAGCCGATAGTTGCCAAATCTGCAATTAAAAATGAGATTGTAGATTTCAAATTCGCCGAATCTAATACATGTATGTTAATGAAACCGAATCCCCTCTGCATGCAACAGCCATCCGAACCAACTGCTCTCTTTCTTTCTCTGCGAAAACGAGAAAAAAAATCCTCCTTTCCTGATTCGCCACGAAAGACTGGACACTTCCTGGCTATGTGACGTCATTGCAGGGAAAATATTTGAATTATTATGATAAAATTCCACTTTACCTGACTGTTAATTATACCTGCAAATTTATCATGCTAATGCTAAAGTATGAACAATAAAATTGTCGCTCTAGACAAGACGACATGATTCCATTTCGGTTTGATGAAAACTGATTTTATTATTTTTACAGACCATCTATAAGTTGATCAATTGTGTACAAATCCAAAGACCGATAGGAACTTTCTATCATGTTTGAAAGTGACACAATGTTCAACGAGCGTGATCGGAGATGCGCCGCTGTAAAACTCATGCTCTGTACCAATCTAAGTCATGACAAGAGAACCATTGCTAACACCTTCAAAATGCAAATCCAACGGCTCCACGCTTGAGGACACATCTCAAAGAAGTTTCCGGCTACGGTTATGATCTTTGGTGTCGTTTCAAGTGAGAGCCACATCATGCTACCTCACATCTTTGAAATCGGATTGAAAGTCAACATCAAAGTGTACCTGGATGTGCTGAAGAGTGTGGTGAACCCCTGATACAATCAGGTTGCCGCTGGGTGTGGCAGCAGGACTCAGTGCCGGCCCACAAGTTCAAAGAGACGCAGACTTAATTTCAAGAGTGCTACGACTTGAACCATTTCTCACTGGCCTCCTCTTTTCCCCCGACCTGAACCCGTTAGGCTACTTCGTTTAGTCACACGTCGAGAGCATCACCAACATGACCTCCCACAACACCAAAGCCAGCCTGATCGCCGCCATCCGTGAGAAATTTATCGTTCCTCCCTGTATGTAGATAAGTGTGTGTGTGTATATATATATATATATATATATATATATATATATATATATATATATATATATATATATATATAGTAAGTTATGAAATATATATGGCGATTAAACTACACTGAATATTCCGCGTTTCATCCACTCTAGGATTCTTCAGGCTTATGCGCATAAGCCTGAAGAGTCATAGAGTGGATGAAACGCGGAATATTCAGTGTAGCTTAATCACCATATATATTTTATAACTTACTAACTAGCTCTACTTATACGTATTGAGCACTTTTGAAGTAAATACTTAAAGTTTACGCATAAATTTATACTTTCGTATATTAATTTTATGTGAGTAAATGAAGAAGTTATCTATCTATATATATATATACAGTGATGATCATATTTATTGGCACGGTAAAATAAAAGTTAAATTTTGTCTAATAAATTCTAAAAAAGGGATTAAATTAAAGAAAATAACAAAGTATATTATGTATTTTTAACTGGCCTTTCCGATGCAGCAATCGGATTTTAGAAAAAATAAATAACAAAGGAACAACAAACATAATTGCAAAAAACCCTTGTTCAAAATTATTGGCACGGCTTTGTTTTTCTTTTAGTATCAGTATAATATCAATCAATTTCCGGTTTACGTGCTTTCTGAACTTTTTTATAGCCATATTATGCTTGTTTAACGCTAATTCAGTGAATAATTTTTTTCAGATAATTTTTAGATAGCGATTTATTTAAACTATTATAAGTGACTAAATTATAATTTTCAATCGCCATGGTTAAAACTAAGGAACACAGCGAAGACGTCAGGAAGCTTGTTGTAGCATGCCATACCAATGGGGAGGGCTATGATAAGATTTCAAAGAAGCTAAACCTTCCCAAATCCACTGTTAGAGCCATAATAAACAAGTTCAAATCGTAAGGCCACGTTATGAGTTTAGAGGGTAGAGGGAGAAAAAGGATTCTTTCCCCAAGAGATGAACGGAAAATTGTTCGACAAGTAAAACAAAACCCAAGGATCTCTGTTGGGGAGATTGTTGATGAACAGAGCACCTCTGGAGTGAATGTATCTCGACATACAGTTGGTAGAGTTTTGAAGAGAGCTGCTTTAAAAGCATGTCGTCCGAGAAAGACTCCCTTATTGAAGCCTATGCACCTGAAAGCAAGACTAGCCTTTGCAAAACGTCATATTGATAAAGATGTTGCATTCTGGAAACGTGTTCTATGGACTGACGAAACGAAAATAGAGTTATTTGGCCATAATAAAGTGTCTTATATTTACAGAAAATCTGGCGAAGCTTTCCTGCCTAAGGACACCATACCCACAGTGAAGCACGGTGGAGGCAGTTTGATGTTTTGGGGATCCTTTGCTGCCTCTGGACCAGGGCGACTTGTTAAGGTCACAGGTAGCATAAAAAAGGAAGATTATGTTAAAATATTGGATGAAAACCTGAAAGACTCTGCTAAAGAGCTCTCACTTGGTCGTCGTTGGTGGTTCATGCAAGATAATGACCCAAAGCATTCGGCTAAACTGACTAAGAAATGGCTTGAGGACAATCATATTAATGTTTTGGAGTGGCCATCACAAAGCCCAGACCTTAATCCAATTGAAAATTTATGGAGAACATTAAAATTGAGGGTAATGCAAAGGAAGCCTAAGAATCTTATTCAATTGGAGGATTATTGTCAGGAAGAGTGGGCTAAAATTACTACTGAAGAGTGCAACAACTTGGTTGTAAACTATGAAAAGCGACTGAGGAAGGTAATCAAGGCCAAAGGCTATACAATTGATTATTAAATAAATCGTGCCAATAATTTTGAACAAGGGTTTTTTGCAATTATGTTTGTTGTTCCTTTGTTATTTATTTTTTCTAAAATCTGATTGCTGCATCGGAAAGGCCAGTTAAAAATACATAATATACTTTGTTATTTTCTTTAATTTAATCCCTTTTTTAGAATTTATTAGACAAAATTTAACTTTTATTTTACCGTGCCAATAAATATGATCATCACTGTATATATATATATATATATATATATATATATATATATATATATATATATATATATATATATATATATATATATATATAATTCAACAAACCTGCGGATGTACTCATACAGTCATTATAAATTCACGGATTTTACCAATTTTTAAGCAAGTTAATTAATTGAATTTTGTTATTATTGGACTACATAATTATTCATGGTTATCATTTTAAACATCCTCGTCTATGCACTTTTTTAAAAGCTTTTTTCGAACATTATTCTGTTTCGAACATTTCAGTTTTATTTTTTTGCGATAAATAAAGTAAAATTTATATATGTATATATATATATACTAGCAGTTCAGCACGGCTTTGCTCGGGCCTTATATACTGTTCATAACTTTATGTGTATATGTATTACATATATATTAAAAAGTTTGACTCATGTCCGGTAACATACATCTAAAATTTAAATCGTTTCGACACAAAATTGGCGGAGGAATTTGGTAGTGTCTGCAAAGGTAAACTCTTTTAACTTTGAACTCTTGCCAGCCAAATTGTCGCCCACAAACTCTTAAAAAAGCTTACTGCATGTCTGAATAGCCTTTGTGTGAAATTTCAAATGTTTAGAGCCAAAATTGGCTGAATAGTTTGCTAGAAACCACAAAGGTCAAACCTTTTAAACTTTGAACCCATTGGCAGCCAAATCTTCGGCCAAAAACCGATTAAAGGGCTTGCCCTATGTCTGAATACACTTTATGTAAAATTTCAAATGTTTGGACCAAAAATTGGGTCAGTTATTTGTCAGAGACTGCAGAGATCAATTCATTTTTAACTTTGACCCCAATTTTGACCCATTAACATTTACTGTTCTGGGCTCAAATCAAATTATAAAGTTTGATCCACGTCCAAGAAACCTACATCTAACATTTCACGTGTTGAAATCCAAAATTTGAGGAGAAGCTTTATAGAGTTTTCAGAGGTCAAATCGTTGAAGTTTGGCACCTTAACAGCCAAATGTCTGACCGAAAACCGATTACAAAGATTTTCCCAAATCTCAATACTCCTTATGTGAAATCTCACATTACCGATTAATCGACCGATTAAAAGGCTTTTCAATGCTGATTTTTAAGCACATTTTTTGTCACAAATGGTACAAATATTAATTTAATTATATTGTGGACGAAGACAAGTAAACTTCATTTTTGTTGAAAATTCACTTAAGGGACAATGCACCGTTTACACCGTATTTTCAAATAACGAGTGTGGCGCACATGTAGCCGTCTGTCGACTGAGCTAAATTTGAGACAAATAGAGGTAAACATAGTGAAAGTGTCTGCCATTTCATTTGCTATCGAATTAACATTATTTTGTACTTTAAATTACTTTAAATCAAAGAAAATTATTACCTCAGTTTTCACGTTGGAAAATTGTACAGGATCCATTATCCGAAAGGAGAAATAATTACTGTTGATATTCAACAATATTTTGTAACATCTGACATTGGATTTAATAAGCTTATTGCAAAAGTTTATAATGAAAAAAAATACGGCCACACACTTAACAAATGTCAATTTTTATTTAAAGTTACTGTGTTAATGTGTCAACGCTATCTGATGAGTCATTTGGCATTAATAAAATGGTTTAAATTTTAACGGAAAGAGAAAAGTAATTAATAGGTCGATTACGGATTAATCGGCAATTTGCCTGATAAGGTTGACTGCATTTCTAATATATTATATATTTTTTTTCAAACTAAAACAATGTCACAGCTTACATGAAAGTTGCAAATTGAAAATCATACATTCTAGTTTCACCCTTGGGCTCATCAGTATAACATATCAGAACTTTTGAAATTCATACACAAATCCAAGGCTTACAAAAATCTAGAAAATCAATGGACGAATCAATCCTCTTTCTATTGGAGAGTGCATTGCGATTCTCTAAGGATATTAATAGCAAGATATCAATGCGTTTTGGTATTGTGATTTCTTGAGCTGAATGCACTTCAAACGGGGTGATGTTGCTTTGGAGAAGAGCGTAATCAGACAGAAAATAAGTTGCATGAAAAGTTCCAGTTATGAAAAAAAAATGTCTTATCGTCGCCACCAATCATTCGAATGCGGATAAATCGATTTTTACCTCGATTTGTTTGTTGAAAACGAGTATTTTGTATAGTAACATCATGCTCATACAGGCCGAAAGGAGACGTACAGCCATGTGAATTTATACGCTCAACGCCATGATGACCTTCCCAAGTGATGTAATCAGCGCCAGAACAAGCATTAAATAACCCAGCAAGATAAGTGTCACTTTGCGTCTTACGTTTGCGATGACAGTGCGAATTTCATTGTAAACATTATCTTTTTCTTCATCTGTATTGGACAGGGTAGGAACAGAAAAACTTGTCTAGATCTAATGTAAGGGTCGCGATATCGTTGGAGATAGCTGTAGGTAAAGAAGAAATGGATTTTGCAAATTCACACACGCACGCGCACACACACACACACACACACACACACACACACACACACACACACATATATATATATTAAGGTAGGTCGATATTTTAATTTTTTTTAATCTTAAAAAAGAATAATGTAGCGAAAGTTGTGCATATACATATTAAATACTGATATAAAAAATTAAACTTCAATCTTCAACGGTTTTTTGAGCATTTGGCAGTAAAGATTTTAAATAAAATTTATCGATTTTTGCCAGATTTAGCTTTAATGTTGGTGTGAAAACCAAACAATTTAAGTATTTATACAAGGAAATCTTATTTTATTTATAGTAATATGATAAGAAAATTATAACAAAACTTCAATTTGAAAATTCAACCTCCACACATACCTCATTTTACTTTTGTCTTCTTTGAAATGTTCTTATTCAAGTGGAAACAGTTGAAATTTAGGCACCGCCAAAACTGGGGGGGGGGACAGGTCAGTACTTTTTGACGGACTGTCTTTTTAAAAATCTACCAAAAATCAGGTAATTACTCAATCAATATGAAATTTTCAGCGATTATTAGGAGAAGAATGAACTTTATAACAGTGTACTTATTTTTCATAAACGATATTTATATATATATTTTTTTTTGCTTACAACCCCCCTCTTGTTTTGAAGTGGGAACAAATATGCTTAAAATAATCATCTGAAACTGAACACAAGATATTGTGTTGTTGTAAGGGACAGAATTATAGATTAAAAAAATTGTTTGCATACCTTATTTTGACGTCTGAATATCAGAACTTAGATTGTGTTTAATTATTCCGCTTTTGAGTTTTGAAGTGTGAAATTCGGTGAATATGTTAAGTAAAATAATTAATTTAAGTTAAGCAAAACAAAAAAAAAATTTTAATATTTATACGAATAAAGCCATTTTAAAATTTTTGATAAATAAATTAACAATTTTTTTTTAGCGAGCCGAATAATGCATGGCCATTATTAAACAGGGCATGCTTTGAATAATCGATACCAAAAAAAAAAAATTCGATAAATATTGTGCCCTTTGTGTTAAAAATAGCATCATTTTTTTCGATCCCGTTTAAAAACGTTTGCCGCCTTTCGACTACGGTGGACCAAACGCGCTGAAATAATTTTTTTTTATTCTGCTTTAAATTGCCCCCCCCCATTTTGGGGAGCCTGGCCCCCACACACACATACACATTAAAAACCAAACTCATAGAAATGGTCACCCATCTGGTACTGGCCAGCCTCAGCTTAATAATACATTGAAATTTTCGTCACTGAAAAATAAGGTTTTTTTTGCCTGTTTGGTCTTCCATAGTTTTCTTCTTATCAAACGCAAACCTAAACAGTGTCGATCTAGACTCTAGATCGACGCGAAATATCTGGTTACCTATATAAATAAGTAGAATTATTTTAAATTCAGGTACTTATATTATAATATTTTTGCATATTCTCTTAGAAAATCATCCTAAATCTTAGTTAGACAATAAATAAATAAATTAATTATTTCAAAAACCTTTTTTTTTTAATATTTAAGTACGTTTTTTGTGCAAGACAAAAAATGTCAATTGTTAACTTTTGGGGAAAATTTAACATTTAAAATTTAATTAAAAATAGTAGAAAAGTTTTACATTATTCTGTTTTCTATATGATAAAATTCAGGGTTTTATCTTTCTGGAAAAAAAAGTTACTCAGAAATAATGGATTTTAATAAATGTAATTTCGTTTTAAAAAACAACAACTTGATTTTGCGGCCATTTTTGGCGGTGCCTATATTAAATACATTGACTTTTTTCCTGTTATAATTAAAAAATATTAAAAAAAAAATGGAAAACAATTAAGTGTTTAATAATCTTTAATATATGGAGTCAAATTGTTCTATATGTGAGCCTTTTGAAGAAATGCCGGTCTTTATTGTCGGCACAGAACTTTTGCTAGTATGTGCTACTGCCTTGCTTCAAAGCCATACACTGAGTGAGAAGCCTATATTACCAACTAGAGTGCTCGTCAAAAAAAAAAAAAAAACATATTTGGCAAGCCTCTGGGAGCCACCTTAAAACATATAAAAGGGTCAGAAAGAATTCTTTTGTTAGAAAGTCAACTAGACAGAGAGAGAGAGAGAGAGAGAGAGAGAGAGAGAGAGAGAGAGAGAGAGAGATAGCAGGTGCCAGCAAAAAGTCAAGTGGCAAGCCGACGCTCGTCGAGCGAGCCAGTGACTGAGGCAGCAGCCTTTCTCGCACATCAAAGAACATTGCTTGACTTCCCTTTTCTCTCATCTCGCCTGAACGACGTTTTCAAACTCTTTCTCTCTCACTCTCTCAAGTCTTCACTTTCTTCCTCTCTTCTATTTTGACACCGACTGCCACCTTGGCTCACAAAAAAGTAATTTCATTTCTTTTTATGAAAATCAACAAAAGTTTATTTTACGTTATTTCCTAGTATATTTCTTTTCGTCTATTTGTTAGGGAGACTTATGCAGCATCTTCAACATGTTATAAGGCCCTTTGGGAAGACTATCTGACTGTTTATAATCTTCTTCTTCATCAGTTAAACTAGAGGAGTAGGAATGGAAAGAAACATCATCATGAACATATGATATTGAAACTATTGGTTACGATATCTTCACACTCTTTTTTGGATTAATCTCTCTCCTTCTTTTCCACGTGTTTTATGACAGTTCTATCTATTGATCCAAGCTGGAATAAACCCTCTGATTTATAAATATTCATCGTCTTCTACAGAAACCTGAAATATCAGATTTTATTAATATTAAAAATACAGTGAAACAGATTAAACGTAAAGTAAAATGGAAAAATGATTTTCAATATTTATATTAACTGTAGAAATTCATTTATTTCAATATTTGTAAAATTAAGTATGTTCTTCCCCTTCACAATAAATTAAAAACCAAAAAATAGAAAATAACTTACTTTCTGTTTCAGAGGACAAGTGCAGATAATGTGCTTAGTCTGGCAATTTTCCTCGTTGCATTTTACATTAATATTGTCACAGCTTAAATGAAAATGATGACATATCAAATAATGTTTAGGCAGCTTTTTCTTACAGAATTTTTTTTTTTTTTTTTTGTCAACAGGGAGAGATTTTCTATTTATTTGTTTTGTCTTCTGAAAGCATAGAATTTCCACGTTGTTTAACAAAGGCAAACGAGGATTGGACAGCCTTCCAAATATCTATCACATCCTTTGTTATTAATTTCGAAATGCCAAAAACAAGTAAGGCATGGACAAGTGTTCATAAAAAACAACTGTATTGGATTATTTGTTGATAAATTGAGGTATCAGTTTTATTCAACAGTGATGGTAAACCTGCATGTATATATATATATATATATATATATATATATATATATATAAAATATAAAATATATTTTAGTCATCGACATACAGTCCTGTTTCGTTGTTTCACAACTCATCAGTGCCACTAGACTAACACCTATCCTAAGCCGAGGATCGAACCTAGAACCGTCGTGATGACAGTCGGCAGTTCTACCCCTTGACTACGGAAGCGGTAGCCGTAATTAATCTTTCCGAATGTCTATTTAAATAAACATCCGTCCGCCACTCGTAAAGGGCTCAAACGTTTGTTTGTAAACAAACCGCGAGCTTCGCATTTTTTCAGCTAAATTAAGTAGCGAGTAAGATTATTTACGATAGTGCTCAACCCAAGAGGGTGCTTTATAAAATATATTTTAGTCATCGACATACAGTCCTGTTTCGTTGTTTCACAACTCATCAGTGCCGCTAGACTAACACCTATCCCAAGCCGAGTATCGAACCTAGAACCGTCGTGATGACAGTCGGCAGTTCTACCCCCTGACTACGGAAGCGGTAGCCGTAATTAATCTGTCCGAATGTCTATTTAAATAAACATCCGTCCGCCACTCGTAAAGGGCTCAAACGTTTATTTTTAAACAAACCGCGAGCTTCGCATGTATGACCCATGTACATGATCCACTTCGAAAACAAAATCCTCTCTGACCCAAAAAATAAACCCACTATCTGCGCCTAATATGTCAACGACATATTCATTGCAATAGAATCCGTTCAAACATTAAAAAACTCCAACTAAACCTAGAAACCCACTCCATCCCTAAATTTACACATGAACCAAACATAAATAACAAAATACCATTTCCCGACGTATTAGTAGATTCCAGCAACTCCACTAAATGCATAACCTCAAGATACAAAAAAAAAACTACAACAATAATGCAATACTCTTAAATTGCGATAGTGAATGCCCAGAAAAATATAAAACTGCCCTTATAAAAAATTTGATTCTTCGTTCATACAATATAGCATCAACCCGACGAATATTTTACAAATAACTAACAAACATAGAAGAACCCCTAATAAACAATAACTTTCCCAATAAAATCGTCGATAAGGACATAAAACTATATTTAAACTCACTCCACAATAAAAACATAAACCCTAACCCTAACAAAAGACAACACCATCAAAGTATACTATAAAAACCAACTACACATTAACTACAAAACAAATGAAAAAATAATAACAAACCTAATTGAAATATCCTCCAGAGCAAACAGATGAAACTAATAATATATTATACTAAATTTAAAACCTCCAATCTAATAATTAAAAAATAAAAATACTAACACCACACTAAACCAAACTAATGTAGTGTATGAATTTATTTGCCGCTTTGAAGGATGTTTCCAAACCTACTATAAAAGCTCATACATCGCATACATAGGCCACACCACAACAACACTCTCCCGACGATTAACCTACCATTTAGCAGACAATAGCGCCACAAAACAACAACTAACATTTCATGATAAAACCTACAATCGTCCGACATTAGAAATATCTTAACGAACAATACTAAAATTCGATACCTTAACTATTGCGTACGAGGACCAATATTACTAGAAGTCATTCTAATTAAAAAACGTACAACCCCTTCTTGACTGTCTCTCATTTAATATCGGGACAAATATAGTAACTGTATTCAATAACTAACGATAAATAAACTAAATAAATAAAATATAAGATAAGAAAATCAAAAATAAAAATAAAAATAATTCGCCCCTACTCGTACGGCACCGACCTTTATATCAAACAAAAAAATAGAACTAACTATAAACACAAACATCCTCAATAAAAAAAATGCCGCCGCCACCGCAACAACAACAACAACAACAACAACAACAACAACAACAACAACAACAACAACAACAACAACAACAGCAACAACCGCTCCTAACGACGATCGGATTCACTAATTGAAAGCGCGTGAGAAGAATATTGTCAAACAAGAACTTCTGGGCGTCATAATATACAACATGCCAGCCGAAATAAAAACGATCGCTCGGCGAATGAAAATTTATCAAACAAAATCGAGAAAAAGAAGAAATCAGTCGTTCAATCAGACTTGCTTGAATGATGATTTTCTGCCAAAATATTCATATATATTTATATATATATATATATATATATATATATATATATATATATATATATATATACACACATATATAAATATATATATATATGTATATATATATATATACGTATATATATAATTGGAAATGTATAAAAATAATACGAAAAGTATAACAGCTTATAACTTTTCTTTATTCGTTTTCAATTGGTGACGTGCAGGAAAAAAAACAATATTATAAAAAAAAAATTTTTAACTTTGAAAAAAAAGTATTGCAACAGAAAATTACATAAACAAAATATTAAAAACTATCATAAATATGGACATTGTGACATCAGGGAAACAAGAAAATCTGACATTTGAAAATCACCTAACAAATTAGTTTCCTTCAAGGAACGGCAAATTACTTCTAAGTGAAAAAAAATCAGCCGAAATGAAAATGGATGAAATTATGATGTGTATCTTTGAAACTGCTATTGAAAATTGAGCCACAGACGAATCACACACACATACACACAAACAAACAAACAAACAAAAAATATGCACGCATGAATGCAGGTGTGTATAATGCACGTATATTTAACCGTCTTAAGATTTCTGCTACCTCGCATTGCAGTTCCTTCCTGATCTCATTCGCCTCATCGTCTTTTAACTTCCGTTATCATTATGTAGCCAAGGGCCATTAATAGATATCCATTATTTAACATTAACCATATGCAACGCGACTAAAATAAGTCAGAAAAGTAATTCTATGGAAAATAACATATAATAAATAGTAAACTTTAGTGAACATTAGAAGTCTCATGTAAGATACCTGATAGCCTAATTTTGTGCACAGAAATGGAAAATTGACATATAATAACTGTTTTTGTGCACTAATATAGAAATATATGATAAATTTCAGTTGACGTTCAACAATACACACACATACAAACACACACACACACACACACAGACAACGGATTTGGATTCTTACCAATACACACACGTCGAGTTTATACGCTCTCAACATGACTATACCAAATATACCCTTTTCAATTTGTGACATATTTAAGGTTAAGCTGACTAACATACATAAACCTTTTTTGGTGATTATGCGACAGTAGTAAAAATATTTATTCAACTGAAAATATTGTTTGGATCATTTGTTTATAGACACGTAGTAGCGGCGTTTTGCAATCACCAACGACCAAAGAATTAATGGGAAACTTAATGATCTTTATAAATTGAGATTGTCGCAATATTTGGTTTCAAACTTTTTAATTTTAAGAGCAAAATATCATTGAGATGGTTATCAGTCAATCAAATTGTTCTTAATTTGTTCTTAATTTCAATTTCGAAAACAGTTGTTTACATTGATAGATCTTCCCAACAAAAAAGATGCAATTTTTGTTGTTGCGTGTATCTCTGATTTGAAATATATTCCTCTTGGAAAATATATAGATTTGCGTAGAAATTAATTGACGAATATAAAATGAAAAAGGGGGAAAATGGCAGTGATAGACCATCCTCTTGTCGATGCAACGCACGAAAATCCTTTTCCTTGCTTATCTCAACTTGCAACAAATCCTCGTGTATTCGATATTATCTTCCACCGTTCCTTCTCGTCCTAAGCTGTCCAACAAAAATCCTCCACACAACTCCACATGCTGTAGAATTCATACCATTTAACAGTTACCAATTGTGTACATATGCAAATTAATGGTATACGATGTTCACCAATGAGAGACCTACAAAATAATGCTTTTCTTTTCTTTTCTTCATTTTCTGCTGGCATTTTACAAGCTAAGCAAACGCAATGTCCTTTGCGAGGGTGATTTCTATTACAACGAAATGTTTTTGGGAATTAAATTTGGATAGACTGTCACGTTGCATTTATATCAATTCCATCCAAAAACTTTCGCAATCTCCACATCAAATAATGTAACAAATGATTTTAGTTTGCTTCAATTTTAACAAAAAGGTCCTAAGCTGATGATAGCTTCTTTCAAAAACAAATATGTCATCTTTTTTTGCGTGAGTCACTAATTTTTAAATACTTTCCGCTTGAAAATATATATTTTGCGTAAAATCAATTAATTAAATATCTTGAATCAAATTTTGATCGTCACACTGCATTTTTATCAAGTCCATTTGAAAGCATCAACTGGTCCGGCAAAAAGTTTGAAATCATTTTCATGCGCATGAAAGTCAGCAAAACGTGATACAACTTCGTTTCGCAAATCTTGGATTTTGTGGCCTTTGGGTCAATTAAAGTGTAGTATCTGTTCTGGCAGATATTGCAAGCAAAGGCCATATGTGAGGGGAAACCCCACATATAAGACCTTGGTCAATGTAGGGGAAACCCTTCATACCAATTGTCACTATCCAGCTCCCTTACTCCCCGGGGAGTTGGCCCCCATTTCCCCTTCACTCCTCACTTTAAAAATCGGCCTTGTGTCTAATTTACTCAGTGGGGGAGCAAATAAATACCTCTAAGTGTAGTATCTGTTCCGACAGATACTGCAAGCAAAGACCATATGTGGGAGCAATCCCACATATAAGATCTTGGTCAATGTAGGGGAAACCCTTCATACCAATTGTCACTATCAAGCTCCTCTACCCCCGGGGAGTTGGTCCCCATTTCCCGTTCACTCATCACATTAAAATTCGGCCTTGTGCCTAATTTGCTCGGTGGGGGAGCAAATAAATACCCTGTTCCGGCAGATGCTGCAAGCAAAGACAATCAAAGTGTAGTATCTGTTCCGGCAGATGCTGCAAGCAAAGACCATTGCCCTTGTGGCAATTTTCTGGTCCATGTAGGGGCAACTCTACGTGGGCCAGATCGCAAATCATTATCCAGCTCCCATTTCCGACCTTTCGGGAGCTGGCCCCCCTTTCCCTTACCCCTCCCCTTCACTCCTCACATTAAAAATCGGCCTTGTGCCTAATTTGCTCGGTGGAGGAGCAAATAGATACCGCCTTTGGATCCAGATCAATGTATAGTATCTGTTCTTCAGATGCTACACTTCAATTTCTTGTTCTCTGTTAGTGGAGGAGAAATCCTTCACGACTGAGACAATTTTTATTTTTGTTCCTTTTTTCCATGTTAAAAAACGACCCTGGTGTCTAACTCTGCCCCATGGGGAGGCATTGTAAATAGGTATATATATATATATATATACATATATATATATTGTAATTAGGAACAAATTGCTTCGAATCCTGTGATTTCCTTGCTTGGAATGATGCGATATGAATATAATTTTATTTCTAAGTTAGTGCTCCCACAACACAAGTTTTTTTTTTTTTTGTCAAAAGCAATGATATGATTATACATCTCATTTATAAGCTGAGTTTCACTTTGAAGTAGAAAATATAAATAATTCAAATAAGTCATTATATCCACAATTAATGCTAAAAGATGAAAAGTATATAAGTTGTTAGCTCATAATTTGAAGGGATAAATGAAGAAGAGTATTATGCTGTCTTGTGACTGAATTTATTTCTTTGTGAATAAGTAAATACGAAAATCACTGATTACATTTTTTGGTTTCATTTCGGCATCCAAAATATGCTAACTTTTATTCAATTTTTTTTTCACAGTCATTAACCTTTAAAAAACGTGATATGTGGCCCGTGTTAAGCCAGAAGGCGTGCGAAAACATCAGTGAAAAACTCTTGTTTCAAAAGATAAGAGCTTTAACCTGTTATGATGTAATGTGTAGCGTGAGTACGCATGCACCGTAAAAATTAAAAAAAAAATAACGTGGAAAACTGTTCGTTCTGTTTGTCGTCCATTTATTATGCAGCCCTACTGGTGGTATTTTATGTTGAATAAAACCTTTTTGCTCATTTCAAAAAGGTTTTCATTTTTATTACAATTTATTTAACATAAAAAATACAGAAAAAAAGTAACAATGGATACGATTTTGAGACCTAGTAAATTTGAAGGATCGGAAACAACCGCTGACGAATGGAACCACTGGTATCGACCCTCGTCAATTGTATCGACTCTCTGACAGCTGCTCACCATGAAAACCCTCCAAATAAACTAAGTATACTTATTAATTATATATTACCTAAAGTCTATTTCCTGATATCAAACTAACATTCGAGAAAGCCATTATTATTCTTCAATCTATTTACGTCAAACCAGTTAATTCTATTTTTGCTCGGCATCTACTCGCTACTAGAAAACAGCAACCAGGTGAATCAATTGATCAGTTCCTCTTAACTTTAAAAATTTTTTCCAATGACTGTGAGTTCGAAGACGTCACTGCTTCTCAGCATGTTGAATTAGCTATACAAGTTTCCTTTATTACAGATCTCACTTCCTCATCGATACGACAAAGGCTACTAGAAAACTGTGAAATTGATTTAGATAATGCGGTAACAACCGCAAGATGTCTCGAAATGGCTCAACACAATGCAGCGGTTTATGGCACTTCGTCAGTTGTAGCAAAAGTATCAATGTATCCAGAAGAATCTAAAAATAATCCTATGTTTGAATTAACTAAAGAATGTGCTGCTTTTTCTTGAAGTAATCAATCAATTTACTACGGCAAAAGCCAATTCTGTGGACGTGAAAATCATTCTCGAAACTATTAGCCTGCTAGGAATGCTGACTCTTACATGTGGAAAGAGAAGTCACTTTTCTAAAGTCTGCTGGTCTAAAAGAAAGCAGACACTTCCTAATATTAAAACTAGCTCTGCGTATATTGCTCTCACAGCTTCATCTCAATGCACACTTCGCTCACACTATTCTATTGTAAAGGACACAATAAACAGCTCTTGTTTGAAAACTATGGTAGACAGCTGAAGCACTCATAACTTCATAAAAATGAACGTCATGAGATCACTCGGCCTTTGTATACTACCTTCCACTGACACAGTAAGTATGGCTTCCTCAAACCTCACAAGCAAAACCCAAGGTTACTGCGTTGCATCCATCGCAATTAATGGACAAATGTATCCTAATATGCATCCGTCTATTCTACCCAACATATGTACCCCTATTATACTTGGACAAGAATTCCTTTTTAATCAAAAAATACCTCCCTTACAAATCTGTAACGTCGCACAGATGAAAATAGAGCCACCTGTAAACCAATTGCCACAAAAAGGCAGAAATTACTCTGCATTTGATCGTGAATTTATTCTGAATGAAGTACAGAAATTCTTAAAAGAAGGAATCAGAACTAAATCTAAAATCCCCATGGGGAGCCCAAGTCTTGGCAACCCAAAATGAAAGACATAAGCGTCGCATCGTCAGTGACTATTCTGCCACTATAAATTGATGCATATTTCTTGATGCTTTTCCATTCCCAAAAATCTCAAATATTATTATTATTATTCAGTCTATTTACGTCAAACCAGTTAATTCTATTTTTGCTCGGCATCTACTCGCTACTAGAAAACAGCAACCAGGTGAATCAATTGATCAGTTCCTCTTAATTTTAAAAAATCTTTCCAATGACTGTGAGTTCGAAGACGTCACTGCTTCTCAGCATGTTGAATTAGCTATACAGGTTGCTTTTATTACAGATCTCACTTCCTCATCGATACGACAAAGGCTACTAGAAAACTGTGAAATTGATTTAGATAATGCGGTAACAACCGCAAGAAGTCTCGAAATGGCTCAACACAATGCAGCGGTTTATGGCACTTGGTCAGTTGTAGCAAAAGTATCAATGTATCCAGAAGAATCTAAAAATAATCCTATGTTTGAATTAACTAAAGAATGTGCTGCTTTTTCTTGAAGTAATCAATCAATTTACTACGGCAAAAGCCAATTCTGTGGACGCGAAAATCATTCTCGAAACTAATAGCCTGCTAGGAATGCTGACTCTTACATGTGGAAAGAGAGGTCACTTTTCTAAAGTCTGCTGGTCTAAAAGAAAGCAGACACTTCCTAATATTAGAACTAGCTCTGCGTATATTGCTCTCACAGCTTCATCTCAATGCACACTTCACTCACACTATTCTATTGTAAAGGACACAATAAACAGCCCTTGTTTGAAAACTATGATAGACAGCTGAAGCACTCATAACTTCATAAAAATGAACGTCATGAGATCACTCGGCCTTTGTATACTACCTTCCACTGACACAGTAAGTATGGCTTCCTCAAACCTCACAAGCAAAACCTAAGGTCACTGTTTTGCATCCATCGCAATTAATGGACAAATGTATCCTAATATGCATCCGTCTATTCTACCCAACATATGTACTCCTATTATACTTGGACAAGAATTCCTTTTTAATGGAAAAATACCTCCCTTACAAATCTGTAACGTCGCACAGATGAAAATAGAGCCACCTGCTCTTTTTGACAATTTATCAAATAACTATAAACCAATTGCCACAAAAAGGCAGAAATTACTCTGTATCTGATGGCGAATTTATTCGGAATGAAGTACAGAAACTCTTAATAGAAGGAATCATAACTAAATTTAATTCCCCATGGAGAGCCGAAGTCTTGGTAACCCACAACGAAAGACATAAGCGTTGTATGGTCATTGACTATTTTGCCACAATTAATCACTATACATTTATTGATGTTTTTCCACTCCCAAAATCTCAAATATTATACGCCAACTATCACAATATAAAATTTTTAATAAATTAGATTCGAGATCTGCCTATTACCAATGCCCTATTCGTAAAGATGAAAGAATCTATACAGCATTCGAAGCTGACGGAGGCCTATATAAATTTTCTGGATGAACAAACTCGGTAGTTGTGTTCCAATGCATTATGCACAATATAATCCAAGAACACGTACTCAAAGGTACTTTTGCCTGCACAGATGTCATTGTCATCGGAGGAAAAACTTATAAAGAATTGGATGAACGCATCTGAAAAAGTTGTCGATCGTTATAATCTGCAACTGAACCCTGAAAAATGTGAATATGGTAAAACCAAACTCAAGTTTTTATGGTACCTATTGGAAAATGGAACAATCAGTCCTGATCCAGATAGACTCATACCACTAAAAGAATTACCAATTCCAAACTGTAGCAAGTCACTCAAACCAACCGTAGGTCTCTTCCGATTCACCATGGGTAGAGAATTTCTCCGATCGAATTTCACCTTTGTTAATCGTTACATAATTTCCTATTACTGAAAAACTCAAAAATCAAATCCAGGCAATAAAAGATGAAATTTGTAAGGCTTCATTTGCAGCCATTGAGGATGAAGTTCCATTCACAATAGAAACGGATGCTTCTGAAACAGCATTAACACCCTGCCATTTCTCAAAAGGGACGTCCAGTAGCGTATTTTTTTCCAGGACCCTGATGCAGTCAGAGCGTCGACATTCAGCAGTAGAACGTGAACCAGCAGCCATTGTTAAATCTGTACGTAAATGGCGTAATATCTTACTCGGTCGACATTTTACCATCGAAACTGACCAACAGGCTGCTTCATACATGTTCAACACTCACACACCAAACCACATTAAAAATGATAAACTACTTCGATGGTGACTTGAACTTTCCAGCTATTCTTATGATGTAGTATATAGACCAGGTTCGATGTAAAAAAGAGTCCTTCTTCAAGAGATAAAAAATATTTTTTACAGGGAATATTTTACGTTACACTTGTAACGTACAATATTTCTCTGTAAAATCTCTTTTTTATCTATAAGAAAAGAAATACTATTTTTAAGATCGTCACGCCCAACAATCAGCTGATATGATATTGTAAACAAACACAGACGGAATTTGATGACCGACATTATCATTATTATTTTTTTTTTTTTGGCGAATTAGTCCACCGGGTAAATTATTCCTCGTTATATGTAATATTCAATAGAAGATTCGTTCTATAATAATGCATAGGCAATCCGCTTAAATTAAAATATAATGTGTAAGCGTCTTGTACTACCGGGCAACGCCAGGCGTCAAGTTAGTCTGCTGACATTTCTTCAATGCACTGCGTGATATTCCTCGAAGAAAGCCTAATATTTTCAAATAAAGAACTTTTTTTCTGGACAATCAACATCTAAAACTAGAAAGCAATACCTGCAAATGGTTTAATTTGTTCAGCGACGCATTTTGAAACTTTTTTGGTGACAAATTGTATTTGCCGTACATTCACATTTTGTCTTCATAAAAATAGAATTTTGCTTTTAATATGGCGACTTCAACTGCTCATCTTCATATTTCCTTGGTTGTAGTAGAGTAGGTTGCAACGTGAGAGTCGCCGCTGGACAAATTAAATAGAAAGCCGACTGCCACAACATTGTCCCTTTGAAGGTGTCCCCGCCTAATGTCTGTCACTGGTTTGTTCATCAAATCAGCTCTCAGTTTTTGTTTTATGCTTACTTTTTTATTATTTTTTATGCAGAAATGGAGGTGATTGAGTTTAGATCATATTTCAAATTCGATTGGGTGGACCAGAGGAAGATAGCAGTAAGCGTCGTCTCTCATATAAAAAATAGTTATTAGTAATCAGGTTTGTGAGCCAACCAAAATGCCTTCATGGGCAGGATCCGGCCCGCTGGCCATAGGTTGTCAACCCTTGACCTAGGAAGTTCACTCTCCCAGGTCATTGTGTTCCATCTTTCAGTAAGCGTTTTGTTTACTATCTGAGGCATACCTATCCAGGCGTGTCGACAGAACTGTCCAGGCAATCATTAAAAGACCATAGTGCTTCTCTTGTTATGGATGATTGCTTGATTTTCCCCTATCTTCTTGTGTCACATCTTTATTTTTTATTACATTTTCACCCCAAACAAGGCACATTGCCACTTTGTTGTAGGGCTGCTATCAGGGACATAGACATCAGGGGTACTGTGTAAGGAGTTGGGCAGCAAGCTCTCGGTTCACGTTACACTTGAACGTCTGCATGTCAGTACAGTTGGGGAAGCAGGGACCCGGAAGGGAATTCCAAAGTCTAGCTGTCCTGGGGAAGATACTACTGGAGTAGAAGGCTCTCTTACATCTAGGGATCTCTACTGTGTAGGGGTGGGATTTAGCTGCTTGTCGGGTTTGTCGGGGGTATTTACGTCGAGGGGGCACAAGTGCTTGCAGTTCGTCAGAGCATTCACAGTTAAAGAACTTGTAGAACAGGCAGAGGGACGCAACGTTTCGTCGATGGGACAGAGGCTGAAGTTTAGATGACAGTTCGGGACCTATTAGATTGGCGACTCTCTTTTGAACCTTATCTAGGAGCGAGAGACTAGTGGCAGGTTGGGAAAGAAAGTAAATATCTCCTAAAATGAAAAGAAACGAAATTGAAAACAACAGAAAGACATATTTAATTAATGAGATGTCCTTTTAAAAAGCAATATGCAAATTAGTTAACATGACTATGATCGCATATACATGATCAGTAAGTTAGAAATTATTATTATTCTGTGTGAGGTTGAAATCGGTGTTTTAATCTCATTGCCAGTACAAGTGACAGCGCTATTTAATGAGGATAAAGTGTTGGGATTCTTTCTCGGTGCATGGATACCTAGAAATTTGGATTGTGATTTACTTTTAAAACATGAAATATATCTATTTTTTCTTTCTTTTTTTTTCACTCAGAACGGGCGGCGACCGTTTAGTGTCCATTGTTCTATGTAAGACAATATCATGTGCTCATAGACTAGGCGGTGGAGAAGAAAAGATGCAAGGAAAAAGAATGGTAAAAGAGGAGAGAGAGAGGAGAGGACGAGAGAAACGGCAAGAGGGACCGAGAGATAGAGGCGAGAAAGAAGAGGAGAGAGAGAGAAAGAAAGAGAAAGAGAGAGAGAGAAAGAAAGAGAAAGAGAGAGAGAGAGAAAGAGAGAGAGAGAGAAAGAAAAAGAAAAAGATCTCCCTCGACCCAGGACTGTACCCTAATAAATAAAGTCTCTGAGAGCATAGACACAGCACTTTCCCTAACGCACAATACATGTATTTGGTGACTTCAATATCCACCACAGTAACTGGCTTGGATTCTCTACTTACACAGACGCAGTTGGTAGCATAACATAGCTTCTCTATCACAGACTGTTACACTTCCGACACGCCTCACTGCTAAATCTATTTCTGACCACAGATGATTGTATAACAGCCCACTAGGGAATGCTGATTACGCAGTGATAATGGTAGAAATCGTCCTAAATTCTCGACCCGAAACTGAGGAGTCATTGCTCAAAACAACAATGTATTATGAGAATGCTGACTGGAAAGCCATCAGTGATATCATCAGAAGATGTCCGGTGGGGAAACATCTTTTCTCTTCGAACTGAACAGAGCGCAAAAGAGACCACGGCAATTGAAGCACATGTTCCCACGCGGAAAATTTATAGCAAGCCCCACTCTCCCCAATAGTTTACTCCTACTTGTACAGCTGCCATTCCTCAAAGGTAGCATGCGTACCGCAGATTTAACCGACATAAGTCCAGTTCAAACAGACAGAGTTTATAGAAACTAGAAGTAATTGTAAGAGAGAAATAGCGACAGCTAAAGAGAATATATCAAAACCACCAGAAAACGCAATGAAGCACAGAAATTAGGAACCCGTGACTTTTGGAAAATCTACAACAGTGTAGTAAATAATGGACAATCTACAATTCCTCCATTATCAAACAATCATGAGGTTGTTTGCACGGAAACTGAGAAGGCTAACCTGCTTGCCAGTCGGTTGCCTTTAACTCCACATTTGACCCAACAAACCACTCCCTCCCTGACTTTCATTTGAGGACAGACGCCACACTAGATGATCTAAAAATCATCGCTTCTCAGGTACATGGTATCATAAAAACTTAGACACCTCAAAACATGTAGGCCCAACCTCATCCCGGCTGTGCTATTAAAAAATGCTCCGCCGAGATTGCTCCAGTTCTCTCCAAACTTTACAACAAATGCATTTACGTATCTTGTTTTCCTGACTGCTAGAAAACTGCTTCTGTTTTCAAGAATTCTGGCGAAAGAACTGACTCATTGAATTATTGTCCCATTAGCCTCCTACAGCTTTTCGTCAAAATATTTGAGTCCTTAATTAACCAAGCTTTAGTCCATCACCTTACAGCTGCTAAACGTCTGACCGATCAACAATATGGATTTTGGCAAGCCCGTTCTACATCAGATATCCTAACTTTAATCTATGGGTGTATATACCATACACTGGACAAAACAAGGGGAAGTAAAGCGGTAGACCTAGATATATGTATACACGATGGTCTACTCGGGAAAATCAGATCATACGGTATCACAGGACAGATACTTAATATAATTAAATCCTTCTCAAGTAAGAGAAGAATCCTGGTTGTCCTCAACGGTCGTATATCTAAACAATATGACATCACGCTCTATAACAGGCACGAGGGGAAATTAAATGAACACATATCTAAGTAAATGGCAGAAACACGAGAGGAAGACCTCCAATCTGTAGTGGAATGGGGACATAAATGGATGGTCATATTCAATGTTGTCAAGACTAAGCTTTATTCTTTCAATAATTACAAAAAACCGTCTCAACCACAAATAGAAATAACTAAAGATACGTTACCTGAAAGTATTTCTTTTAAACTTCTCGGTTTAACGTTCACAAAGAACATGAGTTGAACAGATACATTAAGAGCATTGCCAGGACTGCTACGAGGAAGGTAGCCTCTCTCTACCATGCTAGAAAGCTACTCACGCCTGACAGTATCCTGTACCTCTATAAGGCCACCATCCGACAATGTGTGGAGTATTGTTGTCACATTTGAGCTGGTGCATCTGCTACTTGTCTCTCACTCCCGGGCAGAGTTCAAAAGAGAGTCACCGACCTGACAGGTCCTGAACTGTCATCTAAGCTTCAGCCTCTGTCCCCTCAACAAAATGTTGCATCCCTCTGCCTGTTCTACAAGTATTTTAATGGTAAATGCTCCGACGAACTTCAAGCACTTGTACCTCCCTCGACGTAAATACACTCGACAAACCCGACAAGCAGCAAGATCCCACCCCTACACAGTAGAAATCCCTTCTTCTACTCCGGAATTCTGCTTTCCCAACTGTACTGACATGCAGAAGTTCAAGTGTAATGTGAACAAACATCTTGCTACTCATCTCCTTTCATAATGTCCCTGCAACTTATGTCCTCAATAGTAGCCCCTACATCAAAGTGGCACTGTGCCTTGTTTAAGGTGAAAATGGAATTAATAAAAAAAGAAAATGGGAGAAAGGAGTACAGGTAGAGAAAAGTGGTGAAAAGTGAAAGAAGAAGAGAGCTAGAAAGAGAGAGAGAAAGAGAGAGAGAAGGAAAGGGAATAAGCTACGGTATAACTGGAAATGTTTTCTCGATTATTAAATCATTTCTCTTGATAGGCTCATAAGAGTAGTGGTTGATGGGCAGAAATCAGAGGCCCTCAGTATTAATGCTGGAGTCCCTCAGGGGTCAATCCTGGGCCCAACTCTCTTCCTAATCTACATCAACGATCTCCCAAAACACACTTAAATCATTCGTTGACCACACGACAATCTATGGCAACACATCAAAGGCTGTAAATGACAAAGTTCTGTCTGATTCTCTCTCCTCTGATCTCGAGTGCGTGGTACAGTGGGGGAAGAGGTGGTTGGTTACTTTTAATGCATCTAAAACCAAGCTTCTATCTTTATATCATCAACGCTCTGATCCCCATCCGGCATCAATTGAAATAGATCGCTCTCGACTAGAGGAAGCCCCATGCTTTGATAAGCTTTTGGGCTTGACCTTTACTCTTGACCGGAAATGGAACACGTACATCAAGTCTATTGCCAAGGTCGCTGGAAGGATGGTGGGATCCTTCTACCGCTCCAGAAGATATCTCACTGCTGATGCAATTCTCTATTTATATAAAAGCCAAGTACGTCCAAGGATGGAGTACTGTTGCCATATCTGGGCAGGAGCTGCTAAAAACAGCCTATCCTGCCTTGACAGAGTACAAAATAGACTTCGTGGCTTAGTGGGGGTGCCCTTTTCTCTTCCCTGCAACCTCTCTCCCACAGGAGAGACGTTGCGAGCCTGTCTTTGTTTTATTGTTACGTCCATAGCAGGTGCTCGTCTGAGCTTCAATCCCTGGTCCCCCTCGCTGATCTTTCACGAAAAACACCTGTCTAGCTGAAACCACTGTCAAACATCTTCCCCGCTCTTTATCTCTGCCAAAACCAAAACGTAGGTTCGTTTATCTGTTTACGTAGTTCCTGTTTTTGATTTTTTAAACGATATTAAGGTTAACGTCTCCGCCTCGCTTGGAAAGAGAGAGAGAGAGAGAGAGAGAGAGAGAGAGAGAGGAGAATGGGGAGAGGGGAGGGAGAGAGAAAGGAGAGATAAAAACGAAAAGGGGAAGTTAAGTGAATGTTTATGTATGAAATGATTCGATGTAAACAGCTGTTGAGAGAGTGCGATTAGTCAACAAACACTTCACACACGGAGAAGATAAACACGACAATAAAATATAAGCGTGGAATTTGTAAATAACCTGTTTATTAGTCCGTAAAGATGAACAAAAAAAAAATCAGGTTGTTTCAGGTGACAGCGTCACAAGAAGTTTTGACGAGTAAAGTCTTCTCCAACGTTGGTGGTCGAATGAGGAACTCGTCGAAAAAATTCCAAATCGCTGGTTGGTTCAAGTACTTATTGGCTACTTGATTCACTTGTAAATACCACTCTTCTGAACGTTAACGGTTCAATCCTCATATAAGAATAAAATGGTTAATTAATACTTCTAGTCCAGCGGTTCTCAACCTTTCTTGGCTCATGCACCCCTTTCAACCTTTGTAAGAATGTTGTCCCCCACCCCGTTTCACCTCCTTTCCAAAATTGCAAAGATTTGCAAATGTTGCTTCATCTTTGCTGGTTTCATAGAATCATTTGTCAAAACATTACGAAACACATTGGAGCCTTTCTTCTGGCCCAAGAAATGATCACATGATTCCATTTCCGTTTGATGTAAACCGGTTTTCTTTTTTTTGTTGCAGATCATCTACTAGTTGGCCAGTTGTGCACAAATCCCAAGAGTGATATCATGTCTGAAAGTGACACAAAGTTAAACGAGCGAGATTGAAGAAGCGCCGCTGTACAAATCATGAAACAAGAAAAAGTTAAAAACTATAAATGAGTTCAAAATTCACCCCCTGAGAACCAAAATTCACCCCTGGGGTGAATTTCACCCTCATTGAGAATCTATGTTCTAGCCGGTCATGGCTGACGAAACGAAAGCAAGCTAGCTCTGAAGATTAAATGAACTGTTCCGTTTGAAATTCCGTGCAGATTCCCGAGTTCTATAAGAAAATCCTCGAGTTTAACAAGTTGCATTTGAAGAAGATCGGAGATTGCATCGGCCGAACTTTTTCAAGAATAGCACCCAATATGCAAGAGAAATCAATGAACACAACACTCACGTTTCGAGGCGTCCAATTGACAAAAGAGAATTAAAGCTTTTCAGGGTACATTGTGATGTCATAATAGATTATCTCTTCATCTCTTTCTCGTTATCCCTCTCTCTCTCTCTCTATTTTTCATTCTCACTTTTTCTCTCTTATATCCTTCTTGTTCTATTTCTTTTCTGATCTCGTCACGGCTCGTTTTTCTTTCCTCACTCTTCCCCCTTCTTCCGGTCTTTCTCCTCGTTTCTCCCTCTCTTTGCTTTCGCCCTCTCTCCTGTCTTTCTCCTTATCTCTTTTCTTGTTCTTTTTTTTTTTTTTTTTTACAAAGGCATCACCACATTATCAAGGCCCAGAGGCCACTCAAGGATAAGGGTTAAAGAGTGTACAGTAGAAATTGGTCAATATAGTAATCATTAGTAATGAAAATTTGGTAAATTTAATAACTTATATGGAACGGCTCATCAAGAACTTATTTACTTTAGACTTGAACACAACCATATTGTAGTCAGCCGGAAAGCAGGAAAACGGAAGACAATTCCACAGGCGTGCAGTTCTAAGAAAGAAGCTTTGTTCATGGAATCTACGTTTAGGTTTAGGCACAGATAAAGAGTGGGGGAAATTATTGATAGTGTTTACAGCTAGACGAGTGTTTCTTGTGAAAGTTTGGCGAGGGGGGACCATAGATTGAAGCTCAGTTGAACACTTTCCATGAAAATAACGATACATCAGAGACAAACTCGCAACATCTCTTCTGTGAGATAGAGGTTGCAAGGAGGAGAAAAGGACATCTCCTACGAGGCTACGAAGTCTATTTTGAACTCTATCAATTTGCTGCGTGAGTAATGAGTTTACAAAGAAAGTCGCCACTTATCAATTTCTGAAAGCCACTCGAGGATAAAGGTCACTGAGTGTAAGGTGGCCATTCGGCAGCTCAATAAGAACTTGTTAACATTGGACTTGAAGACGACTATATTTTAGTCATCTGGAAAACAATCTCACGGCACAGAAAGAAACTTTGTTCATGTTTAAGTTTAGGCAACGAAAGATCACTGGGAGATCACTGATGAAGATCAGGAAGATAGTTGGGCCCAGCGTTAGGGTTAGGGTTAGGGTTAAGGTTATGAAAAACTGGGAATGCCGGCATTAATACTGTGGGCTTAAAAAAAGTAATATGAACATATATCACTTTGACTGTTTTTAAGAAAAATCATTTTTTTTTTTTTTTGCAAAACTCTTTTTTCTTAATTAATTTTTAATTATTTTTTTAAGGAATAAAATTTTTAAAATTATTTTTAAGTTCTATTTTTAATTCAGAAAAACAATATGAAAATATAATCTTCTTGTTGACGACTGAGTATTGTCTGTTTTTGTGCTGTGTTTTAAATAAACGCGGTTCGAAAATCATGTTTTTACAAATTTCTTTTTTGGTTAATTATTTTATGATTAATTTTTTAACGATTAAAAATTGGAAAATATTTTACAGTTTATTTTAAATAAAGAAAGCAATATAAAAACTGAGTGTTGTTTGTTTTTGTGTTGCGTTTTAAATAAACAAGTTCTTTTTTAATCAAATCAATTTTTTTCTTTTAATAATTTTTATTTCAATTTTATTCAAAGAGAAAATACCTTCGATAGCTGAATTAATTTTAAAAATATAAAAATAAACTTTGACTATATCGATAATTTGACGCCGAACGCCCCTTCCCTGAACCATTCACCCCTCTTCCGCTGAATGAGCTATATATATATATATATATATATATATATATATATATATATATATAGAGAGAGAGAGAGAGTCATCCACATATAGTACTGTTTCGCAGCTCGTCAGTGTGGCTAGACAGGCAACTACCTCAAGCCAGGATTGAAACCAGACCGTTTGTACGACAGTCAAGGTTCCTAACCACTAAGCTATTGGCGGCTGCTGCGTGAGTAATGAGTTTAACGATGTTTTGACATCTTCCGAACTACCTCTGCTCGATTTGTTATACGCTAATGGTAATTCGTGTATCACTTCTCAATATGCTCACCTCAAGATAAGGAGCATTATAGTCATCCACATACAGTACTGTTTCGCTGTTTCACAGCTCATCAGTGCGACTAGACAGGCAACTACCTCAAGCCAGGAAGTATATACATATATTAAATTAGGAATAAAAGTTATATATACCTTTATTATATCATCAGAACAATAGGGAAAAGTTAAGTGAAAATTTAAGAAAAACTCTTTAGGCCATGGCATTTCTAAGCTAAAATAAATATTACTTACATATATACCACCCTTCTGATTTACTCTAATATGTTTTACCTAGTTTTAATTGCGGCATAATCACGTTTACACACCGGTTCCCGTTTGATCACCGAAGCTAAGCAACGTTGAACCTGGTTAGTACTTAATGGGTAACCATCAAGGACTTCCAGGTGCTGTATGTGCTCTCCGCTTATCTCGGCATCGTTTCCAGTCGTCCTAGACTTCTCCTTGTCACTAAACTCAAGCTGATTTAGGAGAGGTGTGGTTGGAGATTGCGCAATCCTTACCTCACTATTACACGCACAGCTGCCCCCTACAAGGGGTATCCTTCGTCATTCGAGACTGAACGGAGGCACCGAACGACTTTTATGTCATTTTGGAACATATTCATATAAACACAACGTAACGATAAGACTGAGGCGCGTTCGAAATGAATGTTTCCGTTTAGAGAACAACTGAACCATGATACTTGACTTTTGCATATTAAACTGTAAGTGAAGCCATTATTTGCAGGTAATTTTATAAAATAAAAAGTAGATTCTCTACAGTGCAATGTAGACTACAATATATTTGGACTAAGTAACTGTGTTGAGGCATGTGAATTTTCTTCCTAGCACACAGACCGCGTTAGGTCCCCAACTAAAGCGGGCAATCAATCAATTTAATTGAAAAAAAAAATGGACGATTTCACCGATTTCGATAACAATAAAAATATGAGAGAGTGGAAAACTTGCTAATTCTCATTCAATTCGTGACAACGTCAGATCTACCTGAGGATATAAATATGTTATATATTCGTTATCATTAAAGTTCTCACTAGGGTTATCATAGAGGGGCGCCAAATTGAACGTTTGTTACATAGGGTTCTTCATTGAAGGGCACTTTTTATGTTTGGGTGTATACACTGTATAACATCAAAGATTCCGTGTGCGTATGATTGTCTCTAATATAAATGGTTGTGTGTTTGATTATCATAAAGGGAATCGTGTGTGTGACATGTATTTTCAGAACCTACCTCTGCTTCTTCGATGTTGGACCATCTGGGAATTTCTCATCCTGGAGGGAGACTTGATACCTGTTTGACGAAGATTTATCACTCCAAGACGATGAATGGGTTTTATAGTTTTTATTTCACTTTCCCCAGAGGTCCTGCAGGAGGTGGAAGTGAAATCGGCCTGTGTGGGTTCTTCTTCTATACACGTCAGCGTTCGTCTCCCCCCTCCCCAGTTAAGAGGGGGAGACAACGGAAAGCCGTCTGTCTTCTTCAAAGCCCAAATCAAATCTCACAGATCTAGCCAACCTGACCACGTCACATATACGTAATCTGGTCAGCTGACCTTCGGTTCTGGTAAACGTGTCTACCCCCACCTTTACTCACCTCTCTCTCTCTCTCTCTCTCTCTCTCTCTCTCTCTCTGTAACATATATATATATATATATATATATATATATATATATATATATGATGAAAATAATTGAAATAGTATTCCGACAAAAAATTATATTTGAATTTCAACAGATATATCTTTTTTCCCAATAAGAATATAAACTTGCGTTCATAGTTTTAAAATTAAATTAACGACTATATGACGTCACTAAAATTTCCTTCTCTTTAACAGCGCCAGCCCCCCCCCCCTTCTTTTTGAATTTCCAACATCAATTTTCCGTTTCTCTGAAATAGAACTGCGTCACACTGTGCACGTGAAACATTTTCAAATATTTTGTACTGGTATATTTTTTGGTTTCTTAATCTCATTCATCCAGAGGAAGTCTCGAAATAAAGACGAAATGTTGATGAACACATAATACGGTTTGTTCCTTTTTATTTTCTCTCTCTCCCTCTCTCTCTCTCTCTCTCTCTCTCTCTCTCTATATATATATATATATATATATATATATATAGTAAGTTATAAAATATATATGGAGATTAAGCTACACTGAATATTCCGCGTTTCATCCATTCTAGGACTCTTCAGGCTTATGCAGTGGAAGAGTCCTAGAGTGGATGAAACGCGAAATATTCAGTATAGCTTAATCGCCATATATATTTTATAAATTACTAACTAACTCTACTTACGTATTGAGCACTTTTGAACTAAATACTTAAAGTTTACGCATAAATTTATACTTTCGTATATTAATTTTATGTGAGTAAATGAAGTAGTTATATATATATATATATATATGTATGTGTGTGTATCTGTGTGTGTATGTGTGTGTGAGTCCGTTCTTAGTGTCGAGCACTCTACGTTAAAATTAAATTCAGTCACTTAAGCTCACGTGCGCAGATCATGGTGTTATAATCATTAGATCACTGTTATCGTCTTGACATTTATATAAATGTAAATTGCGATTGGATTTCTCGCGGTTAACGTAGGCCGTGTGGTTTGTTCCTTGCTAAATGAGTCAGAAATAAATTCGTGACCGGCTTAAAATCTTCCGATCGACTGTAATCCTAACTCCCTGCACTGATGTCAGCCAATAATATCAGAGCGTCTCCATTTACACCGAACATCTACAGAATGCCAACATCAATATATTACATGATTTTCCCTGTGACATTTCCACACGTCATGCTAGTTCATATGATTTGCATTATTCGAACTACTGTTCTTTCCGGGCTGTTAGTTTCCCAATATTTCGGTTGATATTCCATCTGATCTTCTTTGGGTGAATCTGCGGGGAAGCTTAATACAAGGACGGAGTACTGCTGCCATATCTGGGCAGGAGCTGTTAAAAACAGCCTATCCTGCCTTGACAGAGTACAAAATAGACTTCGTGGCTTAGTGGGGGATGCCCTTTTCTCTACCCTGCAACCTCTCTTTCACAGAAGAGACGTTGCGAGCCTATCCTTGTTTTATCGTTATTTCCATGGCAGGTGCTCGTCTGAACTCCAATCTCTGGTCCCCCCTCGCCAATCTTTCACGAAAAACATCCGTCTAGCTGAATCCACTGTGAAAAATTTCCCCCACTCTTTATCTGTGCCTAAATCAAAACGTGGATTCCATGAACATGAACAAAGCTTCTTTTTTAGAAGTGCACGCCTGTGGAACTCTGTTCCGTCTGCCTGCTTTCCACCTGACTACAACTTGGATGTCTTCAAGTCCAACGTTAACAAATTCCTAATGAACCGCCCCCTTAAGTAAACACTTCATCAAATCTCCACACTAACGTACTGTACTTGCAATAACCCTTATCCCTGAGTGGCTTACGGGCCTTGATAAGTGGTGACCATCGTGTAAAAAAAAAATTCAAATAATAGGGATTTTTCTTCTTCTTCTTCTTTTTCTTTTTCTTCTTTACACTTATCTCCTCTCCTTTCTTTTCCTTTCCTCTTCGATCCCTTTCATGCTTCTTTCACTCTCCCCTTCTTCCTACTTTTCCTCCCCCCTCTTCTTACTTTCTCCAACTTTATCTGCTTCTACCCCACCCTTGCCTTATTCTTATTTTTCTTCTCTTCCTCTTTATCTTTGATACCTTTTTCTCATTTTAATTTCCTTTTTTCTTCGTTTCTTTCTTTCTTCTTTTCCTTCCCCCCCCCCCGCCTTTCACCTCTTCTTCTTATCACCTTTTCTACTTTTAATCTCGTTAATTATAATTCTTCCCGCTCCTTCCTTGTTTGTTCTAAAGCTTTCTCTTGTTTGACCGACCCATGAAGGGTACCACTCGTCGGCACACATATTACCACCTGACTTATTCCTCCCGCACGCCTATCACCTACCACCTCTACGCACGACCGTGCATAAATTAATCAATGACCCCCTCCCCCGCCTAACGTCTTACATCGCATCCCCCTAAACAAATTCTGCGGTGTAAATTTAGATCTAGGCCCAAACAAACCCCGCATTCGCATGCCCCTTCTATGACCTGCGTACTGTTCGCACAATTTTAAGCGACGGCAAACCCGGCTACCGATGCCCGTATCGTGGAAGGGGATGAATGTTTAAACGCTAATTTCAGACGAGAATTCGTGTTGACAGACGCGCACACCGAAACAAGGATCAAATTTCACTTATCATTGCTCAAATGATTGCTTTTTGTTCATTTTTTTAAGCTTTTCTATATTGCATCGTCCGACAGTTCCACATAAGCAGTTCAATATGAACAGTTCAATATGAACAGTTCAATATGAATAGCTAAATATGAACTAAATAGGAACAGTTCAGTATTGACAGTATAATACAAATAGTTTACTATAAACAGTTCGATAGGAGTTCTTTAATATGAACAGTTCAATAGGAGCAATTCAATATAAAAAGTTCAATGGAAGTAGTTTCATTTCGGCAGTTCAAAATAAACAGCTATATGTGACCATTTCAATAAGTACAGTTCAATATATAAAGTTCAATATGAACAATAACATTCAATGCCGCCAAGACTAACCTAGTTTCCTTTAATAATTACAAGAAACCTTCTCAATCACTAATAGCTATCGCTAAAGTACTTTGTCCAAACTTCTCAGCTTAACGTTCACAAGGAACATGAGTTGGAACATATACATCAATAGCATTGCCAAGGCTGCTGCGAGGAAGGTAGGCTCTCTCTACCGTGTTAGAAAGTTACTTACGCCTGAAAGTATCCTGTAATTTACAAGGCTACAATTCGCCCATGTATGGAGTGTTGTTGTCACATTTGGGCTGGTGCATCTGCTACTAGTCTCTCACTCCTGGACAGGGTTCAAAGTAGAGTCGCTAATCTAATAGGTCTTGAACTGTCAGGTAGGCTTCAGCTTCCTTCCCATCAACGAAATTTTGCATCCCTTGCCTATTTTACAAGTATCTTAATGGAAAGTGCTCCGACGAACTACAAGCTCTTGTATACTCTCGACGTAAATACCCTCGACGTAAATACGCCCGATAAACCCGACAAGCAGCAAAGTCGCACCCCTACACAATAGAGACCCCTAGATGTAAGAAAACCTTCTACTTTCTTCTCTAAAACTGCTAGACTTTGGAATTCCCTTCCGGGTCCCGCTTCCCCGACTGTACTGACATGCAGAAGTTCAAGTGTAATGTAAACAGACATCTTGCTGCTAAACTCCCTACATAGTATTCCTGTAGCTTATGTCCCAGATAGTAGAATAGTAGACCCCTACATCAAGGTGGCACCGTGCCTTGTTTGGGGTGAGCATGCAGTGAAAAAAAAAAGATATGAACAGCTAAATATGTGACATCCACTAACAGCTTGATTACAAAAAACGTACTGTTTTCCAAGAACTCGGTACTGGATTATATATATATATATATATATATATATATATATATATATATATATATATATATATATATATATATATGTATATATATGTATATATATATATGTATATATATGTATATATATATGTATATATATATATATGTATATATATGTATATGTATATATATGTATATATATGTATATATATGTATATATACATATATGTTTATATATATGTACAGTGATGATCATATTTATTGGCACGGTAAAATAAAAGTTAAATTTTGTCTAATAAATTCTAAAAAAGGGATTAAATTAAAGAAAATAACAAAGTATATTATTTAATTTTAACTGGCCTTTCCGATGCAGCAATCGGATTTTAGAAAAAATAAATAACAAAGGAACAACAAACATAATTGCAAAAAGACCCTTGTTCAAAATTATTGGCACG
>NC_136516.1:24717450-24737450 GCF_053919585.1 Euprymna scolopes | reverse complement strand
CATTGAGGGACTTTTACCCTCTGCAGGGGGGGCAGTCTTCGTATTCTAATGCCCCACCGACTGGGCCTATGACATTTTGATTCAAATATACAGACATATTAAATCAACTACAAACATTGGAAATACCATCATCAAGATTTCATACCATACATATTGAACCACTACCACCCGCAAAATGCTCGAACAATCCTAACATATCAATATATTTTAACGTGTATCGATCGAGCTGGTTAGACGCACAACCGATATCAGACATAGCACAAACTGTAGCAGAAGCTTTTGTTGATACATGCATCACTTGATTTGTTATTCCGCTCCAGGTTATAACAGACAGATGCACACAAGTCGAAAGCAAATTATCCCTTGAATTATCAAACATTATTGAATTGTATAGACTACGAACAACAGCCGATCACCCACAATACAACAGACTAATAGACAGAGCTCACAGAATTATTAAAGCAGCAATCATGGTCCGAAAGGAATCCAAGATTTCAGCCTGACTAATAATTCTCTTGGGAATTTGAAATATGCTCAGCTGTTCCAATTGTTCCCCTTTTTATACCGTTGCCACAATTAATGATTGACACAGAAAACACAGTATCAATTATTTTATAAGAGAACTACTAAAACTTTGGCAAATTTGTATCTGACATATTTTTCAAACAGAGTAAGATCAGAAAAAATAAACATACGTGACACATCAACTTTAAACTTGTTCGAAAGTTTGGATTAGAATTGATCGTGGTTTTTTTTTTGTTTTTTTGTTTTTTTACACAGTGATCACCACTTATCAAGGCCCGGAAGCCACTCAGTTTGTTTGGAAACCGCTAGAAGCACCTACTCGGGTCCTTACAGTATGCTCAAACGAACACCAAAATATTTCTTAGTAGAAACTAATCAAAAGACGCACACATATGCTCCAGTGGATCGCTTGAAACCTTACATTAAAAACAAACAAAAACATACACAAAATACAACTACCAATACAATGCTTGTTTACCGCCTGAAAACGTACATGAACACAAATTGAAAACGAACATTTCAGGTAGAGCAGTGACACAGAAAAAAGATGACGAATTTGTTTACAAGTAAATCAACAGAATGAACAAACACTTAAGAGACACGATTAGTTGGATATGGGTCAGACTTTTTAATTTGAGTTGAGCCCAAAACAATAAATGTTAAGGGGTCAAAATTAAGGTCAAAGTAAAAAAAAAAAATTGATCTCTGTGTCCTCTAGCAACTTTTCTCTAAGGTAGTTAAGAAAGCCTATTATATAGAAAGGCATTACCATGCATATGCCCACTTTTTGATATATACACATGCATATAAAGTTATGAACAGTACATAGGGCCCGTGCCAAGCCGGGCGGAATTGCTAGTAATAATAAAAAATAATAAAACCGTTCCACAACCTCCGTTATCTTGCGAGGAGTATTGTAACGGGCTCATAAATAAAACAGGATTTATTTTATGATACAAAATATGAATCGACGTTTTCGTATCTAAACCAAAAACTCTTAGCTTTCTTTCTCTTTTTATTCCCCTCTCTCTCCCTCTCTCTCTCTCTCTCTCTCCCTCTGTCTCCCTCTCTAAACCAAAAACTCTTAGCTTTCTTTCTCTTTTTATTCTTCTCTCTCTCTCTCTCTCCCTCTCTCCCCCTCTCTCTTTCACTCACTCTCTCAACAAGATGTGAACACATGCACGTGCATGTCACTGCCCCTCCATCACCAAAAACGTAGACAATAAAATAAGCAATTAAAAGGCCAACTTCGTTACGTTAATTCTTTCTACTTTCTACTAGTAGTAGCCATAAATGTAACACACACACTCTCTCTCTCTCTCTCTCTCTCTCTCTCTCTATATATATATATATATATATATATATATATATATATATATACACTATATGTGTGCAGATATAAATATATTTACATATACATATACATGTACATATACATATACATGTACATATACATATATACATATGTACATGTACATATGTATATACATGTGTACATATAGATATACATCCATTTGAATACACACACACGTATATATAAATAGTCTTATATAATATATAGTCGTAAAAGTCGTAAAATATCAATATATATATATGTGTGTGTGTGTGTGTGCGTGCGTGTGTGTGTGTGTGTTTTACAGTAGCACTATGCCTAAGTTTTTAAGAATAGCTCGTGTTACCCTAAATTTGATATATTTATACCCCAATTTCTAGGTTAGTAATAAGAATAACGTACGAAATGGTGAAAAAAAATATTCAGACATTTCAATATATATATATATACAGAGAGAAAAAGAGAGAGAGAGAGGAAGAAAGAAAGAAAGACAGACAGACAGACAAAGATGGAAATATGAAGCTAAATTCCTGTGAACAATTTTGAAACTCAAAACTATCGTAACTATCGTACATCTTTTCGGATGCGTTTACAAAAGTACAACTGAAATCGATGTGCTCTTCAGAAATTTAAAGCTCGCCCTACGAAACACATTACATTATTATTACATTAGACATTAACAGTATGCCAGATTTATCATTTTTTACAAATTACTTTTTAATACATAATATATTTTTAATGCTTACGATGGGCTATGATTCGATATTTCATATGAAAATTGAAAGCGGCTCATTTTCAAATAATAAAAAAGTATTTTATTTTACTTTTGGTACATTTGATAATTATTTGATTGTTATGACAAGTGCTTATAACGACTTAGACATTAACAGTATGCCAGATTTATAATGTTTATGTTTTCTAATTGTTGTGGTTTTAGTGGTTGAATAAATAAGGAGAAAAACACTGTGACGTGACCGACCCAGGGAACGGTTAAGCTCACCACTGGGGAAGAGCTAAGCCTCCCGAAGCACCGGGAAGGTATACTTTTTTATTCTTTAATTATCATTTGTGTACCCGGGTGACGGCAACATACCCTGCTGAGAGAAGATTGGATTTGTAAATTTCATTGTTTTATGAAAAGCGACAACTCAATGTCACTTTGAGAGATGTAACGAAAACATAGTTTCGTTTTCGATACAAACAAATGATTAAAGGTTAGAGAAGAAATGTTTACCCCGACCGAGGTTGTGAGAAAAGGGCCTACAAATCCACACGTGCACTCGGAGGAGGGAGAATCTCCCCTGGGTTGACGTAATTGGATACGATTGGTCTCGGGAACAACCCCGGTTTCACTCCTCCCCTGAGTGTATAAACGGGGCGCAGAGTCGGCAGTTAAAGCTGAAGTTATTGAGAGTTGAGACAGAACATTCTCGCCCTCTATTCTCGCATCATCCCCACCGCGCTACCGAGAGAAATCGACCTCTCGACTCAGTGATCAAAATCAGCATTGAACTGTAGAAAATCGTACATAACTATATATATTTGTAGATGTTTTCTTGCATTTAATCAGTAGAATAGAGCAATGCGTTGTTTTTCTTTTGTGCGCATGAAATTGCTTTTCTTCTAGTGCGACAGCTCGATGAAGCAGCGACATATCAACCCGGTTGCGAAACTAAGACCGACCGAATCGATTGACGGGACCTGCCACACTAAGACACTTTGCTGACCTGTGAAGGACAGGATCACAAACAGTAACACTTAAATAAATATGTATTAACAAAATACATAAAAGTGGGAATTAATCAATATCTTTGCTTAAGGACTAGTTGTGAACAAACATTTGCGTCGCGTGTCTGTCACCAACTCCGTTATAAATTGCTTCTCGTTCACGGAAGTGATGTCATGGACGAAAGTTACGTCATAGAATAGTTTATTATTCCTAGTAATAGGGGTGCGTCCCCAACACTGCGAGTAACCGCTATCCTCGGCTTATTTTCCACGTATCACTGTATAATTTGCCCAATTCTGTTAAGTAAAACTCATTTTTCCAATAAGGAATATTGCCGAACGATTCAACTGAAATATTTGGTTAATCTTTAATGATGTGTTTGTGTCGTTATTTCTATTAGTGTGTTTACTTGCTTACCCACTATTCTATGAACTAATTGTTCTATAATATATGCAGAGGAGTAACCGACCCATCCAAAAACGTATCCATCTGTAAACCATGGGTGGTGAGCCGTGATGATTTAGGACGGAATCCTGGTGGTTGAGCCAATTAATTACCCACAGGATATCGGAACAGTCTGATCCGATCAACCGGCATCACACATGCCTTGGTTTATCTAAATTCATTCCAATCTTATGCAATCTTATGCAAGTTTTTGTTTTTCACAAATACGAAAACGAAGGAGATTACTAATTCTTAGGATTCTATTATTTTCTAGCGTAATTTATTCTTTGGGAAATGTTTTCTAAAAGTAATATTTTCTGAGAGATATGTTTCCTAATAGTAATGTTTTCTGGGAGAATTGTTTTCTGTGAGAAATGTTTTTTAAGGGTAATGTTTTCTGGGAAAAATGTTTTCTTAGAGTAATGTTTTTTGGGATAAATGTTTTTTAAGAGTAATGTTTTCCGGGAGAAATGTTTTCTAACAGTAATGTTTTCTGATAGAAATGTATTCTAAGAGTCATGTTTTATGGGAGAAATGTTTTCTAAGAGTAATGTTTTCTGGGAGAAATGTATTCTAAGAATCATGTCTTGTGGGAGAAATGTTTTCTAAGAGTAATGTTTTCTGTGAGAAATGTTTCTTAAGAGTTATAATTTATGAGATAAATGTTTTCTAAGAGTAATATTTTATGAGATAAATGTTTTCCAAGAGTATTTTTTCTTGGAAAAATGTTTTCTAAGAGAAAATTTTTTTCTGGGAGAAATTTTTTCAAAGAGTAATGAAATGTATTCCGATACAAATTATTCTGGTCAACGCATCTTATGAATAAAAAAATAATTATCTTTCCTATAGAATTCTATTTGATAACTTTGTTCGGTATTAAGTAGACCATAATTAGTTGCTATACTGTAAAATAAACCCAGACAAGCCAAAACCCACAGAATAATTTGAGTAATCACGTGACTAGACCACATCTCAAACAAGAGCGTCCTTGATCGGGCGAGCATTCCCAGCATGCTTGTTTTGCTCACGGATGACGTTAGACGACAGGAAGCTACCAAAGGATATTCTATTCGTTTTTCTCGACACCTTGTCTCATACTATAAAGCGATATTTTTACTTTTTGTTGGTTGGTTGGTTGGTTTTCTTTTACGGCATATCAACCCTTTTCAGGTTATTTAATGCCGAATCCAAAGATTTTGAAGAAAAAATTTTTTAATAGAATATATTTGTTGTTTTCGCGTCGGTTTCTATTCAACCCATAGTTGGGACTCTAACAGGTACTACCACTCCAGGTCAGATCGGACCTGTAAGCAATGGTAATTAAAGGGTGGCTCCACACTCCCCAAAGCCTGCAAGCTGGAGCCTCACCACTGGATATAGTTTAAGGTCATATCCAGGACCACTTTTTGTTCGTGTTATTACTTCTGGTCCTCTTAGTTCATCACACTATCATCATGTGTTATCTTGAATTTCATTTTCGTAAGAGGATATAAAAGTGCTACAATACTTTTCTATTCGATCAGGTCATTTTACCCGTCATGGGACAGGTATTTCGTTAATGTCCATATAAAAAAGTTAAATGTATAAATGTGATTAAGTGTCATTCTACCTTTTCAAAAAGCGTCATTGCGTAAAGTTCATATTAGTAGGTTGTCATTTATTTGTTGCGATTCTTTTACAAAGAAGTTAACACTTATCAAGACTCGAAGGCCACTCGAGGATAAGGGTTAATGAATGAAAGTTAGTGATGGAAATTAGGTAGAATTTTTTTTTTTTTAAGGGATCGTACAACAAGACGACCATGTTATAGTTAACTGGGAAGAGGCCAGCTTAACAGAATTCCACAGGCGGATATTTCTAATGGAATTTGCGGCACAGATAGAAAGTGAAAAACATTGCTGCTGGTGGTTGTACTTAGACAAGTAGGTTTTGTGAATTTTTGGCAAGGGGAGACCAATGATTGAAGCTCAGTCAAGCACTTGGCCATGAAAATACCGATAGACTCACAAAGTTTCTTCTGTTGGAAAGGGGTTGCATGGAAGAGAAAAGTCATCACCTATTAGGTCTCGAAGCCGGTTTCAATGTAAAATGTGGCTACCCCGAGGATGGGGGTGGGGATCTGGCTGAGAAAAAATGTAATTAAGAATCGACTCGAACGCATCCATTAGAGGGGAGCCTCAGCCAATCGAGAAAAAAAACAATTCCTGCTTAAAATAATGAGGTACTGTCAAGAACGAAGCTGATCATACCTCCTCTCGACAAAGGTGCATCAACATATATGTCACTTGTACTGAAAAACGCATTTACCACCCCTCCCCCCCACCTCTTAGTGGATTGAGCCGACTCCATCAATCCTTATTACTGCATCTCTCACAGAGGCAACCAAATCTTAATAATGAATTCGAAACCCTACCATCGATCCCTATTGTATACTATAAGTTGAGACTTCAAAAACAGTATCCCCCTCATTTTGATGATAAACTTTTTAGTGGGATACTTCATTGTATCACGTCACTTCCTGTACGTACATAGACCAAACCTCTTAATTTCTTTTTTCTTGCTTGAGTTACCGCGAGCGAAAGTTTCTATTTTGAACTTTATTTTTACACACCAATTCTATAACCACGCGGTCTCCTATCAAACATCTGGAGCTAATAGATCAGGCTGTCTGAAGATATCGGCTTTCTGACATGAAATGCCCTAAACATCATTGTTTTTTGCTTTTTGTTTCTGTTCCCTTTGCAAAAGTCTATCAAAAAGTCTACAAAATGAAAAACAAAATATGTTTCCCCAACAAAACAACCAAACAAAACACCATGAATAAATATACGAAGACATAAAGATCTTGAAGCAGAAAAACTTTTTTTATAAAAATTACTGAATCCTGGTCTACTTTTTTTGTCTATTGCTATTCTAATACCAAACTGCAGAATCTTCGTGTGATGGAGGACGGCAAACAAAAGTCAGTCACAAGTCTAGGAAAGCCCGGAAGATAACGTCAAAGCGAGCGACAACATTGTTGCGAAACAATGCGATTGGTATTTTGGTCGATTGGAATATATATATATATATATATATATATATATATATATATATATATATATATATATATATATATTGTCTCCTCAGCAACCGACAAGGCTAACATGCTTGCCAGTCGGTTTGCCTCAAACTCCACACTGGACCCTTCCAACCACCCCCTACCTGACTTTCCTATGCGGACAGACGCCACACTAGACGATCTGAAAACCACCTCTGCTCAGGTGCATGCTATCATAAAAAACCTTGATACCTCAAAAGCATGTGGACCCGATCTTATCCCAGCTGTGCTATTAAAAAAGTGCTCAGCCGAAGTAGCTTCAGTTCTCTCCAAACTCTACAACAAATGCCTTAATGAAGCTTGCTTTCCGGTCTGTTGGAAAACTGCTTCTGTTGTACCAGTATTCAAGAATTCTGGCGAAAGGACAGACCCATCAAATTATCGCCCCATTAGCCTCCTCCCACTTTTTGCCAAAATATTTGAGACCATAATTAACCAAGCTCTAGTCCATCATCTTACAGATGCTAAACTACTGACTGACAAACAATATGGATTTAGACAAGCCCGTTCCACAGCAGACATCCTAACTGTGATCTCTGAACGTATATACCATTCACTGGACAAAGCGGGGGAGGGCAGAGCGGTAGCTCTAGATATATCTAAGGCTTTTGACAGGGTATGGCATGAGGGTCTCCTCAGTAAAATCAGATCATACGGTATCACTGGTAGAATACTTAACATAATTAAATCCTTCTTAGATAAGAGAAAAATCCAGGTTGTCCTCGACGGTCGTACATCTAAACAATATGATATAAATGCGGGGGTGCCCCAGGGTTCTATCCTTGGACCTCTATTGTTCCTGATATTCATAAATGACCTCCCCGACAACATTGCCTCTGAGATGGGTATATATGCTGATGACACTACACTCTATGGCAGGCACGACAGGAAGACGAATGAACACATTTCTAAAGAAATGGCAGAAACACTAGAGGAAGACCTCCAATCTGTAGTGGAATGGGGACAAAAGTGGTTGGTCGCGTTCAATGCTGCCAAGACTAAACTAGTTTCATTCAATAATTACAAGAAACCCTCTCTACCACCCATAGCAATGGCCAACGACTCTTTATCTGAGAGTCCATCTTTCAAACTCCTTGGCCTAACGTTCACAGGAAACATGAGTTGGAACAATTACATTGAAGGCATTGCCAGGGCCGCTGCAAGAAAGGTGGGCTCTCTCTACCGTGCTAGAAAACTACTAACACGCGAAAGCATCCTGTACCTCTATAAGGCCACCATTCGCCCATGTATGGAGTATTGCTGCCACATTTGGGCTGGTACATCTGCTACTAGTCTCTCGCTCCTTGACAAGGTTCAAAAGAGAGTCGCAAACCTGATAGGCCCTGAACTGGCATCTAAGCTTCAGCCTCTGTCCCATCGACGAAATGTTGCATCCCTCTGCCTTTTCTACAAGTATTTTAGTTGTGAATGCTCTGACGAACTGCAATCACTTGTGCCCCCACGACGTGTGCACCCTCGACAAACCCGACAGGCTGCTAAATCCCACCCCCACACTGTAGAGATCCCTAGATGCAAAAGATCTTTTTACTCCAATAGTTTCTTCCCCAGAACCGCTAGACTCTGGAATTCCATCCCAGGTCCCTGCTTCCCCAACAGTACTGACGTGCAGAAGTTCAAGTGTAACGTGAACCGACACCTTGCTGCCCAAATCCCTACATAGTACCCCAGTAGTTGTTGCCCCTGATAGTAGCCCCCTACACCAAAGTGGCAATTTGCCTTGTTTGGGGTGAAAATGTAATAAAAAAAATATATATATATAGTCAGCCACATACAGTACTGTTTCGCTGTTTCACAGCTCATCAGTGTGGCTAGGATCGAAGCCGGATCGCCCAAACGACAGTCGGAGCTTCTAACCGTTGCGCTATACTGCTTCTGCTATGCGGGCAGTCGATTAACAATGTTTTTGACATTGCCCAAATACCTAAGTTCAATTTGTTTACACAAAGAGCATCGCTTCATACGCTAATTGTAATTTGTATATCACTTCCCAATATGTTCAACCTAAGATAGAGAGCATTATAGTCATCCTCATACAGTACTGTTTCACTGTTTCACAGCTCATCAGTGCGGTTAGACAAGCAACTACCTCAAGCTAGGATCGAAACCCGATCGCCCAAACAACAGCGATATATATATATATATATATATATATATATATATATATATATATATATATATATATATTGTGGTATTGGAATTATTTACTAACGATATATATATATTATATATATATATATATATCGTTAGTAAATAATTCCAATACCACAATATATCTATATGACATTCATATTATATTATTGGTTTTATGGAACGTCTTACACGTGTTTCATTAAATTATATAAATTGACCAAACAGCTAATCACATACTCGTATAAATCTCAAAGAAAAGGAATTTTTTTATTGAAAAAGACAAAAGCTGGAAAACAAAACTTATTTAGAAATCTTTCAAGAAAAGGAAAACTTCAAACACACATGCCACAGGGAAAATATGAATGCTCTTATTTCACCATCTTTTTATTATATATATATATATATATATATATATATATATATATATATATATATATAATGCCAATAATTGTAGGAGCACTAAGAACAGTTCTGAAAAGAAAAATAGAAAAATAGAAAAATAGAAAAATAGAAAAATAGAAAACAAAGACTAAGAGAAATTGGAATCAAAGGAAAGATTGAGACCATACAGCTTACCGCAATGACGCAAACAGTCGAAATACTAAAGAAATTCCTTGAGTTCAGAAACCAATTCACACAACTAATTATTATCCACGGAAGGGAAAATAAATAAAACCACACTCAAACACACACACGGACACAAACACACACACACACACACATACGCTTGTTGTGAAATCACACAAAATTGCAGAGAAAGATCGAAGAGAATCGAAAGACAGAAGAGAAAGAGCACTACCTCGACCTCCACTGGAAGAGAGAACTGGAACCTTTGTGAGACTTATTGGAAGTAAAATTTCAAAGAAAAACAACCAGTAAGAAATCAATAGTAAATGACTACTTCAATAACACGAAGTGATTTTCAACGGTTATGGAAAATAACGAGGATTGCTAGAACCCCAATGAGATTGCTACTTGTTATTGCAAGTATGTAATCACTCAAAATGACTTGTGTGAACAATCCTAGAGAATGTACTATTTATCCGAAAGATGATACTGACCAACTTTACGTGAGAAGTAATGAAGGGAGAAGAGCTGGTATGTATAGCTGACTGCATGGAAGAGACACACAAAGAAATTACTTGGGAAAATACATAACTTCAAACACAGGAATACTGATCACCACAGCGAGAGACATCATCCAAATGAATAGTACAGGGAGCAGCAAACCCAGAAACGAAATGACAAGAAAAGAAAAGTAGGAAGAGGAACAGCTACATGAACAACTCATATGAATGACACGAGCTGAGAATCATGAGAACACCTACACATGGCAAAATAAAGTACATATGAACAGAGAAACCGAATCACTACTGACAGCAGCACAGAACAACGCGCCCAGAACTAATACATTCAACCGAAAACAGATAAACCCAGTAAAACAGTAAATGTAGGTTCTGCGTCCAAAGAGACGAAACAGTGAACCAAATAATAAGTTAATGCGGCAAACTACATACATACAGAATACAAGAAAAGACAGAACTGGGTGGGGAAAACAGTACACTGGGAACTATGCAAACGACTGTACTTCGAATATGTGGACAGGTAGTACATGCACAAACCGGAAACACTACTGGAAAACGAAAACAAAATCCTTTGGGGCATGTAAGTACAAACCGATAAACTGATCCAATCAATGAAACCAGACCTCACGATAATAAACAAAAAGGAAAAACTGCCAAATTGTAAATTTTGCCGTTTTGGTAAACCTCAGAGTAAAGATCAAAGAGACAGAAATATGATGCGAATATGTGGAACGTGCCAGAGAACATGAAGAAAATCAATAGAATAATAATAATTACGGAAGCACTAAGAACGGTTTGAAAAAGGAAATGGAAAAAGACTAAAAAGGATCGAAATCGAGGGGAAGATTGTGACTATACTGCGAACGTATTAATGGAAACAGGTGAAATCTTAAGAAAAACCTTTGAATGTGGAAACCAACCTATATAAACTATAAATACCAACTCCATGGGAGCTACAACGAAAGTGAAAAAAAAAAAAACGGAAGAAACACCATATGAGCCCAATAAAAGTGAAACTGAAAGAATTTTTACAACCTCCTCATCACCTACCAAAAATAGCATCAGCTCTGGCTGCGACCACGCAAAACAGCCATGAAGAGTCAAGAAGGATGAAAGGACTTAGGAGGGGAAACACAATTCACATCTCCATTCGATTAGTTCGAAGAGTGCTTGAAGATTGAGGAGGCCAGTTGAAGCAAAAATTCCAGTGAAGATCTGTGATCGTTGCCAACGAGAAATCAATGGTAAAGTTATTGCGAAAACCCAACATGATTTCCAAATGTTATCTAAAAAGGTTGAGAATAGTTGAAATCAGGAGAGACTTATCATCCAGATTCCAGAGAATACTAGTAAGTAATCTCTTGTAATGGTCTCTGTGAAAACTCCTAGTGAATACAAATAATAATAATCTGGAGTTCTAGAAGCAGGTAGCATCAAGTCTAAAAAAATATAAAAGAGAAGATAGGAAAACTCTCCAAAACGAAATGATACAGTAGAAATGTAATAAAAGGCATAATCATTAATGAGATACTCTGAACTGTTCATAGATTTGACAAAAGATCTTCAGCATCTTAACCATAAAACTAGGAAACTAATGATAATGCACACTGCATAACACCTGGAGGATGATGCTGGTAGACTCTACGTGAAAAGGAGTAAAGAGAGTAAATGCTACTACTACTACTACAACTAAGAAGAAGAAGAAGCTGACGATGGTGATGATGATAATGACGATGATCATGACGATGACAACGAGGATGATGATGAAGAAGAAGAAGAAGAAGAAGATTTAGGTTTTTCTTTAACAATTGTAATCAACAGGTGGCCGATCAACAGCATGTTCCCGAAACACCTAACATGCTTTTGAGCCGAGTGAGAACTGCACAGGTGAGAACCTACTTCGCATTTATTGGCTGGAAAACTCTTTTTCTTTCTTTGTATCAGTTATACATAGGTTGTAAATTCTAATCAATGAAAAACAAAAAATCAAAAAAAAAAAACTGAAAGAAAAAAGCAGAACGGAAAGAAAGAAAAGGCAGCAATATGAGAAAAAATATGTCAGGAGACAAAGCAAGAAGAAAGTAACGGCAAATTAAAACTATATAAAAGGAAAAAAAGGAAGAGAAAGAAAGAAAGAAAGAACCAGACAAAAGATAAAAATGAAAAAGATAAAAAGGAAAAGAAAAAGAAGTCAAGAACCGGAACAAGGACTTAGGATATTTAAAAAATGGAAAATTAAAGACAAATTTTAACCAACGCATTTCAGGTGAAAACATTACGTACTTACTTGTCATGGAGAACTTAGTATAAATGACAAAAATTATGGAAAACAAATCAATAGGAAAAAAATTACAAAACCATATATGGAGCTTGAGTAGATGTGTAGTTCTTGAAACAAACACGTTTCAGGTGAAAACATTATTACGTACTTACGGGACATGTCGAAATTAGTATAAAACCTAAAAGTTATGATCCAGTGGATGATGTGCTAAAGTTATTTTAAATAAAAAATAAGTCACAATTATGTTTCCATATAGTGTGTTTAACGATGACAGACCTTTAATTTCTGCGAAGGATTATCTTCCTTGTTTGTCATACTGAATTAGTCGCACAACCCTTCTACATTAAACATACTATAAAACTTTATAATTCGATATATTCTATTTTTACTTGTCATTATTTTTCTACTGGGTCATTTTTTTTCTTAATTTAAGCGAAAAAATACTTTTAAAAATACAGCTAAAAAAAAAGAAACTAAAACGAAAAGAAAAGGAAGACTGTTTGCTAAAAAAAAAAAAGCTGCAACGAAAAGAGAAACAATTAAAACAGCGAACAAAAAGGGTTATTTATGCAAATGTCGAATACATTAATGCATTTCTTTTCTTCGTTTTCATCGCCGCTAAGGACTAAATCATAAAAGCTGTTTAATGCTTATCCATTGGCCCTGCTCAGTATCGGCCTTACTATTAGGCGAAACGATTTTTTTTATCATCTTTTAAAAAACCAAAACCTCAACTGGTTTCTGTGCACGGCGCACTGTTTTCAAAATGGCCGGCGTATTCTTTCGCTTTTCTTTAATTCCCGCGTCTGCTTAATGTCTTATCTCATTTAATAAAGATCAATGTATATCGATCCTAACAGATTTATTCGTCTATATTTTTTATGTGTGTGATTTCAGCGAATCGCTTAACGCTTGATATTGTTTGTTCTTTTCTTTATAAACAGATGCGGTATAATTGGCCTTAGAAGAATAGTTTACAAGCAATGCATATTCAATTTCGAGTGTAATTTGTGCAACGTTTCGGTCGCTTTGGCTTTCGACCGTCCTCAGGCATGTTGGACGCAATTTCGAAAAGAAAACAGAAACGTTTCTTTTCCAGAGGACGATCAAAGGCCATGCTGATAGTAACGTTGCACAAACAACACATGCGAAGAATAGTCCGATCAATACAAGTAATATTAACAATCAGGCGTCGTCGAAAAAATTCAGGACTTTCATATATATTTAAATTCAATGGATTTGGGAGATAAATAGGCAAAAGTTGGTACATACGAGTGAGTATGCATTAAAGGAGATATGGTTCAATTAAAGTGGGCGTAGGTAATTAAATAAAGTAGATTAAATAAAGTAGATTAAATAAAGTAGATTAAATAAAGTAGGTAGATGCTGATTAATAAAAGTGATTAGGTGTTGGTTAATTCAATTTGGTAGGTATTGGCTAATTTAAGTAGAGAGGCGTTGGTTATTTCAAGTGGGTTAGGTGTTATTTAATTCAAGTTGGTAGATGTTAGTTATTTCAAGTTGGTAGGTGTTATTTAATTCAAGTTGGTAGATGTTAGTTATTTCAAGTGGGTTAGGTGTTATTTAATTCAAGTTGGTAGGTGTTAGTTATTTCAAGTGGGTTAGGTGTTATTTAATTCAAGTTGGTAGATGTTAGTTATTTCAAGTGGGTTAGGTGTTATTTAATTCAAGTTGGTAGGTGTTAGTTATTTCAAGTGGGTTAGGTGTTATTTAATTCAAGTTGGTAGATGTTAGTTATTTCAAGTGGGTTAGGTGTTATTTAATTCAAGTTGGTAGATGTTAGTTATTTCAAGTGAGTTAGGTGTTATTTAATTCAAGTTGGTAGGTGTTAGTTATTTCAAGTGGGTTGATAAATTCAAGTCGACAAGTGTGTGCAAAGTGTGTAAGGTTAATTTAAGTGGACAGGTGCTGGTAATTTCAAGTGGGTTAAGTGCTGGTAATTTCAAGTGGGTTAAGTGCTGGTGATTTCAAATGGGTTAAGTACTGGTAATTTCAAGTGGGTTAAGTAATGGTAATTTCAAGTGGGTTATGTGGTGGTAATTTCAAATGGGTTAAGTGCTGCTAATTTCAAATGGGTTAAGTGCTGCTAATTTTAAATGGGTTAAGTGATGGTAATTTCAAGTGGGTTAAGTGCTGGTTAATTAAAGTGGATTAGGCGCTGGTTAATTTAAGTGAGTTAGGTGTTGGTTAATTAAAGTGGTGTTAAAGTGCTGGTTATTTCAAGCGGGTTAAGTTAAATCAAGTTGGCACGTGCTGGTTATTTCAAGTAGGTTAAATGCTGGTTATTTCCAATGGGTTAGGTGCTAACTGATTAAAGTTGACAGGTGATGGTTATTTAAATTGGGTTAGGAGCTGGTTTATTCATGTGGACAAGTGCTGGTTATTTCCAGTGTGTCTTATTAATAAACAATAGCAACATGACACGCAAAAAAAAAAAAATTAGCAAAAGAAAATATTTTCGGTATTACGTGCTGTATATCTTTACACAATATTCAGTATCCTGGAAATTAATTTGAGAGCTTGACTTGCGGCTACCGATACAAAAATAAATAAATAAATAAATAAAAATAAACAAAGAAAATCCGCATCCGAACACACTCCTTTTTCTCCCCTGACGAAAGATTTTATGCTCGAAAATTTTGGGATATCAACATCTATCACCTTATACGACATATTATGTTGGTAATTAATATTATAATTGAAAATTATTGAAATTCCTACAATATTGCCATTATTCTTTCATACATTGACTCCTGTTCACAGTGTTTCCCACAAGATGCATTGTAATAGCCTTCAAACACCACTCCTTTCATTAAAACAAATATTAATGTACCCTCGTGTATACGTTATTCTGACAATCTATACATTTATAGAAGTGAGAATGTGTGTGAGAACACTTCTAAACCTATACATTCAAGTTTTTGATCCACAGACTTGAGATTTGGTATGTAGGGTATTCGGACATGTGGAGAACTTTTTAATCGGTTTTCATCCAACAAAGGGCCACTAGGGGTCAAACTCAAACGATTGTTACTAGGGGTTCGTCGGATTTTTATATGTTTGCTAATTATATAACGAATGCGCATGCATGAATGGTTTACGATAGATCCCTTATGTTAAGAATTAGTAGATTTGAAAACACTTTTTAAATATCGTGCCAACCTGGTCTAATGGTTATCGAAATTAACTCACTATCTTTAGGTTTGGGTTTCGATCTCAGCTCGAGTATTTTTTTTAATTATTTACAAGACGTGAATAGCTTAGAAAAAACATAATAGTTGCATGCACATCTCTTAGTTTCTGTATGAATTAAAATATAATATTTATGCGTATTTTAAAACCGGGCAACGCCGCGTGGCCTGCTAGTCTTTAATAAAAATAAGTTAAAAACATAATTTGCTGTGAAAAGATAGGCATATATATATAATTAAATATATTAAATGAGAGCAGTAAAAAAATAAATAAGAAAAAAATTTGTAAGAAAAGTTGCCAACAAGAAAAATAACACAAAGCACAAAAATATAATTATTAGAGATAAAAATACAAAAAAAAACAAAAAAAAACGCCGGATATAAATAAAGAGGATGGGATAAAAATAGAGAGATAGGGAGGAGATAGTGAGGGAAACGAATAGATAGATAGATAGATAGATAGATAGATAGAGAAAGAAAGAAATTGAGTTAGCGAGAACGAGAGAGAGATACAAACACAGTGATAGAGAGGAGGGACAGATAGAGAGGTTGGAGAGAGAAGAAGAAATGGAGAGAGACAGATCAAAATAAATAGAGGGGAAGGGATCATGTACATAGAGTAAGAAAGAAAGAGAAAGAAAGAGAGAGAAAGGAAGCGTGTGAGAGAGGTAATGGAGAGACAATACAGAAAGGAGAGATAGAGGGGGAAAAAGAGGGGGAGAGACAGAGAGAAAGGGAAAGGTTCGGTGAGAGATAGAAAGAAGGAAAAATGCGAGAAATGGGGGAAAAAGAAAAAATAAAGAGGTATGGAGAAAGAAAGAAAGAAAGAGAAAGAGATAGTCAGAGAGAGAGAGAGAGAGAGAGAGAAAGAAAGAGAGAGAGAGGGGGACCTAAGTAGGAACAAGAATAATCAGTGCGTACAATGAAAATATTTCAGACTTATTCGTGACGAACAAAAATTGTATTCTTAATCAGGGGTTTCAATAGCTCCGTGAGTAAAGGCTGTAGGGCTCCGCAAGCCCTTCCTTAAAGAAGACCAAATGCTTTATATGGAAAAATTAAATGGCTGCAGACATTGATCTCTTTTACTGGAAAGAGATATGATACATAATTACAGGTGTAAAGAGTTTCAGGATGATTCATAAAAAAGTAAATAAAAAATAAATTAATAAAAGAAAATGCAACAATTTTTTAATTAATCAAAATCAAAAAAATATTGTAAACACGAAAGTAAAATCCACAAACCAAAGCAACTAATAAACAAGTATAAGCAACTAAAAAAATCATTAGTTTATGTTAAAATGTGAAATGAATGTTTTTCATATTTATTTTAGAAATTATCTTTGCTTAGAGTCTCCACGGTGTCCTAAAATTTGTGAAAACCTGTTCTAAATTTCAGCGTCACAGGCTGAAGGACCGAATGACGGACGTAGCCTCTTAGAGAGATGATTGGGCGCAGGTAAATGATAGGGGTAGAAATTGTCGTTAATAAAGAATTTTTGTTTAAATGCTGGAACAAGTAATAGGCGGGAAAAGGGATGAGTGAAAACGAAACGACGGGGAGTCACGACCTTTGTGAAATCCTATCTTGTACTGAAAACAGAAATCGAACCAAATCGAATCAAGTGATCGCAATGATTATTACCAAAAGTAAGAATGGCAATCAAAAAAGAAGAGAGAGAAAAAAGAAGATATAGAAGATGAAGAAGAAGACGAAGATGAAGAATAGGATGATGATGAAGAAAAAGAGGAAGAAGAAGAAGAAGAAGAAGAAGAAGAAGAAGAAGAAAAAGAACCAGATGAAGAATAAAAAGATGAAGAATAAGATGAAGGAGATGATGACGACAAATAAGAATATAAAGATCAAGATAATTAAAAAAAAGATGAGGAAGAAGAAGAAGAAGAAGAAGAAGATGATGATGATGATGATGATGATGATGATGATGATGATGATGATGATGATGAAAAATATGAGTAATAATAATAAAAAGAAGAAAAAAAAGATGATGATGATGATGATGATGAAAGATAAATAAAGATGCTGTTGTGAATGAAACAAAGGGACGGTGGCGTTACGTGTGAACCAAAAGGTGTTGGTGCCGCGTGGGGGAGGATGGAACAGTGCCGACAGGATAATAAACATCTGATGATGCATGAATAACTTTAATCATATTGTTTAGAATTCATGTCCGTAAACTGCACGCAGTTGGTCGAAGGTCTGTCGGGTCGGACACGTAAAGGTTTTGAGGGAAGTCGGGGAACAATTAGTTTATGCAACCATCGTGCAGGAATTGCTAGCGTCCGAACGACATTTCCACGGTGACGTCTCACTTGACGCACTTCATTTATTTCCTGCGCCTGTTTCAATTCAGCGAACGAATAATATCAAAGCCCTTTTTAGGGGTTTGACAAATACAACTCATGACATGGCTTGTTGCAGTATTCCGGCGTTTCTTCGTTGGTCCTCCAAAGAATGACTAGCGCCAAAGGCACATCGCCATCACAAGTAAGTAATTATCCGAGTCCTAGTTTTAATGTTTTTTCTAAAACAAATTATCAATTATAACCCTTATCTCAATCTCTCTCTCTCTCTCTCTCTCTATATATATATATATATATATATATATATATATATATATATATATATATATATATATATGCACACTCACACACATATATATATACATATGCACACACACACACACACACACACACACACACACATATATATATATATATATATATATATATATATATATATTAGTGTTGGGACGATAAATGGGATTAAAAAAATCTTCACTTTTGGGGTATCGAAACTGCTTATTTTCCGATGCCAAAAATGATTCCTTTAATTGTAATTTTTGTTTGTTCCATATTTATTGATTTCACCCCATCACTAATATATATATATATATATATATATATATATATATATATGTGTGTGTGTGTGTGTGTGTGTGTGTGTGTGTGTGTGTGTGTGTGTGTGTGTGTGTGTGTGTTTATACTATGCAAGATTAACGGAAGAAAAATAAACAGAAAGTTTTAAAAATCAAAATGAAGAACGTAATATTTATTTTTCTATGTATTATAGAAAATCAGGATCAAATTTATCCTGATTTTCTATAATATATATATATATATATATATATATATATATAATTATATATATATATTACATCATGATATTAATATAGAATTAATATAATAACGTCGTATTCCTGTCTGTTTGTTTCTTAACAACTTGATTATAAAAGTTACCCTGTTTCACAAATTAATTTTCATATATAAAACGGACGTTTACTCATTTATATTCCAGCATGATTACTATTTATTCAAAGGGAATCTATATTTAATTCTATATTTAAAGATTTTGCATATTACATCAAAGAAAGTCTATTTTAATAATTAATTTCATGCTATCAACTGTTAGTTGTCCAATTAAGAAATATGATTTTAATATTTTAATTTATTTTTAATTTATATTTAATATAATTTAATAAATTTTCAATTATTAGTCTACACTAGTTGCCTTTAAACATGGAAGTATATATATATATATATATATATATATATATATATATATATATATATATATATATATAAGCTGTGAGAGTTATTTACCTTTAAGAGGAAAATTTATACATTTTTATGATTTCATAAATCTAAAATTTGATCCACTTTCATGAAAATGTGATTAAATCCTCCCTACGCAGTACAACTATACATATATGTATGTATGTATGTATGTATGTATATATATATATATATGTATATATGTGTATGTATATATATATATATATATATATATATATTATGATTTCATAAATCCAAAATTTGATCCACTTTCATGAGTGTGTAATTAATCCTCCCTACGAAGTACAGCTATATATATATATATATATGTATATATATATGTATATATATATGTATATATATGTATGTATATATATGTATGCATGTATATATATATATATATATATATATATATATATATATATATATATATATATATATAAGAATTGCTTGATTTCTTTTCTCATACAAAAGTTTACTCTGTGTCTACAATTTATAAGAATTCCAGTTCTTTTATTAAGTAAATTATTTATTTTTTTAAACCTTTACATGTCAATTTCTTGCATG
>NC_136516.1:24604950-24714950 GCF_053919585.1 Euprymna scolopes | reverse complement strand
TTTCTTCTTTCTCCTTCTTGCCCAAAAGTATATATTAAAAAAGGGCAAGTGTTCGGCCAAAGTCGAGAGTGACTTAAAGGCTCTTATTTCATTAACTACTACACCGAGATGTCAGGAAAGATACGATTCCTTTTCACTGATTACTCCACTTAACCTTGATCCTCAACTTAAGATTTCAACATAAGGGAGCATTAAGTATCGTTTTTATGTGTTTGATATAACTTAATGGTTTGAACCCTGGTCTCGCATTTCATTCACGAACGCGCAGAGCATTGTGTCAAACAGGGCGGTTGACATCAGCTTCGTTAATTCCAGGTAAAACCGAGTTTTCCTATTACAGGGTGATCCAAAAAAACGGGCCCCAACTCTAATTAGGTCCCGTTTCTTAGTGTTTTGTCCGAATTAAATGAAACTTTGGTCACAACTAGTTTATTATATTCAAAACATCACATCAAAACACAAGGGTCGTTGGCCTTTTTTTTTTTCTTCGTTCTACAGCATATATTTAGCTTTGGTTTTTTTTTTTGGGGGGGGGGTCGGGGTCATCCTGTATGAACAAATAAACTGCGTAGATAATATACGTAGACTCTAAGAAAAGGAAAGGTCATAGCAACTATCACGATTAGAGAACGTGTTTCGCTTTCAATTATAAATTACCATATCACACACCCGGATACAAAAGTTTCCAATGATACTCATACCTAATAATATGTATGTAATAATATTTGACAAGTTTGCTAATAAATTCTGTGCTTACGAAAGTAAACATATTTCAACACTAACTGGCAACCCGGCGTTGCCCGGTCGTACAATACGCTTACATATGATATTTTAATTTATTCAGATTGCGTATGTATCATTATGAAATCAGTCCTCTATTGAATATTATGTATTACGAAGAGTAATTTATCCGGTGGATTAATATGGAAGTTGTTTGGAATTGGGAGAATAAAATTGACCTCTGTTATATAGGAGGAGTATAGCTTTTATTATATATTTTTCATTATATAATAATAGCTATACTGTATTATATATATATATATATATATATATATATATATATATATATATATATATATATATAATAGCTATACTTCTATATCACAGAGATCAATTTAGTTCTCCCACCCCCCAACAGTATCAATATTTTATCTTTCACTGCACAATTATTTCCCTCCTCATGCATCTATCGCTAGACGTCGTATCCCTATTATGTTACCTAGCATCTTCTCTCCTCTTCTGATGAGAAGCATTAGGCTTCGAAATACGATGGTGTAAAGAGATTTTCGTCTCTTATTATATCCTTATTGATTTGTTGATATAATAAAGTTTTATTTAACTTTTATTCCTCATCTTTTATTTAATTTACATATATGTGTGTGGCTGTGTGTGTATTATATATATATATATATATATATATATATATATATATATATATATATATATATATCATTCCTGGCTTGAGGCAGTTGCCTGTTTAGCCGCACTGATGAGCTGTGAAACAGCGAAACAGTACTGTATGTGGATGACTATATATATATATATATATATATATATATATATATATATATATATATATATACGAGAAAAAGGCAAAAACACATTTATTTGGCTTTAATTTTTTATAATATTGCTAGCAAGCTGCATGGCATTGCCTGGTCGTAAAATACGCTTAAACATAATATTTTGATTAATGCAGATTTCTTACGTATCATCACATTATATTATATTGGAGTCAATATATATTAATGATTTAATAAAGTTTTAAACAATGACTCGTGCGCCACCACTGAGAATCGAAACCAAAACGCTTAGCTTACGATTTACTTTTACCTTTGACATTAATGCCTGAACTATGAAAACATGTAGCAAGGCTAAACACTAAAACATGAACCAGTAGCTATTACGTTACGCATGCATATGCGTAATGCCGTCGTTTGACTTTCAACTGGCAAATTCTATTTTATAAATGTTCACACTTTTGCACCGATTTTCCCCCGTCTAAAACCCAACTGTAAAATCTCGGATGGGTTCGATTACCCTATATATTAAGTTTCATGTCTGTAGACCAAAAACTGACAGAGGAGTTTGATAGGTAAAATTTTTTCAACAAATATATATACGCATGCATAAATGTATACAGAAAGAGGTTTGTGTTTACTAAAACCTTTTTACCCAACAATTACGCAAGCATATATCATGTAGAATATCTGACAGAATATAATTACACGTAATATATCTATCTATCTATCTATCTATCTATATCTATCTATACTCCTATAAATTCGTTTTTCTTTTGTGTGTATTGATATTCATATTAAAACCCCTCTTTTCTATTTATTTAAAAAGAAAATACAATTTTCTTATATATGGGTTGTGGAATTGTAATCACTAGCAAAAGATCTAACTAATTTGCATATTCTTTTAAACATTCATTTCAATTAATTCCCTATTAGTCGCTTCGGTTTTCTAATGGGATGATCATCTTTAGTTAACTATTCCGTGTAATTATATTTATGGAGATATTCTACATGATTTATACTTGCATAATATTTGCGTAAAAAGTTTATAGTAAACACAAAATTGTTTCCATATATATTTATGTATACGTATATATTTTTGTTTAACAAATTTTGCCTACCAAACTCCTCCTAGAGTTTTTGGTCTACAGACATGAAACTTCATATATAAGGTATTTGAATCCATGCAAAACTTTATATTTGGGTTTTAGCCGGGAAAAATCGGTGCAAATGTGTGAAAATTAAAGAAAATGAATTTTTCCAGGTGAAGGTCGAACGCTGGCATTACGAATGCATAACGTAGTAGCTATTGGTTCATGTTTTAATTTTTAGCCCTGCAGTAAACATGTTTTCATAGCACAGTCATTGACGCCAGATGCAGAATAAATCGAGAGCAGGACGTTTTGGTTTCAATTCTCGGTGATGGCGCACGAGTTTTTTTTATATTTATTAAATCATTACTATATATTGCATCCAATCTATCTGTCTATCTATCATATCTATCTATCTATCTATAAAAGTGAAAATGTCTGTCTTTTCTCTATGGTACTTAAAGAAGACTATTATACAGAAAGACATTACTTTACATATTCACACTTTTTAATATATACATATGCACATAACCTTATGAAGAGTACATATGGCCCGAGCCAAGCCGGGACGATTTGCTAGTAGTTTACTAAAGATGATCATCCCGCAAGAACACCGAAAAGTCCTATAGGGAATTAACTAAAATGAATGTTTAAAAGAATATGCATATTAGCTAGATCTTTTGCTAGTGAATACAATTCCACAAACCATATATAAGAAAATTGTATTTTCTTTTTAAATAAATAGAAAAGAGGGTTGAGTTCGGCTGTCTTTTCTGTTTGCTGCTGTCCAAAGACCGGCTGCCGCTCACTGTTGGGCGGGTGAGCCTTGTTTTTATTTTTCTGCCTCCCCGCGAGGCCACTAACTGTCTTGTTTTCAAATTATTTCAGGTTGTCTCTTTTCCCGACTCGACCGGTCTGCGTCTGAGGTGGTTGTTCGGAGTCATATCCAACGGAAACTTCAGCCAGGCCAACCGGCAGGAAGACGCAGAGGGGGAGGGTAGCTGGTCCGGGCTCCAGTGCAGACATGCCTAGCCCGGGGTCCGGTTCCCAGAGGGGGCTTCGGCCACCTCTGAGCACCGGATTAGGCCTCGGAAAAATTCTACCGCCACGTGGATCCGGGTTCCGCCCCCCCCCCCCCCGCCTAACCCGGGTTCTGGCGGTCGTGTCCCCGACACGCCCGCCGGTTCAGGCCCAGTAGACAGACCACTAGGATGGATTAGTGTTGACCCCCGCACAAAACTCGGTGTTGTCCCCCGCACCGCTAATCTAGGGGAATCGCTTGCGTTAGGCAGCGACTCTCACATAACTAGTCGTACTGCTGTTCACGGCAGTAATAGTAGTAGCAGTAGATTTAGGCCAGCTGAAAGAGGTGTTCCAACTCGGTGGAATCACCAGAGGAAGAGGGCTTTAACTGTCAGCCCTCCCGCCCATACGAGAACGGACCCCCTAGGGTCGGGAATTAAACCAGCAACCTCTGGGGATATCTCAATATTGAGAAACACCGAGTCGGAACAGACGTTTTCGAACGAGTTGCCGGACGATAGGGACGGTGCTATTAATATGTTAACGCTTCTAGATGAACAGTTGAACGCCGCGTGGCAAGCCGACTTAGAATTTAGTAGCAGCGACAGCAGCGCAGATGAATGCAACAGGCGACTGCTGCTACGACAAGCGAGAAAGTCGCGTCAACGAGAAAGGAAGGGGGCCGCTCAGACTGAAAACAAGAATGGGGCAGCTAGTACCACAGCCACAAAAGAACTGGCACTGACCCCTAAACCGTCGTCCCCAAAGGAGAAACCAGGAGAGTGGCCGACGTTGCCAGGGAGTTCACAAACAATAGACTCGTCCGGCTCTACTATTCCCACCGTGTTAACAGTGTCACCGACGATAATATCAACACTGCAGACGGCCGCGGCGGCAGTAGTCAAAGAATGGGGCCCCCAGTCGCAACTAACTCCCGGGGATTACCGCCGGTTATTCGATACAAAATACAAGGATTTGACTGACGGTAATGTTATTAGAGTAGAACCGAAAACTATGGAACAACTTTCGAAGAGAATAATATCGTTAGTCTCCATAGACACAAAGAAACGAGCGTTAACCGGTGTGCCGAAAGACGACATGGCGAAAATTCTGGGGGAATTAAATATCCCCGCAACCTATATCTGCCGTAGAAGCTATGCAGTGTGGGATTTACTACTGCCCAAAGAAGAAGACGCCGTCAAGATGTTCAAATCGGAACACATGTGGCGACATATTCGACTTAAGCCGGAATATTTAAGTAAGACGCGGACGAACGTGTCTATTTTGGGAGTCCCCTGTATTCTCGGCCCTGAGCAATTACGGGCCTTTATGAGTCAATATGGGGATGTAGAGTCTGTCATTCCTGTCCGTGGTCCCCGTAACCTTATGGTAGGGGACAACAACCTAAAAATGCGTGTTGGAAAGGAAGGACTACAAAACATCCCCCCCCATGCTCAGGTGCGACATATGGTCGATGAGCATTATAGTAGAAGGTCGCAGGCCCCACTGTTGGAATTGTCAACAGCAGGGCCATATGGCACGGGAATGTCCGAAAAGAAACCCGCAGACAGTAGTAGTAGTAGTAGCAAAACCGGCGGCAGTGGTACCAGCAGCCCCTGAGAAGCTAACCGGAGGGGGCAAAGAAGCAACAACGTCGGACGGCTGGACTACAGTGGTAAAGAAGAATGGCAGAACCACTAAGACCCCCTCCAGGTACAAGGTCGGCCGGTTCCCACAGTATCGTCAACGGTCTCTTCCACCAACGTTACCACTAAAGAAGTTGTTAGCGGCCAGAAAAGAATGCATCCGGTCTCCTCGTCTGACTCAGAAGGGGAGCACGATAAGGAAACGGCTACTGTGGTAGAGTACCAAGTGCCGAAAAAGGAAACTAAAAAGAAGGCGAGAAAAAACAAGGAGGCAGGGTCCTGTTCCCCGTCCCCTATGAATGTAGAGAAGACTGTCTCTATGGTGCAGCCACCCAAAACCCCTACCCTAACCCCATCAGCTGAACCAAAATCCCCATCCCTTTTCGATACCCCCCAACCGGTGCCCGCTCGTTGTCCCGGGAGAAGCCGGCGACAAAAACCAACAGCGGTAGAAGAGCCGCCTCTGTATCTCCTGTAAGGAGTGAAAAGACGAAAAAGCTCCCCTACCTTCCTGGAGACCGGATTTGCGAAGTAGACCCCCTTCACGCTGACACGTATATAACGCAACGCCATAGGGGTCTGATTAAGCCGCTTAGAGAAATGAAAATAATCGACAGGAAAAGTGTTACAAACCCTAAAAACTTCCCAGACGCCCCCCTAGTCATGACCTTTGTGCGCCATACAAAAACTGGACGCACGAAGGCCATGTGGAATATGATCGACGACGCCAGGGGGGCGATTCCAGATTTAAAGTTGGTGGAAGAGAGGCATGACTCCCTCAATCAGCTGGCGCCGAGATGCGAAGGTAGGGTTCCTATTTACGTCCACCCTCGTTTGTATAGGGCCCTTAAATTAACGTTTCCCCTGGATGTCGGAGGTATTGCGCGAGACGGAGAGTAACGTCCGAGTTGCTTTCGGGCAACCTCGCCCAGTCCTGCGGCACCCTTTCTAGCAAAGACTAGGTCGGTGGTTGCGGATATCTAGACACAATGGCCACATCCTTGAGCTTGTGTAGTTTGAACGTTAGGGGCATGAGGTGCCGAAGCAAAGCCGCTAGGGTATTGAGGGACCTCATGTCGATGAATATAGATGTGGCTGCGTTACAGGAGACTAACTACGATTGTGTTGACGATCATCGGGTGCTGGAGGGGCATTATGATGTCTTTTCAACATACGGTGATAGTCAAAGTAGGGGGGTTTCTTTGTTAGTTAGACGCACCCTTTCTGCAACGGTTAGCGTTGTTCACGCGGATGCTGATGGTAGACTGATCGTGGCCGATGTTGCCGTGGCAAATAGAGCGTTTCGAGTTGTCGTGGTGTATGCGCCCAATTGCGTACGGGAGCGGGTTTCCTTTTTCCGGCGGTTGGAGGTGTTTCTCGGGGGTTCGGAATGGTTAATACTAGTGGGTGATTGGAATGCCATCCTTGACCCCAGGGCAGATAAGGTGGGCGGGACTAGTGGGACGGATGGGTGTGAAACCAGTCTGTCGGACCTGATGGCTAGATGCGATCTGGTAGACAGGTATCGGGTGGATCACCCGGGGTGGGAGACGTGGACGTGGCTCTCTAGCAGGCCTTCCGCTTCAAGTACTTACTTGGATCGGTTGTTAGTTAGAAGAGGCAACATAGAATACATATCTTGTCCCACGTTCCACTGGTTAGGCCACTTTGACCACAAACTACTTGTGGCCAGGTTAGACTTAGATAGCAACCCCAAGTTAGCTGGGTACTGGAAGTTAAATACCTCCCTACTGGAGATAGGTGACTTTCGGGAAAGGCTAACTAAACACATACAGAAGGGATTAGTGGGGGCGGTTACCGGGAGTAAGTGGTGGGTAAACGCCAAATCTAGCATTAGAGACTTCTCTGTCAAATATGGCCAACGCCTCGCGCTAGATAGGGCCAAGGCAGAGAAGCGTCTAGAGGATAGACTATCCCGGGCGGTGGCTGGGGGGGATTCCCTAGAAATAGGTTTAGCTAAGGCGGACCTGAGTCGTTTGGCTAGCGAGCGATATCAGGGCCAGGTAGTTAGGGCTAGAATTAAAAAGATGCCCAACGAAGCTGTGAATGTTGACAAAGCCGAACGAGTCTATTCGCTCGGGCGCAAATCGGATAACTACATTCGTAAAATTCAGAGCCCGGAAGGGGACTCCTTAGTGTCAGCTTGGGGGATTTGCGAGCGGTTTCGAGTGCACTTTGAAGATCTCTTTGTGCAGCTGTCCAGGCTCCACGTCCAGGAGTTTGGCAACTATTTGGCTGGCTCGCCCCACCTGGAGGCGGCCCAAGCGGCTGGTTGCGATGGTCGGGTTACAGAGTGTGAGGTCATAGCTGCTATGAAGCAGGTCGCCTATAACAGATCACCAGGACTGGATGGACTACCCTATGAACTTTACTTGAGGATGTCGCACATGTTTGTTCCGATTCTGACGGGTGTGTTTAACCACTGGTTTGACACGGGATCTATCCCGAGTCAGGTTACCAAAGGAGTGGTCACACTTCTGAAGAAGAACGACACACATGTTGGGGGGATAGATGATTTTAGGCCAATCACGTTGTTGAATACGGATTTAAAAATCCTGGCCCGAGTGCTGGCGAATCATTTGCAGATTGTTATCGCTGACTTGGTCGAACCGGATCAGAATTACGCTGTGAAGGGAAGATCAATTCAAAATAATTTGCATTTGATACGTACAGTCATAGAAAATTTAGAAAACGACACTGAAGCCGCACTGATTAATTTGGATCAGTCCAAGGCGTTTGATAGGGTGGATCATCGTTTCCTGATGGCTGTTTTAGAGACCGCCGGATTTGGATCCGGCTTCTGCAGATGGATTTCCATTTTGTACGCTCGGCCGACGGCAGTTGTGCAGGTCAACGGGGTGCGGTCGGCGCCGTTCGCGGTTTCTCGGTCGGTGCGACAGGGGTGTCTGTTGTCGCCCTTGCTGTATATCCTCGCGCTGGAACCATTCCTTAGGAAAGTAAGGACCAGGGTGGCTGGACCGGCCCTGCGCGGAATTGCTCTTCCTGGCGGTGCGCGAGCCAGGGTTTCCGCGTTTGCCGATGATGTCACCGTATTTGTTTCGAGCGTCGTTGATATTATTACGGTGATTAAGGCTCTCAAGCGTTATGAACAAGTTACAGGGGCCGTAGTCAATCTCAGCAAATCCGTTGGCCTGAGGTTGGCTGCTTGGCGGGACTCGAATGCTTTGCCTGGCGCATTTGTCTGGACGGATGGCCCGGTCCGTATTCTGGGTGTTTGGTTTGGACCCGGTCTATGTCTAGATAAGAACTGGTCGGAAGTACAGAGCAAGGTCGAAGCGTCTGTGAGGGTTTGGCTTCGAAGGGGATTGTCCCTTAAAGGTAGGGCGGAGGCATGCGCCACTTATGTGTTTTCGCTGATCCTTTACCGATTGGCTGTACTTCCTCTGCCTGCGGTCCGCATGGCGGCCTTAACGCGTGCGCTCTTCTTACTGTTGTGGAATGAGCGACGGCCGCTTGTCTGTAGACAGGTCTGCACTCAACGTCTTGAAGAGGGGGGCCTGGGGATGCCTGACCTGGCTAGCCACAAAAAATGCCGAAAGGTTGGCGTTCCTGGGTAGAACTCTGATTGAGGAGTCTGATTGGGGTCCCGCGGTCGGTGCAGCTTTTCCCGACCTTATCTCCAATCATTTAATTGAATGCCAAAGAAGGCCGAGAGGGCAATCAAGATTCTTCAACGAATGCCGAAATGCGCTTAAAGCGATGCCAGGGTTATTGGACCTTGCACAGCCTAGAAGGGCATTATATCGGGGATTAGTGGTGGGGACCGCTTCGGACCCGCTTGGGGAGCGGCTGCAGCTGTCGGAGGGGGAGGTTCGCTCTCTGTGGAATTGGGCGCCAGGCCGGGGATACCTTAACAATTCCGAATTTTCCCTGACCTGGCGATTGGTTAGAAACGCTCTACCCCTCAATGACATATTGTTTAGAATTGGTATGGTATTTAGTCCCTTTTGTCCACGGTGCGACGAAGATAGCTTAGAAACTGTAGAACATGCTTTTTATACTTGTTCCAAGCTCCGTGAATTCTGGGAGTATGTCAGTGAGGTCACGGCTCGCATCGTTCCCGATCAGGTGACGATCCTGGATTTAGCATCCGTTGTCTACAACGCAGATCCCTTGTGGCCTAGAGAGGAACGAATGGTGTTCCTAGCGACCTTGGCCGTAGCTAGACTGGTAGTGTGGGTTTCACGCATAGAGATAGGGCGTGGAGGGGAGCCGCCTTCTCATCGGGATCTGATTTTGTATTTTAAACACCAACTTAAAATCAAAATCAGATGCGATAGAAGGAGGTTATCTCGCTCACAGTTTAGTAGGAGGTGGATTCACACCGCTAGTTTATGTGCGTTTGTACGAAACAGGCTTGAGTACGTGTTCCCTGCCTAGGCATGGCACACGCCGACCGTAAAAGCAACCCCCAGACCAGATCAAGATAATCCCGTAGTGGATCAGTCCCTTAGCTAGTTGGTATAAATGAGGTCCATGTCCCCAATTTTTATTTTTAGGTGTTAGGATACCTCCAAAGAAGCCCAGTCCTGATTAATTTATTTTAGTCCAAACCCGTCCCGATGTTATTTTTCTTGGAGGTCACCGAATATCCCCCCCCTTTTATTTTGTCCGTAGCTGTGCCCACTCCCTCTTAGGAAGTGCTCCCTTGTTTTCGGCCGATACCGGAAAACAGGAAGCATTTCAAAATTAAATAGGTAAGGGTGGGTCCGTACTAACACATTCACCGTTTAACGTTTTATTTGGTTCATTTATTTTTTATTACTGTTATTTTTCTTTATTTTGGGGTGTTTTTAAGGCTCTCATTATCCCCGCCCATCATCCGCATATATCATACACATCACAATTTCATCCGCATATATCATACACATCACAATTTCCATTTTGTCATTATTTCATTGTAAATATAAAGTCATTATATATTTTATTTAAAAAAAAAAAAAAAAAGGAAAAGCCATCTCTTCTATTCTATATATATATATATTCACATTATATTTTCACGTTCGTGCCGACCTACCGTAGTCGTTTTTTTTTTTTTTTTTTCCTAAACAACTGGAATGGACTTTTCTTGGTGGCCGAACTGTTAACGTTGCAGATGTCTTCTTTTTTTTTTTTTTCAGACTTTATTTTCCTACTTTTACTCGTGACTCCGGGTTTGATCCTTCCTACTTACCTACCATAACATTTTTAAAATCCCCCCCCCCGTCCCGGAAACAAACACTCGGGCAACGCCGGGTACCCCCGCTAGTTGTATATAATTTTATTGTTAAAAGGAAAAAAAAAATTGTACATATTGTCATCTGGGGCTTTAAGTAGATCCAACTCCTAGAGTGAATGCGGTATTGTGGTGATTGCAACTAGTGATAGGGAATAGACAAGTGGACGACCCCCGACACCCATCTTCCCTCCCACACCCTTTCTGGCCTCATGCCACATTTAAAAAGAATTAGTTGCCTGTTTTATATAATTTATAAATTATACTGCACTTAAGGTAATTTGTCCCAGTCAATGGAGGAGAAATCTTTTTAATTTCCATATTATAATATTTTTTGCATATGCATCACCACTTATCAATGCCAAAAGGCCACTCAAGGATAAGAGTTAAAGAGTGTACAGTAGCCAGTTGGACAATATAGTAATCATTAGAAATGGAAATTCGGTAAATTTGTTAACAAGTGGAACGGCACGTCAAGAACTTGTTTACGTTAGACTTGAAGACGACCATATTGTAGTCAGCTGGAAAGCAGGAAAACGGAAGACAATTCCACAGGCGTGCAATTCTAACAAAGAAGCTATGTTCATAGAATCTACGTTTAGGTTTAGGCACAGATAAACAGTGGGGTGAAGTTTTGATAGTGTTTTCAGCTAGACGAGTGTTTCCTGTGAGAGTTTGGCGAAGGGGGACCATAGATTGAAGCTCAGTCGAACACTTCCCATGAAAATAACGATAAAGCAAAGACAGACTCGCAACATCTCTTCTGTGAGATAGAGGTTGCAGGGAAGAGAAAAGGACATCTCCTACGAGGCTACGAAGTCTATTTTGAACTCTATCAAGGCAGGATAAGTCCTTTCAAGCAGCTCCTGCCCAGATGTGGCTGCAGTATTCCATCCTTGGACGTGCCTGGCTCTTATATAGATAGAGAATTGCATCAGTAGTGAGATATCTACTGGATCGATAGAAGGATCCCACCATTTTTCCAGCAGCGATGTTTTCAAAGTGCCATTATGATTCTTATTATACAATAGAATTCCAGGATATATGGATTCTACGATGCGGTCTTTTCAGGTTACGATGTCGAATACGATATTTCCGGCCCCTGCTTACGGTCTTCGCCCCCGACTTACGGTGTTATTTATAATGTTATTTGATTATATGCATGTGTATTATATATTGGAGTGTATTTTGTTACTAAATTGTATTGCCGTATGCCGGGGTTCTACTGTACAAGCATATATATATATATATATATATATATATATATATATATATATATTCTATTCAATACAAATCCTCCTAAATTTGCTGATGAGGAGACCGTGCTTACCAAAAAAACTATGTATAATTGTTCTACGTGACTTCATGTATACCACAAATAAAAAGCACGGATTTCCGAAACGATCGTACAGATAATTGACTTTGTTGTTGTTCCTTCTTCTGAAACTGATTTTTAATTTAATTAAAATTTGATTTTTAAATTAAAAAATTTTTTTTTTTAATTTTTAAATTATAAATCACATTACTTAATATTGAATTAGCTCTAGGACATTTAACTATCGAGCTTATTATATATCTAAATTACAACGAGCATTTCCTGTATTTTAATTAAACTAGTAATTTCACTATTACATTAAAATACACTTAGCTCTTTAGACTATTATTCTAATCTCCTTTAAATTATATATATATATATATATATATATATATATTATAAAGATACGAAAATAAGTAGATATATAAATCTTTAAAAAAATACTTTACAAAGGATGCAACAGAGGTAAAGTGTTTTCGCTTGTTTTCTTTTCCTCATAAAGGAAATGTTTCTTTTCCTTAATGTTTCATTGTTAAAGTGTTTTTTTATTTAATAAGTCTGAAGGAAGGCTGTTCTTGTGAAAATTTTCAAACGACATAATGTTTGAATTTGTCGAAATGGTCTTGAAACAATTGTAACTGACAATGAAATACACTTTTTGTTGCTATCAACCCATTTCTTGAAGTCTTGGTTTTTGATAAAACAGTATATATATATATATATATATATATATATATATATATATATATATATTAAATTGTAATTCAATGAATTTCAAAAAACTCTCATTGAAATGAAATGAAGTGGTTGAGTTTAATATCAAATAATTTTTATTATTCTAAGCATGACAAAGAATGTTTTAGAAAATTAATCTCCTTAACCTATAGGGTTTCGATGTCTACCATCTCATCAGAGGAGAGAAAATATTAGCAAATAGTTATAAAGGTATACACCCTATTTGCTAAAGTCAGTGAGACATGGAAAGTCAAAGTGAAAATAATACATTTGTCAGAAGTCCTGTAACAGGAGGATTTGTAGAAAAAGGATATGAAAGTTTTTGTTGATCCAACTTGCTTGGTAAAATCCATATTATACGTTCTTTACATCTGTTTGGTAATAATTTCCAAGCCATATACTGGGTAATCCGCATAGCTGTGTATATATCCGAATTCTTTGATATGAAACTCAACCACTTCATTTCATTTCAATGGGAGTTTTTGGAATTCATTGAATTACAATTTAATTTATTTGCTCTATCTTGCATATCGAGCCATTCTTGTTTAGATGGGAAAACTTATAGAATATTACTGCCAGTAATATTTTGTAAACCTACAATCTCACGTTTACATAACCACTGATTGTTAAATAAAAACTATTACGAAGTATATATATATATATATATATATATATATATATATATATATATATATATATATATTTATACAGTGTAACCCCGATATAAGAGACTTCCTATCCGCTCCCTGCAGCTCTCTTATATCCGGATTAAACTTATATCCGGGGTTCTTATATCCGAGTACCCTGTACATTAACACAGGCTCTAATTTGGGACGAGCGAAAATCTCTCTTATATCTGTTTTACTTATATTCAGGAGTCTTATATCCGGGTTACACTGTATATATATATGTATGCCAATCAAATTACAAATTTCCAGATTAACTTTGTACTCTAGTAAGACAGGAAATCGTATTCTGCACGCCACCTCCCCAGATGTGCCAACGACATGCGAGACAAATTATTGCATCTGTGTAACAGAGTGCGTATAGCTGTTTTATGTAAATACTGAGCCGTGATCAAAATAACGTCACGGTAAGTAGAAAGAAAAAAGGCTATAAAAAAGAGAGAGCAGGTTAAAGAGGACGATAACATTAGAAACACGGTTGACGTCACAGCCGTAACAAGAAGTCATGCGTGGTGGGGGAATAAAGAAATAAATATCATTGTTACAGCTGGAATAAAGCGAGTTGTTTCTCCAGCAACATCAGCTAGAGGCCGGATATCCGCCTTCAATTTTATATCTGTAATCATTATATCGTATGAATCGGAATGTTCTATTTATCGGCATTAGTTTCCCCGATATTTTTCTAGTCAGAAGAAAGAATCAGGACTTATAGGAGGAACCACGTGAAGGTTGCCAACATTCTAAGTGAAAGTGATTTTTGTAGATTTTTGCCGTCAATCTGTTTTGTAAGCCAGTAGACCACTGCCAATAAGTCCAGCGTATCAAAACGAAGGGCTGCCTCATTTTGACTAGAACAAACAGAGATCCGAGTGTTAGTGTTGAAAAGTAAATATACTTGGTGTTAAAGGTGTTAAATATGAGAAATTTTCACGGGTGAGTTTATCGAATACGTCCACCGGTAATCTAATTTAATAATTAGTTTGATGTTATAATTTTTTTGTTGTAATAGAACCGTTTTCAGTGTCATAATTATTTAAAAATTATTTATTTAATTTGGAAATGAAAATAAATTAAATATAAATTAAATTCCAAATTAAATAAATCAACTTTAAATGATATTTCTAAATAGAACAATTAAAACGATTCTATTGCAACAAGCAATTTATATCCTGAGCTAATTATTAAAATAGAATTTGTTTCCTCTAATATGCAAATGAGGTTACTCAATCAATGTATACTTCTTTTGAATAAATAGCATATATAAAGAAATAATCTTCTCTTATATTTATATATATTTTATTATATATATTATATATATATATTATATATATTATATATATTATATATATATTATATATATTATATATATATTATTATATATATATTATATATATATTTATATATGTATATTATATATATATATATATAATGAACTCATTTTTCCCCGTGTGAGTTTGACCTTAATAGGATTTAAAATCACGACATTACATTCAAATGTAGTGTGCCCACACTTCAGCACAGGATCTGAGGTGTGCTATAGGCCTACTACCCTTACAGTTTTTTTTATATTCGTACATTTCTATATTTTTCCGGTGAGAGTTCACGGCCACAATCGGTTAGAATCAATGGAAGTTGTACAATCTTTTCTCTCTATTCGATTCATACTCCATCGGCGACCACTTAACGCCGCTGCGGATACGTCCACAGGGGAATATACGAGGAACACCGGTTTGAGTTCTTAGTTGCTTAAAAAATATGGATTGGCATTTTTCCGTCGGGTGAAACGCGCCTTTACATTCCAGTTATTCTGTGGGTTACTAATGCCATTTTATAAATTTCTTCTTTTTTCCCCTTCTTTTTCCTCCCTTTATATTTTTCTCTTTTTGTATGGGGGTGGAGTGGGGTTGCGATTCGAAGGATTACTTAAACGAAACGAACTAACATTGGGTTCCAGTTTTTACAAGAGACTTTAACAGTCAGCCGCCAGCGTTTTTCAGATCTTGCGCCGATTAGTACTGGAATAAGTCTACATGTCCGTTTTCAGTATGAAAATTAATTTTTGAAGCAGTCTACCTTTGGTCCATATCAATTCAATTCTAAAACAACAAACAGGCAAGAATATAAATAAATAACTATCGATGGACTAACTTGCTTACTTGTAGCGGAATTTACCCAGGATGGGTTGAGCCGACTCCAATGGTGTTAACCGTATCTCGAGTCAGATCCATCGCGAGATGTAGTTAACGCCACTTGAGTCGGCTCAACCCATCCTGGGTGAATGCCGCTACAAGTAAGCAAGTAAGTCCACCGATAGTTATTTAATCTTGATAATAAAAAAACTCTGTAGATCGTCCGGATTTCCTTGCTTAAATCTTGTATTATAATAAAGTTGTATTCTTGTCTGTTTGTTTTTCTGTTCGCAATTGAATTAATTATGCAAAATGTACACTGTTTCATAAATTAATTTTCATGCTGTAAATGGACTTATGTAAACTTTCATTCCATCAAGATTTCTATATATAATATTTATCATGATTTCTATATATACTATTTATCATGATTTCTATATATACTATTTATCATGATTTCTATATATAATATTTATCATGATTTCTATATATACTATTTATCATGATTTCTATATATAATATTTATCATGATTTCTATATATACTATTTATCATGATTTCTATATATACTATTTATCATGATTTCTATATATAATATTTATCATGATTTCTATACATAATATTTATCATGATTTCTATAAATACTATTTATCATGATTTCTATATATACTATTTATCATGATTTCTATATATAATATTTATCATGATTTCTATATATACTATTTATCATGATTTCTATATATGATATTTATCATGATTTCTATATATACTATTTATCATGATTTCTATATATAATATTTATCATGATTTCTATATATACTATTTATCATGATTTCTATATATAATATTTATCATGATTTCTATAAATACTATTTATCATGATTTCTATATATACTATTTATCATGATTTCTATATATACTATTTATCATGATTTCTATATATACTATTTATCATGATTTCTATATATGATATTTATCATGATTTCTATATATAATATTTATCATGATTTCTATATATACTATTTATCATGATTTCTATATATACTATTTATCATGATTTCTATATATACTATTCATCATGATTTCTATATATATTATTTATCATGATTTCTATATATATTATTTATCATGATTGCTATAAATACTATTTATCATGATTTCTATATATACTATTTATCATGATTTCTATATATACTATTTATCATGATTTCTATATATACTATTTATCATGATTTCTATAAATACTATTTATCATGATTTCTATATATACTATTTATCATGATTTCTATATATACTATTTATCATGATTTCTATAAATACTATTTATCATGATTTCTATATATACTATTTATCATGATTTCTATATATATTATTTATCATGATTTCTATATATATTATTTATCATGATTTCTATATATATTATTTATCATGATTGCTATAAATACTATTTATCATGATTTCTATATATACTATTTATCATGATTTCTATAAATACTATTTATCATGATTTCTATATATACTATTTATCATGATTTCTATAAATACTATTTATCATGATTTCTATATATACTATTTATCATGATTTCTATATATACTATTTATCATGATTTCTATAAATACTATTTATCATGATTTCTATATATACTATTTATCATGATTTCTATATATACTATTTATCATGATTTCTATAAATACTATTTATCATGATTTCTATATATACTATTTATCATGATTTCTATATATACTATTTATCATGATTTCTATAAATACTATTTATCATGATTTCTATATATACTATTTATCATGATTTCTATATATACTATTTATCATGATTTCTATATATACTATTTATCATGATTTCTATATATAATATTTATCATGATTTCTATATATAATATTTATCATGATTTCTATAAATACTATTTATCATGATTTCTATATATACTATTTATCATGATTTCTATATATAATATTTATCATGATTTCTATAAATACTATTTATCATGATTTCTATATATACTATTTATCATGATTTCTATATATAATATTTATCATGATTTCTATATATAATATTTATCATGATTTCTATATATGATATTTATCATGATTTCTATATATACTATTTATCATGATTTCTATATATAATATTTGTCATGATTTCTATATATACTATTTATCATGATTTCTATATATGATATTTATCATGATTTCTATAAATACTATTTATCATGATTTCTATATATACTATTTATCATGATTTCTATATATACTATTATCATGATTTCTAAATATACTATTTATCATGATTTCTATATATACTATTTATCATGATTTCTATATATAATATTTATCATGATTTCTATATATAATATTTATCATGATTTCTATATATAATATTTATCATGATTTCTATATATGATATTTATCATGATTTCTATATATACTATTTATCATGATTTCTATATATAATATTTATCATGATTTCTATATATACTATTTATCATGATTTCTATATATAATATTTATCATGATTTCTATAAATACTATTTATCATGATTTCTATATATACTATTTATCATGATTTCTATATATACTATTATCATGATTTCTAAATATACTATTTATCATGATTTCTATATATGATATTTATCATGATTTCTATATATAATATTTATCATGATTTCTATATATACTATTTATCATGATTTCAATATATACTATTTATCATGATTTCTATATATACTATTTATCATGATTTCTATATATACTATTTATCATGATTTCTATAAATACTATTTATCATGATTTCTATATATACTATTTATCATGATTTCTATATATAATATTTATCATGATTTCTATATATACTATTTCTCATGATTTCTATATATACTATTTATCATGATTTCTATATATACTATTATCATGATTTCTAAATATACTATTTATCATGATTTCTATATATGATATTTATCATAATTTCTATATATAATATTTATCATGATTTCTATATATACTATTTATCATGATTTCAATATATACTATTTATCATGATTTCTATATATACTATTTATCATGATTTCTATATATATTATTTATCATGATTTCTATATATATTATTTATCATGATTGCTATAAATACTATTTATCATGATTTCTATATATACTATTTATCATGATTTCTATATATATAATTTTATCATGATTTCTATATATACTATTTATCATGATTTCTATATATATTATTTATCATGATTTCTATATATACTATTTATCATGATTTCTATATATACTATTTATCATGATTTCAATATATACTATTTATCATGATTTCTATAAATACTATTTATCATGATTTCTATATATATTATTTATCATGATTTCTATATATATTATTTATCATGATTGCTATAAATACTATTTATCATGATTTCTATATATACTATTTATCATGATTTCTATAAATACTATTTATCATGATTTCTATATATACCATTTATCATGATTTCTATATATACTATTTATCATGATTTCTATAAATACTATTTATCATGATTTCTATATATACTATTTATCATGATTTCTATATATACTATTTATCATGATTTCTATATATACTATTTATCATGATTTCTATATATGATATTTATCATGATTTCTATATATAATATTTATCATGATTTCTATATATACTATTTATCATGATTACTATATATACTATTTATCATGATTTCTATATATACTATTTAACATGATTTCTATATATATTATTTATCATGATTTCTATATATATTATTTATCATGATTGCTATAAATACTATTTATCATGATTTCTATATATACTATTTATCATGATTTCTATATATACTATTTATCATGATTTCTATATATACTAATTATCATGATTTCTATATATACTATTTATCATGATTTCTATATATACTATTTATCATGATTTCTATATATGATATTTATCATGATTTCTATATATACTATTTATCATGATTTCTATATATATTATTTATCATGATTTCTATAAATACTATTTATCATGATTTCTATATATACTATTTATCATGATTTCTATATATACTATTTATCATGATTTCTATATATACTATTTATCATGATTTCTATATATGATATTTATCATGATTTCTATATATAATATTTATCATGATTTCTATATATACTATTTATCATGATTTCTATATATACTATTTATCATGATTTCTATATATACTATTTATCATGATTTCTATATATATTATTTATCATGATTTCTATATATATTATTTATCATGATTGCTATAAATACTATTTATCATGATTTCTATATATACTATTTATCATGATTTCTATATATACTATTTATCATGATTTCTATATATACTATTTATCATGATTTCTATATATACTATTTATCATGATTTCTATATATACTATTTATCATGATTTCTATATATACTATTTATCATGATTTCTATAAATACTATTTATCATGATTTCTATATATACTATTTATCATGATTTCTATATATAATATTTATCATGATTTCTATATATAATATTTATCATGATTTGTATATATACTATTTATCATGATTTCTATATATACTATTTATCATGATTTCTATATATACTATTTTTCATGATTTCTATATATACTATTTATCATGATTTCTATATATACTATTTATCATGATTTCTATATATAATATTTATCATGATTTCTATATATACTATTTATCATGATTTCTATATATACTATTTATCATGATTTCTATATATAATATTTATCATGATTTCTATAAATACTATTTATCATGATTTCTATATATACTATTTATCATGATTTCTATATATACTATTTATCATGATTTCTATATATACTATTTATCATGATTTCTGTATATACTATTTATCATGATTTCTATAAATACTATTTATCATGATTTCTATATATACTATTTATCATGATTTCTATATATACTATTTATCATGATTTCTATATATAATATTTATCATGATTTCTATATATAATATGTATCATGATTTCTATATATGATATTTATCATGATTTCTATATATACTATTTATCATGATTTCTATATATAATATTTATCATGATTTCTATATATACTATTTATCATGATTTCTATATATATTATTTATCATGATTTCTATATATAATATTTATCATGATTTCTATATATAATATTTATCATGATTTCTATATATGATATTTATCATGATTTCTATAAATACTATTTATCATGATTTCTATATATAATATTTATCATGATTTCTATATATATTATTTATCATGATTTCTATATATAATATTTATCATGATTTCTATATATAATATTTATCATGATTTCTATATATACTATTTATCATGATTTCTATATATAATATTTATCATGATTTCTATATATACTATTTATCATGATTTCTATATATAATATTTATCATGATTTCTATATATACTATTTATCATGATTTCTATATATAATATTTATTATGATTTCTATATATACTATTTATCATGATTTCTATATATACTATTTATCATGATTTCTATATATAATATTTATCATGATTTCTATATATACTATTTATCATGATTTCTATATATACTATTTATCATGATTTCTATATATAATATTTATCATGATTTCTATATATAATATTTATCATGATGTCTATATATGATATTAATGATGATTTCTATATATACTATTTATCATGATTTCTATATATACTATTTATCATGATTTCTATATATACTATTTATCATGATTTCTATATATACTATTTATCATGATTTCTATATATACTATTTATCATGATTTCTATATATACTATTTATCATGATTTCTATATATACTATTTATCATGATTTCTATATATAATATTTATCATGATTTCTATAAATACTATTTATCATGATTTCTATAAATACTATTTATCATGATTTCTATATATACTATTTATCATGATTTCTATATATACTATTTATCATGATTTCTATATATAATATTTATCATGATTTCTATATATACTATTTATCATGATTTCTATATATACTATTTATCATGATTTCTATATATACTATTTATCATGATTTCTATATATAATATTTATCATGATTTCTATATATGATATTAATGATGATTTCTATATATACTATTTATCATGATTTCTATATATACTATTTATCATGATTTCTATATATACTATTTATCATGATTTCTATATATACTATTTATCATGATTTCTATATATACTATTTATCATGATTTCTATATATACTATTTATCATGATTTCTATATATACTATTTATCATGATTTCTATATATACTATTTATCATGATTTCTATATATACTATTTATCATGATTTCTATATATAATATTTATCATGATTTCTATAAATACTATTTATCATGATTTCTATAAATACTATTTATCATGATTTCTATATATACTATTTATCATGATTTCTATATATACTATTTATCATGATTTCTATATATAATATTTATCATGATTTCTATATATACTATTTATCATGATTTCTATATATACTATTTATCATGATTTCTATAAATACTATTTATCATGATTTCTATATATACTATTAATCATGATTTCTATATATAATATTTACCATGATTTCTATATATAATATTTATCATGATTTCTATATATACTATTTATCATGATTTCTATAAATACTATTTATCATGATTTCTATATATACTATTTATCATGATTTCTATATATAATATTTATCATGATTTCTATATATACTATTTATCATGATTTCTATAAATACTATTTATCATGATTTCTATATATACTATTTATCATGATTTCTATATATACTATTTATCATGATTTCTATATATACTATTTATCATGATTTCTATATATAATATTTATCATGATTTCTATATATACTATTTATCATGATTTCTATATATAATATTTATCATGATTTCTATATATACTATTTATCATGATTTCTATATATAATATTTATCATGATTTCTATATATAATATTTATCATGATTTCTATATATGATATTTATCATGATTTCTATAAATACTATTTATCATGATTTCTATATATAATATTTATCATGATTTCTATATATATTATTTATCATGATTTCTATATATAATATTTATCATGATTTCTATATATAATATTTATCATGATTTCTATATATACTATTTATCATGATTTCTATATATAATATTTATCATGATTTCTATATATAATATTTATCATGATTTCTATATATAATATTTATCATGATTTCTATATATAATATTTATCATGATTTCTATATATAATATTTATCATGATTTCTATATATACTATTTATCATGATTTCTATATATACTATTTATCATGATTTCTATATATACTATTTATCATGATTTCTATATATACTATTTATCATGATTTCTATATATACTATTTATCATGATTTCTATATATACTATTTATCATGATTTCTATATATACTATTTATCATGATTTCTATATATAATATTTATCATGATTTCTATAAATACTATTTATCATGATTTCTATAAATACTATTTATCATGATTTCTATATATACTATTTATCATGATTTCTATATATACTATTTATCATGATTTCTATATATAATATTTATCATGATTTCTATATATACTATTTATCATGATTTCTATATATACTATTTATCATGATTTCTATATATACTATTTATCATGATTTCTATATATAATATTAATCATGATTTCTATATATGATATTAATGATGATTTCTATATATACTATTTATCATGATTTCTATATATACTATTTATCATGATTTCTATATATACTATTTATCATGATTTCTATATATACTATTTATCATGATTTCTATATATACTATTTATCATGATTTCTATATATACTATTTATCATGATTTCTATATATACTATTTATCATGATTTCTATATATACTATTTATCATGATTTCTATATATAATATTTATCATGATTTCTATAAATACTATTTATCATGATTTCTATAAATACTATTTATCATGATTTCTATATATACTATTTATCATGATTTCTATATATACTATTTATCATGATTTCTATATATAATATTTGTCATGATTTCTATATATACTATTTATCATGATTTCTATATATACTATTTATCATGATTTCTATAAATACTATTTATCATGATTTCTATATATACTATTTATCATGATTTCTATATATAATATTTATCATGATTTCTATATATAATATTTATCATGATTTCTATATATACTATTTATCATGATTTCTATAAATACTATTTATCATGATTTCTATATATACTATTTATCATGATTTCTATATATAATATTTATCATGATTTCTATATATACTATTTATCATGATTTCTATAAATACTATTTATCATGATTTCTATATATACTATTTATCATGATTTCTATATATACTATTTATCATGATTTCTATATATACTATTTATCATGATTTCTATATATAATATTTATCATGATTTCTATATATACTATTTATCATGATTTCTATATATAATATTTATCATGATTTCTATATATACTATTTATCATGATTTCTATATATAATATTTATCATGATTTCTATATATAATATTTATCATGATTTCTATATATACTATTTATCATGATTTCTATATATACTATTTATCATGATTTCTATATATACTATTTATCATGATTTTTATATATACTATTTATCATGATTTCTATATATACTATTTATCATGATTTCTATATATACTATTTATCATGATTTCTATATATGATATTTATCATGATTTCTATATATGATATTTATCATGATTTCTATATATACTATTTATCATGATTTCTATATATACTATTTATCATGATTTCTATATATAATATTTATCATGATTTCTATATATACTATTTATCATGATTTCTATATATAATATTTATCATGATTTCTATATATAATATTTATCATGATTTTTTATATATACTATTTATCATGATTTATATATATACTATTTATCATGATTTCTATATATACTATTTATCATGATTTCTATAAATACTATTTATCATGATTTCTATATATACTATTTATCATGATTTCTATATATACTATTTATCATGATTCCTATATATACTATTTATCATGATTTCTATATATACTATTTATCATGATTTCTATATATACTATTTATCATGATTTCTATATATAATATTTATCATGATTTCTATATATAATATTTATCATGATTTCTATATATACTATTTATCATGATTTCTATATATGTTATTTATCATGATTTCTATATATACTATTTATCATGATTTCTATATATACTATTTATCATGATTTCTATATATACTATTTATCATGATTTTTATATATACTATTTATCATGATTTCTATATATAATATTTATCATGATTTCTATATATGATATTTATGATGATTTCTATATATGATATTTATCATGATTTCTATATATGATATTTATGATGATTTCTATATATACTATTTATCATGATTTCTATATATAATATTTATCATGATTTCTATAAATACTATTTATCATGATTTCTATATATACTATTTATCATGATTTCTATATATACTATTTATCATGATTTCTATATATACTATTTATCATGATTTCTATATATACTATTTATCATGATTTCTATATATACTATTTATCATGATTTCTATATATAATATTTATCATGATTTCTATGAATACTTTTTATCATGATTTCTATATATACTATTTATCATGATTTCTATATATAATATTTATCATGATTTCTATATATACTATTTATCATGATTTCTATATATAATATTTATCATGATTTCTATATATACTATTTATCATGATTTCTATATATACTATTTATCATGATTTCTATAAATACTATTTATCATGATTTCTATATATACTATTTATCATGATTTCTATATATACTATTTATCATGATTTCTATATATAATATTTATCATGATTTCTATATATACTATTTATCATGATTTCTATATATAATATTTATCATGATTTCTATATATACTATTTATCATGATTTCTATATATACTATTTATCATGATTTCTATATATAATATTTATCATGATTTCTATATATACTATTTATCATGATTTCTATATATACTATTTATCATGATTTCTATATATACTATTTATCATGATTTCTATATATAATATTTATCATGATTTCTATAAATACTATTTATCATGATTTCTATATATACTATTTATCATGATTTCTATATATAATATTTATCAAGATTTCTATATATACTATTTATCATGATTTCTATATATGATATTTATGATGATTTCTATATATACTATTTATCATGATTTCTATATATACTATTTATCATGATTTCTATATATGATATTTATCATGATTTCTATATATACTATTTATCATGATTTCTATATATACTATTTATCATGATTTCTATATATACTATTTATCATGATTTCTATATATAATATTTATCATGATTTCTATATACTATTTATCATGATTTCTATATATACTATTTATCATGATTTCTATATATGATATTTATCATGATTTCCATATATAATATTAATCATGATTTCTATAAATACTATTTATCATGATTTCTATAAATACTATTTATCATGATTTCTATATATACTATTTATCATGATTTCTATATACTATTTGTCATGATTTCTATATATAATATTTATCATGATTTCTATATACTATTTATCATGATTTCTATATATACTATTTATCATGATTTCTATATATACTATTTATCATGATTTCTATATATGATATTTATCATGATTTCTATATATACTATTTATCATGATTTCTATATATACAATTTATCATGATTTCTATATATACTATTTATCATGATTTCTATATATAATATTTATCATGATTTCTATATACTATTTATCATGATTTCTATATATACTATTTATCATGATTTCTATATATAATATTTATCATGATTTCTATATATAATATTTATCATGATTTCTATAAATACTATTTATCATGATTTCTATAAATACTATTTATCATGATTTCTATATATACTATTTATCATGATTTCTATATATACTATTTATCATGATTTCTATATATACTATTTATCATGATTTCTATATATACTATTTATCATGATTTCTATATATAATATTTATCATGATTTCTATATATAATATTTATCATGATTTCTATAAATACTATTTATCATGATTTCTATATATAATATTTATCATGATTTCTATATATAATATTTATCATGATTTCTATATATAATATTTATCATGATTTCTATATATAATATTTATCATGATTTCTATAAATACTATTTATCATGATTTCTATATGTACTATTTATCATGATTTCTATATATACTATTTATCATGATTTCTATATATACTATTTATCATGATTTCTATATATAATATTTATCATGATTTCTATATACTATTTATCATGATTTCTATATATACTATTTATCATGATTTCTATATATACTATTTATCATGATTTCTATATATAATATTTATCATGATTTCTATATATACTATTTATCATGATTTCTATATATAATATTTATCATGATTTCTATAAATACTATTTATCATGATTTCTATATATAATATTTATCAAGATTTCTATATATACTATTTATCATGATTTCTGTATATACTATTTATCATGATTTCTATATATGATATTTATGATGATTTCTATATATACTATTTATCATGATTTCTATATATACTATTTATCATGATTTCTATATATGATATTTATGATGATTTCTATATATACTATTTATCATGATTTCTATATATACTATTTATCATGATTTCTATATATACTATTTATCATGATTTCTATATATAATATTTATCATGATTTCTATATATACTATTTATCATGATTTCTATATATACTATTTGTCATGATTTCTATAAATACTATTTATCATGATTTCTATATATACTATTTATCATGATTTCTATATATACTATTTATCATGATTTCTATATATAATATTTATCATGATTTCTATATATACTATTTATCATGATTTCTATAAATACTATTTATCATGATTTCTATATATATTATTTATCATGATTTCTATATATAATATTTATCATGATTTCTATATATAATATTTATCATGATTTCTATATACTATTTATCATGATTTCTATATATACTATTTATCATGATTTCTATATATAATATTTATCATGATTTCTATATATACTATTTATCATGATTTCTATATATACTATTTATCATGATTTCTATATATAATATTTATCATGATTTCTATAAATACTATTTATCATGATTTCTATATATACTATTTATCATGATTTCTATATATAATATTTATCAAGATTTCTATATATACTATTTATCATGATTTCTATATATGATATTTATCATGATTTCTATATATACTATTTATCATGATTTCTATATATACTATTTATCATGATTTCTATATATAATATTTATCATGATTTCTATAAATACTATTTATCATGATTTCTATATATACTATTTATCATGATTTCTATATATACTATTTATCATGATTTCTATATATAATATTTATCATGATTTCTATATATACTATTTATCATGATTTCTATATATAATATTTATCATGATTTCTATATATAATATTTATCATGATTTCTATAAATACTATTTATCATGATTTCTATATATACTATTTATCATGATTTCTATATATAATATTTATCAAGATTTCTATATATACTATTTATCATGATTTCTATATATACTATTTATCATGATTTCTATATATGATATTTATGATGATTTCTATATATACTATTTATCATGATTTCTATATATACTATTTATTATGATTTCTATATATAATATTTATCATGATTTCTATATATACTATTTATCATGATTTCTATATATACTATTTATCATGATTTCTATATATACTATTTATCATGATTTCTATATATAATATTTATCATGATTTCTATATATAATATTTATCATGATTTATATATACTATTTATCATGATTTCTATATATGATATTTATGATGATTTCTATATATACTATTTATCATGATTTCTATATATACTATTTATCATGATTTCTATATATGATATTTATGATGATTTCTATATATACTATTTATCATGATTTCTATATATACTATTTATCATGATTTCTATATATACTATTTATCATGATTTCTATATATAATATTTATCATGATTTCTATATACTATTTATCATGATTTCTATATATACTATTTATCATGATTTCTATATATACTATTTATCATGATTTCTATATATACTATTTATCATGATTTCTATATATAATATTTATCATGATTTCTATATATAATATTTATCATGATTTCTATAAATACTATTATCATGATTTCTATATATAATATTTATCATGATTTCTATATATAATATTTATCATGATTTCTATATATAATATTTATCATGATTTCTATAAATATTATTTATCATGATTTCTATATATACTATTTATCATGATTTCTATATATACTATTTATCATGATTTCTATATATACTATTTATCATGATTTCTATATATACTATTTATCATGATTTCTATATATGATATTTATCATGATTTCTATATATAATATTTATCATGATTTCTATAAATACTATTTATCATGATTTCTATATATACTATTTATCATGATTTCTATATATAATATTTTTCAAGATTTCTATATATACTATTTATCATGATTTCTATATATACTATTTATCATGATTTCTATATATGATATTTATGATGATTTCTATATATACTATTTATCATGATTTCTATATATACTATTTATCATGATTTCTATATATAATATTTATCATGATTTCTATATATACTATTTATCATGATTTCTATATATACTATTTATCATGATTTCTATATATACTATTTATCATGATTTCTATATATAATATTTATTATAATTTCTATATATAATATTTATCATGATTTCTATATACTATTTATCATGATTTCTATATATACTATTTATCATGATTTCTATATATACTATTTATCATGATTTCTATATATACTATTTATCATGATTTCTATATATAATATTTATCATGATTTCTATAAATACTATTTATCATGATTTCTATATATACTATTTATAATGATTTCTATATATAATATTTATCAAGATTTCTATATATACTATTTATCATGATTTCTATATATACTATTTATCATGATTTCTATATATGATATTTATGATGATTTCTATATATACTATTTATCATGATTTCTATATATACTATTTATCATGATTTCTATATATGATATTTATGATGATTTCTATATATACTATTTATCATGATTTCTATATATACTATTTATCATGATTTCTATATATAGTATTTATCATGATTTCTATATATAATATTTATCATGATTTCTATATATACTATTTATCATGATTTCTATATATAATATTTATCATGATTTCTATATATAATATTTATCATGATTTCTATAAATACTATTATCATGATTTCTATATATAATATTAATCATGATTTCTATATATAATATTTATCATGATTTCTATATATAATATTTATCATGATTTCTATAAATACTATTTATCATGATTTCTATATATACTATTTATCATGATTTCTATATATACTATTTATCATGATTTCTATATATACTATTTATCATGATTTCTATATATAATATTTATCATGATTTCTATATATAATATTTATCATGATTTCTATAAATACTATTTATCATGATTTCTATATATACTATTTATCATGACTTCTATATATAATATTCATCATGATTTCTATATATAATATTTATTATGATTTCTATAAATACTATTTATCATGATTTCTATATATAATATTATCATGATTTCTATATATACTATTTATCATGATTTCTATATATAATATTTATCATGATTTCTATATATACTATTTATCATGATTTCTATATATGATATTCATCATGATTTCTATATATAATATTTATCATGATTTCCATATATAATATTTATCATGATTTCTATATATACTATTTATCATGATTTCTATATATACTATTTATCATGATTTCTATATATAATATTTGTCATGATTTCTATATATACTATTTATGATGATTTCTATATATGATATTTATCATGATTTCTATATATACTATTTATCATGATTTCTATATATACTATTTATCATGATTTCTATATATAATATTTATCATGATTTCTATATATACTATTTATCATGATGTCTATATATAATATTTATCATGATTTCTATATATACTATTTATCATGATTTCTATATATACTATTTTTCATGATTTCTATATATAATATTTATCATGATTTCTATATATACTATTTATCATGATTTCTATATATGAAATTTATCATGATTTCTATATATACTATTTATCATGATTTCTATATATACTATTTATCATGATTTCTATATATAATATTTATCATGATTTCTATATATACTATTTATGATGATTTCTATATATAATATTTATCATGATTTCTATATATACTAGTTATCATGATTTCTATATATACTATTTATCATGATTTCTATATATAATATTTATCATGATTTCTATATATAATATTTATCATGATTTCTATATACTATTTATCATGATTTCTATATATGATATTTATCATGATTTCTATATATACTATTTATCATGATTTCTATATATACTATTTATCATGATTTCTATATATAATATTTATCATGATTTCTATAAATACTATTTATCATGATTTCTATATATACTATTTATCATGATTTCTATATATAATATTTATCAAGATTTCTATATATACTATTTATCATGATTTCTATATATACTATTTATCATGATTTCTATATATGATATTTATGATGATTTCTATATATACTATTTATCATGATTTCTATATATACTATTTATCATGATTTCTATATATGATATTTATGATGATTTCTATATATACTATTTATCATGATTTCTATATATACTATTTATCATGATTTCTATATATAGTATTTATCATGATTTCTATATATAATATTTATCATGATTTCTATATATACTATTTATCATGATTTCTATATATAATATTTATCATGATTTCTATATATAATATTTATCATGATTTCTATAAATACTATTATCATGATTTCTATATATAATATTAATCATGATTTCTATATATAATATTTATCATGATTTCTATATATAATATTTATCATGATTTCTATAAATACTATTTATCATGATTTCTATATATACTATTTATCATGATTTCTATATATACTATTTATCATGATTTCTATATATACTATTTATCATGATTTCTATATATAATATTTATCATGATTTCTATATATAATATTTATCATGATTTCTATAAATACTATTTATCATGATTTCTATATATACTATTTATAATGATTTCTATATATAATATTCATCATGATTTCTATATATAATATTTATTATGATTTCTATAAATACTATTTATCATGATTTCTATATATAATATTATCATGATTTCTATATATACTATTTATCATGATTTCTATATATAATATTTATCATGATTTCTATATATACTATTTATCATGATTTCTATATATGATATTCATCATGATTTCTATATATAATATTTATCATGATTTCTATATATAATATTTATCATGATTTCTATATATACTATTTATCATGATTTCTATATATACTATTTATCATGATTTCTATATATAATATTTGTCATGATTTCTATATATACTATTTATGATGATTTCTATATATGATATTTATCATGATTTCTATATATACTATTTATCATGATTTCTATATATACTATTTATCATGATTTCTATATATAATATTTATCATGATTTCTATATATACTATTTATCATGATGTCTATATATAATATTTATCATGATTTCTATATATACTATTTATCATGATTTCTATATATACTATTTTTCATGATTTCTATATATAATATTTATCATGATTTCTATATATACTATTTATCATGATTTCTATATATGATATTTATCATGATTTCTATATATACTATTTATCATGATTTCTATATATACTATTTATCATGATTTCTATATATAATATTTATCATGATTTCTATATATACTATTTATGATGATTTCTATATATAATATTTATCATGATTTCTATATATACTATTTATCATGATTTCTATATATACTATTTATCATGATTTCTATATATAATATTTATCATGATTTCTATATATAATATTTATCATGATTTCTATATATACTATTTATCATGATTTCTATATATGATATTTATCATGATTTCTATATATAATATTTATCATGATTTCTATATATAATATTTATCATGATTTCTATATATACTATTTATCATGATTTCTATATATACTATTTATCATGATTTCTATATATAATATTTATCATGATTTCTATATATACTATTTATGATGATTTCTATATATGATATTTATCATGATTTCTATATATACTATTTATCATGATTTCTATATATACTATTTATCATGATTTCTATATATAATATTTATCATGATTTCTATATATACTATTTATCATGATTTCTATATATAATATTTATCATGATTTCTATATATACTATTTATCATGATTTCTATATATACTATTTATCATGATTTCTATATATAATATTTATCATGATTTCTATATATACTATTTATCATGATTTCTATATATGATATTTTTCATGATTTCTATATATACTATTTATCATGATTTCTATATATGATATTTATCATGATTTCTATATATACTATTTATCATGATTTCTATATATACTATTTATCATGATTTCTATATATAATATTTATCATGATTTCTATATATACTATTTATCATGATTTCTATATATAATATTTATCATGATTTCTATATATACTATTTATCATGATTTCTATATATACTATTTATCATGATTTCTATATATAATATTTATCATGATTTCTATATATACTATTTATCATGATTTCTATATATAATATTTATCATGATTTCTATATATACTATTTATCATGATTTCTATATATACTATTTATCATGATTTCTATATATACTATTTATCATGATTTCTATATATACTATTTATCATGATTTCTATATATACTATTTATCATGATTTCTATATATAATATTTATCATGATTTCTATATATAATATTTATCATGATTTCTATATATATACTATTTATCATGATTTCTATATATTATATTTATCATGATTTCTATATATAATATTTATCATGATTTCTATATATACTATTTATCATGATTTCTATATATAATATTTATCATGATTTCTATATATACTATTTATGATGATTTCTATATATAATATTTATCATGATTTCTATATATACTATTTATAATGATTTCTATATATACTATTTATCATGATTTCTATATATGATATTTATCATGATTTCTATATATACTATTTATCATGATTTCTATATATACTATTTATCATGATTTCTATATATACTATTTATCATGATTTCTATATATACTATTTATCATGATTTCTATATATAATATTTATCATGATTTCTATAAATACTATTTATCATGATTTCTATATATACTATTTATCATGATTTCTATATATAATATTTATCATGATTTCTATATATACTATTTATCATGATTTCTATATATACTATTTATCATGATTTCTATAAATACTATTTATCATGATTTCTATATATATACTATTTATCATGATTTCTATATATACTATTTATCATGATTTCTATATATAATATTTATCATGATTTCTATATATACTATTAATCATGATTTCTATATATAATATTTATCATGATTTCTATATATACTATTTATCATGATTTCTATAAATACTATTTATCATGATTTCTATATATACTATTTATCATGATTTCTATATATACTATTTATCATGATTTCTATATATGATATTTATCATGATTTCTATATATACTATTTATCATGATTTCTATATATGATATTTATCATGATTTCTATATATACTATTTATCATGATTTCTATATATACTATTTATCATGATTTCTATATATAATATTTATCAAGATTTCTATATATACTATTTATCATGATTTCTATATATACTATTTATCATGATTTCTATATATGATATTTATGATGATTTCTATATATACTATTTATCATGATTTCTATATATACTATTTATCATGATTTCTATATATGATATTTATCATGATTTCTATATATACTATTTATCATGATTTCTATATATACTATTTATCATGATTTCTATATATACTATTTATCATGATTTCTATATATAATATTTATCATGATTTCTATATACTATTTATCATGATTTCTATATATACTATTTATCATGATTTCTATATATGATATTTATCATGATTTCTATATATAATATTTATCATGATTTCTATATATACTATTTATCATGATTTCTATATATACTATTTATCATGATTTCTATATATACTATTTATCATGATTTCTATAAATACTATTTATCATGTTTTCTATATATAATATTTATCATGATTTCTATATATAATATTTATCATGATTTCTATATACTATTTATCATGATTTCTATATATACTATTTATCATGATTTCTATATATGATATTTATCATGATTTCTATATATAATATTTATCATGATTTCTATATATACTATTTATGATGATTTCTATATATACTATTTATCATGATTTCTATATATACTATTTATCATGATTTCTATATATAATATTTATCATGATTTCTATATATAATATTTATCATGATTTCTATAAATACTATTTATCATGATTTCTATATATAATATTTATCATGATTTCTATATATAATATTTATCATGATTTCTATATATAATATTTATCATGATTTCTATATATAATATTTATCATGATTTCTATAAATACTATTTATCATGATTTATATATATACTATTTATCATGATTTCTATATATACTATTTATCATGATTTCTATATATACTATTTATCATGATTTCTATATATAATATTTATAATGATTTCTATATACTATTTATCATGATTTCTATAAATACTATTTATCATGATTTCTATATATACTATTTATCATGATTTCTATAAATACTATTTATCATGATTTCTATATATAATATTTATCATGATTTCTATATATAATATGTATCATGATTTCTATATATAATATTTATCATGATTTCTATATATAATATTTATCATGATTTCTATAAATACTATTTATCATGATTTCTATAAATACTATTTATCATGATTTCTATATATACTATTTATCATGATTTCTATATATACTATTTATCATGATTTCTATATATAATATTTATCATGAATTCTATATATAATATTTATCATGATTTCTATAAATACTATTTATCATGATTTCTATATATACTATTTATCATGATTTCTATATATAATATTTATCAAGATTTCTATATATACTATTTATCATGATTTCTATATATACTATTTATCATGATTTCTATATATGATATTTATCATGATTTCTATATATAATATTTATCATGATTTCTATATATGATATTTATGATGATTTCTATATATACTATTTATCATGATTTCTATATATACTATTTATCATGATTTCTATATATACTATTTATCATGATTTCTATATATGATATTTGTCATGATTTCTATATACTATTTATCATGATTTCTATAAATACTATTTATCATGATTTCTATATATAATATTTATCATGATTTCTATATATAATATTTATCATGATTTCTATATATACTATTTATCATGATTTCTATATATGATATTTATGATGATTTCTATATATACTATTTATCATGATTTCTATATATACTATTTATCATGATTTCTATATATACTATTTATCATGATTTCTATATATAATATTTGTCATGATTTCTATATACTATTTATCATGATTTCTATATATACTATTTATGATGATTTCTATATATACTATTTATCATGATTTCTATATATACTATTTATCATGATTTCTATATATAATATTTATCATGATTTCTATATATAATATTTATCATGATTTCTATATACTATTTATCATTATTTCTATATATACTATTTATCATGATTTCTATATATACTATTTATCATGATTTCTATATATACTATTTATCATGATTTCTATATATAATATTTATCATGATTTCTATATACTATTTATCATGATTTCTATATATAATATTTATCATGATTTCTATATATACTATTTATCATGATTTCTATATATACTATTTATCATGATTTCTATATATACTATTTATCATGATTTCTATATATAATATTTATCATGATTTCTATATATAATATTTATCATGATTTCTATATATAATATTTATCATGATTTCTATATACTATTTATCATGATTTCTATATATACTATTTATCATGATTTCTATATATACTATTTATCATGATTTCTATATATAATATTTATCATGATTTCTATATACTATTTATCATGATTTCTATATATAATATTTATCATGATTTCTATATATACTATTTATCATGATTTCTATATATACTATTTATCATGATTTCTATATATACTATTTATCATGATTTCTATATATAATATTTATCATGATTTCTATATATAATATTTATCATGATTTCTATATACTATTTATCATGATTTCTATATATACTATTTATCATGATTTCTATATATACTATTTATCATGATTTCTATATATACTATTTATCATGATTTCTATATATAATATTTATCATGATTTCTATATATAATATTTATCATGATTTCTATATATAATATTTATCATGATTTCTATATATACTATTTATCATGATTTCTATATATACTATTTATCATGATTTCTATATATACTATTTATCATGATTTCTATATATACTATTTATCATGATTTCTATATATAATATTTATCATGATTTCTATATACTATTTATCATGATTTCTATATATAATATTTATCATGATTTCTATATATACTATTTATCATGATTTCTATATATACTATTTATCATGATTTCTATATATACTATTTATCATGATTTCTATATATAATATTTATCATGATTTCTATATATAATATTTATCATGATTTCTATATACTATTTATCATGATTTCTATATATACTATTTATCATGATTTCTATATATACTATTTATCATGATTTCTATATATACTATTTATCATGATTTCTATATATAATATTTATCATGATTTCTATATATAATATTTATCATGATTTCTATATATAATATTTATCATGATTTCTATATATACTATTTATCATGATTTCTATATATACTATTTATCATGATTTCTATATATACTATTTATCATGATTTCTATATATACTATTTATCATGATTTCTATATATACTATTTATCATGATTTCTATAAATACTATTTATCATGATTTCTATATATACTATTTATCATGATTTCTATATATAATATTTATCATGATTTCTATATATACTATTTATCATGATTTCTATATATAATATTTATCATGATTTCTATATATACTATTTATCATGATTTCTATATATACTATTTATCATGATTTCTATATATACTATTTATCATGATTTCTATATATACTATTTATCATGATTTCTATATATACTATTTATCATGATTTCTATATATAATATTTATCATGATTTCTATATATAATATTTATCATGATTTCTATATATATACTATTTATCATGATTTCTATATATGATATTTATCATGATTTCTATATATAATATTTATCATGATTTCTATATATACTATTTATCATGATTTCTATATATAATATTTATCATGATTTCTATATATACTATTTATGATGATTTCTATATATAATATTTATCATGATTTCTATATATACTATTTATAATGATTTCTATATATACTATTTATCATGATTTCTATATATGATATTTATCATGATTTCTATATATACTATTTATCATGATTTCTATATATACTATTTATCATGATTTCTATATATACTATTTATCATGATTTCTATATATACTATTTATCATGATTTCTATATATAATATTTATCATGATTTCTATAAATACTATTTATCATGATTTCTATATATACTATTTATCATGATTTCTATATATAATATTTATCATGATTTCTATATATACTATTTATCATGATTTCTATATATACTATTTATCATGATTTCTATAAATACTATTTATCATGATTTCTATATATATACTATTTATCATGATTTCTATATATACTATTTATCATGATTTCTATATATAATATTTATCATGATTTCTATATATACTATTAATCATGATTTCTATATATAATATTTATCATGATTTCTATATATACTATTTATCATGATTTCTATAAATACTATTTATCATGATTTCTATATATACTATTTATCATGATTTCTATATATACTATTTATCATGATTTCTATATATGATATTTATCATGATTTCTATATATACTATTTATCATGATTTCTATATATGATATTTATCATGATTTCTATATATACTATTTATCATGATTTCTATATATACTATTTATCATGATTTTTATATATAATATTTATCATGATTTCTATAAATACTATTTATCATGATTTCTATATATACTATTTATCATGATTTCTATATATAATATTTATCAAGATTTCTATATATACTATTTATCATGATTTCTATATATACTATTTATCATGATTTCTATATATGATATTTATGATGATTTCTATATATACTATTTATCATGATTTCTATATATACTATTTATCATGATTTCTATATATGATATTTATCATGATTTCTATATATACTATTTATCATGATTTCTATATATACTATTTATCATGATTTCTATATATACTATTTATCATGATTTCTATATATAATATTTATCATGATTTCTATATACTATTTATCATGATTTCTATATATACTATTTATCATGATTTCTATATATGATATTTATCATGATTTCTATATATAATATTTATCATGATTTCTATATATACTATTTATCATGATTTCTATATATACTATTTATCATGATTTCTATATATACTATTTATCATGATTTCTATAAATACTATTTATCATGTTTTCTATATATAATATTTATCATGATTTCTATATATAATATTTATCATGATTTCTATATACTATTTATCATGATTTCTATATATACTATTTATCATGATTTCTATATATGATATTTATCATGATTTCTATATATAATATTTATCATGATTTCTATATATACTATTTATGATGATTTCTATATATACTATTTATCATGATTTCTATATATACTATTTATCATGATTTCTATATATAATATTTATCATGATTTCTATATATAATATTTATCATGATTTCTATAAATACTATTTATCATGATTTCTATATATAATATTTATCATGATTTCTATATATAATATTTATCATGATTTCTATATATAATATTTATCATGATTTCTATATATAATATTTATCATGATTTCTATAAATACTATTTATCATGATTTATATATATACTATTTATCATGATTTCTATATATACTATTTATCATGATTTCTATATATACTATTTATCATGATTTCTATATATAATATTTATAATGATTTCTATATACTATTTATCATGATTTCTATAAATACTATTTATCATGATTTCTATATATACTATTTATCATGATTTCTATAAATACTATTTATCATGATTTCTATATATAATATTTATCATGATTTCTATATATAATATGTATCATGATTTCTATATATAATATTTATCATGATTTCTATATATAATATTTATCATGATTTCTATAAATACTATTTATCATGATTTCTATAAATACTATTTATCATGATTTCTATATATACTATTTATCATGATTTCTATATATACTATTTATCATGATTTCTATATATAATATTTATCATGAATTCTATATATAATATTTATCATGATTTCTATAAATACTATTTATCATGATTTCTATATATACTATTTATCATGATTTCTATATATAATATTTATCAAGATTTCTATATATACTATTTATCATGATTTCTATATATACTATTTATCATGATTTCTATATATGATATTTATCATGATTTCTATATATAATATTTATCATGATTTCTATATATGATATTTATGATGATTTCTATATATACTATTTATCATGATTTCTATATATACTATTTATCATGATTTCTATATATACTATTTATCATGATTTCTATATATGATATTTGTCATGATTTCTATATACTATTTATCATGATTTCTATAAATACTATTTATCATGATTTCTATATATAATATTTATCATGATTTCTATATATAATATTTATCATGATTTCTATATATACTATTTATCATGATTTCTATATATGATATTTATGATGATTTCTATATATACTATTTATCATGATTTCTATATATACTATTTATCATGATTTCTATATATACTATTTATCATGATTTCTATATATAATATTTGTCATGATTTCTATATACTATTTATCATGATTTCTATATATACTATTTATGATGATTTCTATATATACTATTTATCATGATTTCTATATATACTATTTATCATGATTTCTATATATAATATTTATCATGATTTCTATATATAATATTTATCATGATTTCTATATACTATTTATCATGATTTCTATATATACTATTTATCATGATTTCTATATATACTATTTATCATGATTTCTATATATACTATTTATCATGATTTCTATATATAATATTTATCATGATTTCTATATACTATTTATCATGATTTCTATATATAATATTTATCATGATTTCTATATATACTATTTATCATGATTTCTATATATACTATTTATCATGATTTCTATATATACTATTTATCATGATTTCTATATATAATATTTATCATGATTTCTATATATAATATTTATCATGATTTCTATATATAATATTTATCATGATTTCTATATACTATTTATCATGATTTCTATATATACTATTTATCATGATTTCTATATATACTATTTATCATGATTTCTATATATAATATTTATCATGATTTCTATATACTATTTATCATGATTTCTATATATAATATTTATCATGATTTCTATATATACTATTTATCATGATTTCTATATATACTATTTATCATGATTTCTATATATACTATTTATCATGATTTCTATATATAATATTTATCATGATTTCTATATATAATATTTATCATGATTTCTATATACTATTTATCATGATTTCTATATATACTATTTATCATGATTTCTATATATACTATTTATCATGATTTCTATATATACTATTTATCATGATTTCTATATATAATATTTATCATGATTTCTATATATAATATTTATCATGATTTCTATATATAATATTTATCATGATTTCTATATATACTATTTATCATGATTTCTATATATACTATTTATCATGATTTCTATATATACTATTTATCATGATTTCTATATATACTATTTATCATGATTTCTATATATACTATTTATCATGATTTCTATAAATACTATTTATCATGATTTCTATATATACTATTTATCATGATTTCTATATATAATATTTATCATGATTTCTATATATACTATTTATCATGATTTCTATATATACTATTTATCATGATTTCTATATATAATATTTATCATGATTTCTATAAATACTATTTATCATGATTTCTATATATACTATTTATCATGATTTCTATATATTATATTTATCAAGATTTCTATATATACTATTTATCATGATTTCTATATATACTATTTATCATGATTTCTATATATGATATTTATGATGATTTCTATATATACTATTTATCATGATTTCTATATATACTATTTATCATGATTTCTATATATGATATTTATGATGATTTCTATATATACTATTCATCATGATTTCTATATATACTATTTATCATGATTTCTATATATACTATTTATCATGATTTCTATATATAATATTTATCATGATTTCTATATATACTATTTATCATGATTTCTATATATACTATTTATCATGATTTCTATATATAATATTTATCATGATTTCTATATATACTATTTATCATGAGTTCTATAAATACTATTTATCATGATTTCTATATATACTATTTATCATGATTTCTATATATACTATTTATCATGATTTCTATATATAATATTTATCATGATTTCTATATATACTATTTATCATGATTTCTATATATAATATTTATCATGATTTCTAAATATACTATTTATCATGATTTCTATAAATACTATTTATCATGATTTCTATATATACTATTTATCATGATTTCTATATATAATATTTATCATGATTTCTATATACTATTTATCATGATTTCTATATATACTATTTATCATGATTTCTATATATACTATTTATCATGATTTCTATATATACTACTTATCATGATTTCTATATATAATATTTATCATGATTTCTATAAATACTATTTATCATGATTTCTATATATACTATTTATCATGATTTCTATATATTATATTTATCAAGATTTCTATATATACTATTTATCATGATTTCTATATATACTATTTATCATGATTTCTATATATGATATTTATGATGATTTCTATATATACTATTTATCATGATTTCTATATATACTATTTATCATGATTTCTATATATGATATTTATGATGATTTCTATATATACTATTCATCATGATTTCTATATATACTATTTATCATGATTTCTATATATACTATTTATCATGATTTCTATATATAATATTTATCATGATTTCTATATATACTATTTATCATGATTTCTATATATACTATTTATCATGATTTCTATATATAATATTTATCATGATTTCTATATATACTATTTATCATGAGTTCTATAAATACTATTTATCATGATTTCTATATATACTATTTATCATGATTTCTATATATACTATTTATCATGATTTCTATATATAATATTTATCATGATTTCTATATATACTATTTATCATGATTTCTATATATAATATTTATCATGATTTCTAAATATACTATTTATCATGATTTCTATAAATACTATTTATCATGATTTCTATATATACTATTTATCATGATTTCTATATATAATATTTATCATGATTTCTATATACTATTTATCATGATTTCTATATATACTATTTATCATGATTTCTATATATACTATTTATCATGATTTCTATATATACTATTTATCATGATTTCTATATATAATATTTATCATGATTTCTATATATAATATTTATCATGATTTCTATAAATACTATTTATCATTATTTCTATATATAATATTTATCATGATTTCTATATATACTATTTATCATGATTTCTATAAATACTATTTATCATGATTTCTATATATAATATTTATCATGATTTCTATAAATACTATTTATCATGATTTCTATATATAATATTTATCATGATTTCTATATATACTATTTATCATGATTTCTATATATAATATTTATCATGATTTCTATATATAATATTTATCATGATTTCTATATATAATATTTATCATGATTTCTATAAATACTATTTATCATGATTTCTATATATAATATTTATCATGATTTCTATATATACTATTTATCATGATTTCTATATATAATATTTATCATGATTTCTATATATACTATTTATCATGATTTCTATATATGATATTTATCATGATTTCTATATATAATATTTATCATGATTTCTATATATAATATTTATCATGATTTCTATATATACTATTTATCATGATTTCTATATATACTATTTATCATGATTTCTATATATAATATTTATCATGATTTCTATATATACTATTTATCATGATTTCTATAAATACTATTTATCATGATTTCTATATATACTATTTATCATGATTTCTATAAATACTATTTATCATGATTTCTATATATACTATTTATCATGATTTCTATAAATACTATTTATCAGTATTTCTATATATACTATTTATCATGATTTCTATATATACTATTTATCATGATTTCTATATATAATATTTATCATGATTTCTATATATAATATTCATCATGATTTCTATAAATACTATTTATCATGATTTCTATATATACTATTTATCATGATTTCTATATATAATATTTATCATGATTTCTATATATACTATTTATCATGATTTCTATATATACTATTTATCATGATTTCTATATATACTATTTATCATGATTTCTATAAATACTATTTATCATGATTTCTATATATACTATTTATCATGATTTCTATATATACTATTTATCATGATTTCTATATATACTATTTATCATGATTTCTATATATAATATTTATCATGATTTCTATATATACTATTTATCATGATTTCTATAAATACTATTTATCATGATTTCTATATATACTATTAATCATGATTTCTATAAATACTATTTATCATGATTTCTATATATACTATTTATCATGATTTCTATAAATACTATTTATCATGATTACTATATATACTATTTATCATGATTTCTATATATACTATTTATCATGATTTCTATATATACTATTTATCATGATTTCTATATATGATATTTATCATGATTTCTATATATAATATTTATCATGATTTCTATATATACTATTTTCATGATTTCTATATATACTATTTATCATGATTTCTATATATACTATTCATCATGATTTCTATATATATTATTTATCATGATTTCTATATATATTATTTATCATGATTGCTATAAATACTATTTATCATGATTCTTTATATACTATTTATCATTATTTCTATATATACTATTTATCATGATTTCTATATATACTATTTATCATGATTTCTATATATACTATTTATCATGATTTCCATATATACTATTTATCATGATTTCTATAAATACTATTTATCATGATTTCTATATATACCATTTATCATGATTTCTATATATACTATTTATCATGATTTCTATATATACTATTTATCATGATTTCTATATATACTATTTATCATGATTTCTATATATAATATTTATCATGATTTCTATATATACTATTTATCATGATTTCTATATATAATATTTATCATGATTTCTATATATAATATTTATCATGATTTCTATATATACTATTTATCATGATTTCTATATATAATATTTATCATGATTTGTATATATAATATTTATCATGATTTCTATAAATACTATTTATCATGATTTCTATATATACTATTTATCATGATTTCTATATATAATATTTATCATGATTTCTATATATAATATTTATCATGATTTCTATATATGATATTTATCATGATTTCTATATATACTATTTATCATGATTTCTATATATAATATTTATCATGATTTCTATATATACTATTTATCATGATTTCTATATATAATATTTATCATGATTTCTATAAATACTATTTATCATGATTTCTATATATACTATTTATCATGATTTCTATATATACTATTATCATGATTTCTAAATATACTATTTATCATAATTTCTATATATGATATTTATCATGATTTCTATATATAATATTTATCATGATTTCTATATATACTATTTATCATGATTTCAATATATACTATTTATCATGATTTCTATATATACTATTTATCATGATTTCTATATATACTATTTATCATGATTTCTATAAATACTATTTATCATGATTTCTATATATACTATTTATCATGATTTCTATATATAATATTTATCATGATTTCTATATATACTATTTATCATGATTTCTATATATACTATTTATCATGATTTCTATATATACTATTATCATGATTTCTAAATATACTATTTATCATGATTTCTATATATGATATTTATCATGATTTCTATATATAATATTTATCATGATTTCTATATATAATATTTATCATATTTTCTATATATAATATTTATCATGATTTCTATATATGATATTTATCATGATTTCTATATATACTATTTATCATGATTTCTATATATAATATTTATCATGATTTCTATATATACTATTTATCATGATTTCTATATATAATATTTATCATGATTTCTATAAATACTATTTATCATGATTTCTATATATACTATTTATCATGATTTCTATATATACTATTATCATGATTTCTAAATATACTATTTATCATGATTTCTATATATGATATTTATCATGATTTCTATATATAATATTTATCATGATTTCTATATATACTATTTATCATGATTTCAATATATACTATTTATCATGATTTCTATATATACTATTTATCATGATTTCTATATATACTATTTATCATGATTTCTATAAATACTATTTATCATGATTTCTATATATAATATTTATCATGATTTCTATATATAATATTTATCATGATTTCTATATATACTATTTATCATGATTTCTATATATACTATTTATCATGATTTCTATATATACTATTATCATGATTTCTAAATATACTATTTATCATGATTTCTATATATGATATTTATCATGATTTCTATATATAATATTTATCATGATTTCTATATATACTATTTATCATGATTTCAATATATACTATTTATCATGATTTCTATATATACTATTTATCATGATTTCTATATATATTATTTATCATGATTTCTATATATATTATTTATCATGATTGCTATAAATACTATTTATCATGATTTCTATATATACTATTTATCATGATTTCTATAAATACTATTTATCATGATTTCTATATATACCATTTATCATGATTTCTATATATACTATTTATCATGATTTCTATAAATACTATTTATCATGATTTCTATATATACTATTTATCATGATTTCTATATATACTATTTATCATGATTTCTATATATACTATTTATCATGATTTCTATATATGATATTTATCATGATTTCTATATATAATATTTATCATGATTTCTATATATACTATTTATCATGATTACTATATATACTATTTATCATGATTTCTATATATACTATTTAACATGATTTCTATATATATTGTTTATCATGATTTCTATATATATTATTTATCATGATTGCTATAAATACTATTTATCATGATTTCTATATATACTATTTATCATGATTTCTATATATACTATGTATCATTATTTTTATATATACTATTTATCATGATTTCTATATATACTATTTATCATGATTTCTATATATACTATTTATCATGATTTCTATATATGATATTTATCGTGATTTCTATATATACTATTTATCATGATTTCTATATATATTATTTATCATGATTTCTATAAATACTATTTATCATGATTTCTATATATACTATTTATCATGATTTCTTTATATACTATTTATCATGATTTCTATATATACTATTTATCATGATTTCTATATATGATATTTATCATGATTTCTATATATAATATTTATCATGATTTCTATATATACTATTTATCATGATTTCTATATATACTATTTATCATGATTTCTATATATACTATTTATCATGATTTCTATATATATTATTTATCATGATTTCTATATATATTATTTATCATGATTGCTATAAATACTATTTATCATGATTTCTATATATACTATTTATCATGATTTCTATATATACTATTTATCATGATTTCTATATATACTATTTATCATGATTTCTATATATACTATTTATCATGATTTCTATATATACTATTTATCATGATTTCTATATATACTATTTATCATGATTTCTATAAATACTATTTATCATGATTTCTATATATACTATTTATCATGATTTCTATATATAATATTTATCATGATTTCTATATATAATATTTATCATTATTTCTATATATACTATTTATCATGATTTCTATATATACTATTTATCATGATTTCTATATATACTATTTATCATGATTTCTATATATACTATTTATCATGATTTCTATATATACTATTTATCATGATTTCTATATATAATATTTATCATGATTTCTATATATACTATTTATCATGATTTCTATATATACTATTTATCATGATTTCTATATATAATATTTATCATGATTTCTATAAATACTATTTATCATGATTTCTATATATACTATTTATCATGATTTCTATATATACTATTTATCATGATTTCTATATATACTATTTATCATGATTTCTGTATATACTATTTATCATGATTTCTATAAATACTATTTATCATGATGTCTATATATACTATTTATCATGATTTCTATATATACTATTTATCATGATTTCTATATATAATATTTATCATGATTTCTATATATAATATGTATCATGATTTCTATATATGATATTTATCATGATTTCTATATATACTATTTATCATGATTTCTATATATAATATTTATCATGATTTCTATATATACTATTTATCATGATTTCTATATATATTATTTATCATGATTTCTATATATAATATTTATCATGATTTCTATATATAATATTTATCATGATTTCTATATATGATATTTATCATGATTTCTATAAATACTATTTATCATGATTTCTATATATAATGTTTATCATGATTTCTATATATATTATTTATCATGATTTCTATATATAATATTTATCATGATTTCTATATATAATATTTATCATGATTTCTATATATACTATTTATCATGATTTCTATATATAATATTTATCATGATTTCTATATATAATATTTATCATGATTTCTATATATAATATTTATCATGATTTCTATATATACTATTTATCATGATTTCTATATATAATATTTATCATGATTTCTATATATAATATTTATCATGATTTCTATATATACTATTTATCATGATTTCTATATATACTATTTATCATGATTTCTATATATAATATTTATCATGATTTCTATATATACTATTTATCATGATTTCTATATATACTATTTATCATGATTTCTATATATACTATTTATCATGATTTCTATATATAATATTTATCATGATTTCTATATATGATATTAATGATGATTTCTATATATACTATTTATCATGATTTCTATATATACTATTTATCATGATTTCTATATATACTATTTATCATGATTTCTATATATACTATTTATCATGATTTCTATATATACTATTTATCATGATTTCTATATATACTATTTATCATGATTTCTATATATACTATTTATCATGATTTCTATATATACTATTTATCATGATTTCTATATATAATATTTATCATGATTTCTATAAATACTATTTATCATGATTTCTATAAATACTATTTATCATGATTTCTATATATACTATTTATCATGATTTCTATATATACTATTTATCATGATTTCTATATATAATATTTATCATGATTTCTATATATACTATTTATCATGATTTCTATATATACTATTTATCATGATTTCTATATATACTATTTATCATGATTTCTATATATAATATTTATCATGATTTCTATATATGATATTAATGATGATTTCTATATATACTATTTATCATGATTTCTATATATACTATTTATCATGATTTCTATATATACTATTTATCATGATTTCTATATATACTATTTATCATGATTTCTATATATACTATTTATCATGATTTCTATATATACTATTTATCATGATTTCTATATATACTATTTATCATGATTTCTATATATACTATTTATCATGATTTCTATATATAATATTTATCATGATTTCTATAAATACTATTTATCATGATTTCTATAAATACTATTTATCATGATTTCTATATATACTATTTATCATGATTTCTATATATACTATTTATCATGATTTCTATATATAATATTTATCATGATTTCTATATATACTATTTATCATGATTTCTATATATAATATTTATCATGATTTCTATAAATACTATTTATCATGATTTCTATATATACTATTTATCATGATTTCTATATATAATATTTATCATGATTTCTATATATACTATTTATCATGATTTCTATATATACTATTTATCATGATTTCTATATATACTATTTATAATGATTTCTATATATACTATTTATCATGATTTCTATATATAATATTTATCATGATTTCTATATATACTATTTATCATGATTTCTATAAATACTATTTATCATGATTTCTATATATACTATTTATCATGATTTCTATATATACTATTTATCATGATTTCTATATATACTATTTATCATGATTTCTATATATAATATTTATCATGATTTCTATATATACTATTTATCATGATTTCTATATATAATATTTATCATGATTTCTATATATACTATTTATCATGATTTCTATATATAATATTTATCATGATTTCTATATATAATATTTATCATGATTTCTATATATACTATTTATCATGATTTCTATATATACTATTTATCATGATTTCTATATATACTATTTATCATGATTTCTATATATACTATTTATCATGATTTCTATATATACTATTTATCATGATTTCTATATATAATATTTATCATGATTTCTATATATGATATTTATCATGATTTCTATATATACTATTTATCATGATTTCTATATATACTATTTATCATGATTTCTATATATACTATTTATCATGATTTCTATATATACTATTTATCATGATTTCCATATATAATATTTATCATGATTTCTATATATAATATTTATCATGATTTCTATATATACTGTTTATCATGATTTCTATATATACTATTTATCATGATTTCTCTATATACTATTTATCATGATTTCTATAAATACTATTTATCATGATTTCTATATATACTATTTATCATGATTTCTATATATACTATTTATCATGATTTCTATATATAATATTTATCATGATTTCTATATATAATATTTATCATGATTTCTATATATACTGTTTATCATGATTTCTATATATACTATTTATCATGATTTCTATATATACTATTTATCATGATTTCTATAAATACTATTTATCATGATTTCTATATATACTATTTATCATGATTTCTATATATACTATTTATCATGATTCCTATATATACTATTTATCATGATTTCTATATATACTATTTATCATGATTTCTATATATACTATTTATCATGATTTCTATATATAATATTTATCATGATTTCTATATATAATATTTATCATGATTTCTATATATACTATTTATCATGATTTCTATATATGATATTTATCATGATTTCTATATATACTATTTATCATGATTCCTATATATACTATTTATCATGATTGCTATAAATACTATTTATCATGATTTCTATATATACTATTTATCATGATTTCTATATATAATATTTATCATGATTTCTATATATAATATTTATCATGATTTCTATATATACTATTTATCATGATTTCTATATATGATATTTATCATGATTTCTATATATACTATTTATCATGATTTCTATATATACTATTTATCATGATTTCTATATATACTATTTATCATGATTTCTATATATACTATTTATCATGATTTCTATATATACTATTTATCATGATTTCTATATATAATATTTATCATGATTTCTATATATGATATTTATGATGATTTCTATATATGATATTTATCATGATTTCTATATATGATATTTATGATGATTTCTATATATACTATTTATCATGATTTCTATATATAATATTTATCATGATTTCTATAAATACTATTTATCATGATTTCTATATATACTATTTATCATGATTTCTATATATAATATTTATCATGATTTCTATATATGATATTTATGATGATTTCTATATATACTATTTATCATGATTTCTATATATAATATTTATCATGATTTCTATATATACTATTTATCATGATTTCTATATATATTATTTATCATGATTTCTATATATAATATTTATCATGATTTCTATATATAATATTTATCATGATTTCTATATATGATATTTATCATGATTTCTATAAATACTATTTATCATGATTTCTATATATAATATTTATCATGATTTCTATATATATTATTTATCATGATTTCTATATATAATATTTATCATGATTTCTATATATAATATTTATCATGATTTCTATATATACTATTTATCATGATTTCTATATATAATATTTATCATGATTTCTATATATAATATTTATCATGATTTCTATATATAATATTTATCATGATTTCTATATATACTATTTATCATGATTTCTATATATAATATTTATCATGATTTCTATATATAATATTTATCATGATTTCTATATATACTATTTATCATGATTTCTATATATACTATTTATCATGATTTCTATATATAATATTTATCATGATTTCTATATATACTATTTATCATGATTTCTATATATACTATTTATCATGATTTCTATATATACTATTTATCATGATTTCTATATATAATATTTATCATGATTTCTATATATGATATTAATGATGATTTCTATATATACTATTTATCATGATTTCTATATATACTATTTATCATGATTTCTATATATACTATTTATCATGATTTCTATATATACTATTTATCATGATTTCTATATATACTATTTATCATGATTTCTATATATACTATTTATCATGATTTCTATATATACTATTTATCATGATTTCTATATATACTATTTATCATGATTTCTATATATAATATTTATCATGATTTCTATAAATACTATTTATCATGATTTCTATAAATACTATTTATCATGATTTCTATATATACTATTTATCATGATTTCTATATATACTATTTATCATGATTTCTATATATAATATTTATCATGATTTCTATATATACTATTTATCATGACTTCTATATATACTATTTATCATGATTTCTATATATACTATTTATCATGATTTCTATATATAATATTTATCATGATTTCTATATATGATATTAATGATGATTTCTATATATACTATTTATCATGATTTCTATATATACTATTTATCATGATTTCTATATATACTATTTATCATGATTTCTATATATACTATTTATCATGATTTCTATATATACTATTTATCATGATTTCTATATATACTATTTATCATGATTTCTATATATACTATTTATCATGATTTCTATATATACTATTTATCATGATTTCTATATATAATATTTATCATGATTTCTATAAATACTATTTATCATGATTTCTATAAATACTATTTATCATGATTTCTATATATACTATTTATCATGATTTCTATATATACTATTTATCATGATTTCTATATATAATATTTATCATGATTTCTATATATACTATTTATCATGATTTCTATATATACTATTTATCATGATTTCTATAAATACTATTTATCATGATTTCTATATATACTATTTATCATGATTTCTATATATAATATTTATCATGATTTCTATATATACTATTTATCATGATTTCTATATATACTATTTATCATGATTTCTATATATACTATTTATAATGATTTCTATATATACTATTTATCATGATTTCTATATATAATATTTATCATGATTTCTATATATACTATTTATCATGATTTCTATAAATACTATTTATCATGATTTCTATATATACTATTTATCATGATTTCTATATATACTATTTATCATGATTTCTATATATACTATTTATCATGATTTCTATATATAATATTTATCATGATTTCTATATATACTATTTATCATGATTTCTATATATAATATTTATCATGATTTCTATATATACTATTTATCATGATTTCTATATATAATATTTATCATGATTTCTATATATAATATTTATCATGATTTCTATATATACTATTTATCATGATTTCTATATATACTATTTATCATGATTTCTATATATACTATTTATCATGATTTCTATATATACTATTTATCATGATTTCTATATATAATATTTATCATGATTTCTATATATGATATTTATCATGATTTCTATATATACTATTTATCATGATTTCTATATATACTATTTATCATGATTTCTATATATACTATTTATCATGATTTCTATATATACTATTTATCATGATTTCCATATATAATATTTATCATGATTTCTATATATAATATTTATCATGATTTCTATATATACTGTTTATCATGATTTCTATATATACTATTTATCATGATTTCTATATATACTATTTATCATGATTTCTATAAATACTATTTATCATGATTTCTATATATACTATTTATCATGATTTCTATATATACTATTTATCATGATTTCTATATATAATATTTATCATGATTTCTATATATAATATTTATCATGATTTCTATATATACTGTTTATCATGATTTCTATATATACTATTTATCATGATTTCTATATATACTATTTATCATGATTTCTATAAATACTATTTATCATGATTTCTATATATACTATTTATCATGATTTCTATATATACTATTTATCATGATTCCTATATATACTATTTATCATGATTTCTATATATACTATTTATCATGATTTCTATATATACTATTTATCATGATTTCTATATATAATATTTATCATGATTTCTATATATAATATTTATCATGATTTCTATATATACTATTTATCATGATTTCTATATATGATATTTATCATGATTTCTATATATACTATTTATCATGATTTCTATATATACTATTTATCATGATTTCTATATATACTATTTATGATGATTTCTATATATGATATTTATGATGATTTCTATATATACTATTTATCATGATTTCTATATATAATATTTATCATGATTTCTATATATACTATTTATCATGATTTCTATATATATTATTTATCATGATTTCTATATATAATATTTATCATGATTTCTATATATAATATTTATCATGATTTCTATATATGATATTTATCATGATTTCTATAAATACTATTTATCATGATTTCTATATATAATATTTATCATGATTTCTATATATATTATTTATCATGATTTCTATATATAATATTTATCATGATTTCTATATATAATATTTATCATAATTTCTATATATACTATTTATCATGATTTCTATATATAATATTTATCATGATTTCTATATATAATATTTATCATGATTTCTATATATAATATTTATCATGATTTCTATATATACTATTTATCATGATTTCTATATATAATATTTATCATGATTTCTATATATAATATTTATCATGATTTCTATATATACTATTTATCATGATTTCTATATATACTATTTATCATGATTTCTATATATAATATTTATCATGATTTCTATATATACTATTTATCATGATTTCTATATATACTATTTATCATGATTTCTATATATACTATTTATCATGATTTCTATATATAATATTTATCATGATTTCTATATATGATATTAATGATGATTTCTATATATACTATTTATCATGATTTCTATATATACTATTTATCATGATTTCTATATATACTATTTATCATGATTTCTATATATACTATTTATCATGATTTCTATATATACTATTTATCATGATTTCTATATATACTATTTATCATGATTTCTATATATACTATTTATCATGATTTCTATATATACTATTTATCATGATTTCTATATATAATATTTATCATGATTTCTATAAATACTATTTATCATGATTTCTATAAATACTATTTATCATGATTTCTATATATACTATTTTTCATGATTTCTATATATACTATTTATCATGATTTCTATATATAATATTTATCATGATTTCTATATATACTATTTATCATGATTTCTATATATACTATTTATCATGATTTCTATATATACTATTTATCATGATTTCTATATATAATATTTATCATGATTTCTATATATGATATTAATGATGATTTCTATATATACTATTTATCATGATTTCTATATATACTATTTATCATGATTTCTATATATACTATTTATCATGATTTCTATATATACTATTTATCATGATTTCTATATATACTATTTATCATGATTTCTATATATACTATTTATCATGATTTCTATATATACTATTTATCATGATTTCTATATATACTATTTATCATGATTTCTATATATAATATTTATCATGATTTCTATAAATACTATTTATCATGATTTCTATAAATACTATTTATCATGATTTCTATATATACTATTTATCATGATTTCTATATATACTATTTATCATGATTTCTATATATAATATTTATCATGATTTCTATATATACTATTTATCATGATTTCTATATATACTATTTATCATGATTTCTATAAATACTATTTATCATGATTTCTATATATACTATTTATCATGATTTCTATATATAATATTTATCATGATTTCTATATATACTATTTATCATGATTTCTATATATACTATTTATCATGATTTCTATATATACTATTTATAATGATTTCTATATATACTATTTATCATGATTTCTATATATAATATTTATCATGATTTCTATATATACTATTTATCATGATTTCTATAAATACTATTTATCAAGATTTCTATATATACTATTTATCATGATTTCTATATATACTATTTATCATGATTTCTATATATACTATTTATCATGATTTCTATATATGATATTTATCATGATTTCTATATATACTATTTATCATGATTTCTATATATAATATTTATCATGATTTCTATATATACTATTTATCATGATTTCTATATATAATATTTATCATGATTTCTATATATAATATTTATCATGATTTCTATATATACTATTTATCATGATTTCTATATATACTATTTATCATGATTTCTATATATACTATTTATCATGATTTCTATATATACTATTTATCATGATTTCTATATATACTATTTATCATGATTTCTATATATAATATTTATCATGATTTCTATATATGATATTTATCATGATTTCTATATATACTATTTATCATGATTTCTATATATACTATTTATCATGATTTCTATATATACTATTTATCATGATTTCTATATATACTATTTATCATGATTTACATATATAATATTTATCATGATTTCTATATATAATATTTATCATGATTTCTATATATACTGTTTATCATGATTTCTATATATACTATTTATCATGATTTCTATATATACTATTTATCATGATTTCTATAAATACTATTTATCATGATTTCTATATATACTATTTATCATGATTTCTATATATACTATTTATCATGATTTCTATATATAATATTTATCATGATTTCTATATATAATATTTATCATGATTTCTATATATACTGTTTATCATGATTTCTATATATACTATTTATCATGATTTCTATATATACTATTTATCATGATTTCTATAAATACTATTTATCATGATTTCTATATATACTATTTATCATGATTTCTATATATACTATTTATCATGATTCCTATATATACTATTTATCATGATTGCTATATATACTATTTATCATGATTTCTATATATACTATTTATCATGATTTCTATATATAATATTTATCATGATTTCTATATATAATATTTATCATGATTTCTATATATACTATTTATCATGATGTCTATATATGATATTTATCATGATTTCTATATATACTATTTATCATGATTTCTATATATACTATTTATCATGATTTCTATATATACTATTTATCATGATTTCTATATATACTATTTATCATGATTTCTATATATACTATTTATCATGATTTCTATATATAATATTTATCATGATTTCTATATATGATATTTATGATGATTTCTATATATGATATTTTTCATGATTTCTATATATGATATTTATGATGATTTCTATATATACTATTTATCATGATTTCTATATATAATATTTATCATGATTTCTATAAATACTATTTATCATGATTTCTATATATACTATTTATCATGATTTCTATATATAATATTTATCATGATTTCTATATATGATATTTATGATGATTTCTATATATACTATGTATCATGATTTCTATATATACTATTTATCATGATTTCTATATATACTATTTATCATGATTTCTATATATACTATTTATCATGATTTCTATATATAATATTTATCATGATTTCTATGAATACTTTTTATCATGATTTCTATATATACTATTTATCATGATTTCTATATATAATATTTATCATGATTTCTATATATACTATTTATCATGATTTCTATATATAATATTTATCATGATTTCTATATATACTATTTATCATGATTTCTATATATACTATTTATCATGATTTCTATAAATACTATTTATCATGATTTCTATATATACTATTTATCATGATTTCTATATATACTATTTATCATGATTTCTATATATAATATTTATCATGATTTCTATATATACTATTTATCATGATTTCTATATATAATATTTATCATGATTTCTATATATACTATTTATCATGATTTCTATAAATACTATTTATCATGATTTCTATATATAATATTTATCATGATTTCTATATATACTATTTATCATGATTTCTATATATACTATTTATCATGATTTCTATATATACTATTTATCATGATTTCTATATATAATATTTATCATGATTTCTATAAATACTATTTATCATGATTTCTATATATACTATTTATCATGATTTCTATATATAATATTTATCAAGATTTCTATATATACTATTTATCATGATTTCTATATATAATATTTATCATGATTTCTATATATACTATTTATCATGATTTCTATATATACTATTTATCATGATTTCTATATATACTATTTATGATGATTTCTATATATACTATTTATCATGATTTCTATATATACTATTTATCATGATTTCTATATATGATATTTATCATGATTTCTATATATACTATTTATCATGATTTCTATATATACTATTTATCATGATTTCTATATATACTATTTATCATGATTTCTATATATAATATTTATCATGATTTCTATATACTATTTATCATGATTTCTATATATACTATTTATCATGATTTCTATATATGATATTTATCATGATTTCTATATATAATATTTATCATGATTTCTATAAATACTATTTATCATGATTTCTATAAATACTATTTATCATGATTTCTATATATACTATTTATCATGATTTCTATATACTATTTATCATGATTTCTATATATAATATTTATCTGGATTTCTATATACTATTTATCATGATTTCTATATATACTATTTATCATGATTTCTATATATACTATTTATCATGATTTCTATATATGATATTTATCATGATTTCTATATATACTATTTATCATGATTTCTATATATACTATTTATCATGATTTCTATATATACTATTTATCATGATTTCTATATATAATATTTATCATGATTTCTATATACTATTTATTATGATTTCTATATATACTATTTATCATGATTTCTATATATAATATTTATCATGATTTCTATATATAATATTTATCATGATTTCTATAAATACTATTTATCATGATTTCTATAAATACTATTTATCATGATTTCTATATATACTATTTATCATGATTTCTATATATGATATTTATCATGATTTCTATATATACTATTTATCATGATTTCTATATATACTATTTATCATGATTTCTATATATAATATTTATCATGATTTCTATATATAATATTTATCATGATTTCTATAAATACTATTTATCATGATTTCTGTATATAATATTTATCATGATTTCTATATATAATATTTATCATGATTTCTATATATAATATTTATCATGATTTCTATATATAATATTTATCATGATTTCTATAAATACTATTTATCATGATTTCTATATGTACTATTTATCATGATTTCTATATATACTATTTATCATGATTTCTATATATACTATTTATCATGATTTCTATATATAATATTTATCATGATTTCTATATACTATTTATCATGATTTCTATATATACTATTTATCATGATTTCTATATATACTATTTATCATGATTTCTATATATAATATTTATCATGATTTCTATATATACTATTTATCATGATTTCTATATATAATATTTATCATGATTTCTATAAATACTATTTATCATTATTTCTATATATAATATTTATCAAGATTTCTATATATACTATTTATCATGATTTCTGTATATACTATTTATCATGATTTCTATATATGATATTTATGATGATTTCTATATATACTATTTATCATGATTTCTATATATACTATTTATCATGATTTCTATATATGATATTTATGATGATTTCTATATATACTGTTTATCATGATTTCTATATATACTATTTATCATGATTTCTATATATACTATTTATCATGATTTCTATATAAAATATTTATCATGATTTCTATATATACTATTTATCATGATTTCTATATATACTATTTATCATGATTTCTATAAATACTATTTATCATGATTTCTATATATACTATTTATCATGATTTCTATATATACTATTTATCATGATTTCTATATATAATATTTATCATGATTTCTATATATACTATTTATCATGATTTCTATAAATACTATTTATCATGATTTCTATATATAATATTTATCATGATTTCTATATATAATATTTATCATGATTTCTATATATAATATTTATCATGATTTCTATATACTATTTATCATAATTTCTATATATACTATTTATAATGATTTCTATATATAATATTTATCATGATTTCTATATATACTATTTATCATGATTTCTATATATACTATTTATCATGATTTCTATATATAATATTTATCATGATTTCTATAAATACTATTTATCATGATTTCTATATATACTATTTATCATGATTTCTATATATAATATTTATCAAGATTTCTATATATACTATTTATCATGATTTCTATATATGATATTTATCATGATTTCTATATATACTATTTATCATGATTTCTATATATACTATTTATCATGATTTCTATATATAATATTTATCATGATTTCTATAAATACTATTTATCATGATTTCTATATATACTATTTATCATGATTTCTATATATACTATTTATCATGATTTCTATATATAATATTTATCATGATTTCTATATATACTATTTATCATGATTTCTATATATGATATTTATCATGATTTCTATATATAATATTTATCATGATTTCTATAAATACTATTTATCATGATTTCTATATATACTATTTATCATGATTTCTATATATAATATTTATCAAGATTTCTATATATACTATTTATCATGATTTCTATATATACTATTTATCATGATTTCTATATATGATATTTATGATGATTTCTATATATACTATTTATCATGATTTCTATATATACTATTTATCATGATTTCTATATATAATATTTATCATGATTTCTATATATACTATTTATCATGATTTCTATATATACTATTTATCATGATTTCTATATATACTATTTATCATGATTTCTATATATAATATTTATCATAATTTCTATATATAATATTTATCATGATTTCTATATACTATTTATCATGATTTCTATATATACTATTTATCATGATTTCTATATATACTATTTATCATGATTTCTATATATACTATTTATCATGATTTCTATATATAATATTTATCATGATTTCTATATATACTATTTATCATGATTTCTATATATAATATTTATGATGATTTCTATAAATACTATTTATCATGATTTCTATATATACTATTTATCATGATTTCTATATATTATATTTATGATGATTTCTATATATACTATTTATCATGATTTCTATATATACTATTTATCATGATTTCTATATATACTATTTATCATGATTTCTATATATAATATTTATCATGATTTCTATATACTATTTATCATGATTTCTATATATACTATTTATCATGATTTCTATATATACTATTTATCATGATTTCTATATATACTATTTATCATGATTTCTATATATAATATTTATCATGATTTCTATATATAATATTTATCATGATTTCTATAAATACTATTATCATGATTTCTATATATAATATTTATCATGATTTCTATATATAATATTTATCATGATTTCTATATATAATATTTATCATGATTTCTATAAATACTATTTATCATGATTTCTATATATACTATTTATCATGATTTCTATATATACTATTTATCATGATTTCTATATATACTATTTATCATGATTTCTATATATAATATTTATCATGATTTCTATATATAATATTTATCATGATTTCTATAAATACAATTTATCATGATTTCTATATATACTATTTATCATGATTTCTATATATAATATTCATCATGATTTCTATATATAATATTTATTATGATTTCTATAAATACTATTTATCATGATTTCTATATATAATATTTATCATGATTTCTATATATACTATTTATCATGATTTCTATATATAATATTTATCATGATTTCTATATATACTATTTATCATGATTTCTATATATGATATTCATCATGATTTCTATATATAATATTTATCATGATTTCTATATATAATATTTATCATGATTTCTATATATACTATTTATCATGATTTCTATATATACTATTTATCATGATTTCTATATATAATATTTGTCATGATTTCTATATATACTATTTATGATGATTTCTATATATGATATTTATCATGATTTCTATATATACTATTTATCATGATTTCTATATATACTATTTATCATGATTTCTATATATAATATTTATCATGATTTCTATATATACTATTTATCATGATTTCTATATATAATATTTATCATGATTTCTATATATACTATTTATCATGATTTCTATATATACTATTTTTCATGATTTCTATATATAATATTTATCATGATTTCTATATATACTATTTATCATGATTTCTATATATGATATTTTTCATGATTTCTATATATACTATTTATCATGATTTCTATATATACTATTTATCATGATTTCTATATATAATATTTATCATGATTTCTATATATACTATTTATGATGATTTCTATATATAATATTTATCATGATTTCTATATATACTATTTATCATGATTTCTATATATACTATTTATCATGATTTCTATATATAATATTTATCATGATTTCTATATATAATATTTATCATGATTTCTATATATACTATTTATCATGATTTCTATATATGATATTTATCATGATTTCTATATATAATATTTATCATGATTTCTATATATAATATTTATCATGATTTCTATATATACTATTTATCATGATTTCTATATATACTATTTATCATGATTTCTATATATAATATTTATCATGATTTCTATATATACTATTTATGATGATTTCTATATATGATATTTATCATGATTTCTATATATACTATTTATCATGATTTCTATATATACTATTTATCATGATTTCTATATATAATATTTATCATGATTTCTATATATACTATTTATCATGATTTCTATATATAATATTTATCATGATTTCTATATATACTATTTATCATGATTTCTATATATACTATTTATCATGATTTCTATATATAATATTTATCATGATTTCTATATATACTATTTATCATGATTTCTATATATGATATTTATCATGATTTCTATATATACTATTTATCATGATTTCTGTATATGATATTTATCATGATTTCTATATATACTATTTATCATGATTTCTATATATACTATTTATCATGATTTCTATATATAATATTTATCATGATTTCTATATATACTATTTATCATGATTTCTATATATAATATTTATCATGATTTCTATATATACTATTTATCATGATTTCTATATATACTATTTATCATGATTTCTATATATAATATTTATCATGATTTCTATATATACTATTTATCATGATTTCTATATATAATATTTATCATGATTTCTATATATACTATTTATCATGATTTCTATATATACTATTTATCATGATTTCTATATATACTATTTATCATGATTTCTATATATACTATTTATCATGATTTCTATAAATACTATTTATCATGATTTCTATATATAATATTTATCATGATTTCTATATATAATATTTATCATGATTTCTATATATACTATTTATCATGATTTCTATATATGATATTTATCATGATTTCTATATATAATATTTATCATGATTTCTATATATACTATTTATCATGATTTCTATATATAATATTTATCATGATTTCTATATATACTATTTATGATGATTTCTATATATAATATTTATCATGATTTCTATATATACTATTTATCATGATTTCTATATATACTATTTATCATGATTTCTATATATAATATTTATCATGATTTCTATATATACTATTTATCATGATTTCTATATATAATATTTATGATGATTTCTATATATGATATTTATCATGATTTCTATATATACTATTTATCATGATTTCTATATATACTATTTATCATGATTTCTATATATACTATTTATCATGATTTCTATATATGATATTTATGATGATTTCTATATATACTATTTATCATGATTTCTATATATACTATTTATCATGATTTCTATATATACTATTTATCATGATTTCTATATATACTATTTATCATGATTTCTATATATAATATTTATCATGATTTCTATAAATACTATTTATCATGATTTCTATATATACTATTTATCATGATTTCTATATATAATATTTATCATGATTTCTATATATACTATTTATCATGATTTCTATATATACTATTTATCATGATTTCTATAAATACTATTTATCATGATTTCTATATATATACTATTTATCATGATTTCTATATATAATATTTATCATGATTTCTATATATACTATTTATCATGATTTCTATATATAATATTTATCATGATTTCTATATATAATATTTATCATGATTTCTATATATACTATTTATCATGATTTCTATATATGATATTTATCATGATTTCTATATATAATATTTATCATGATTTCTATATATAATATTTATCATGATTTCTATATATACTATTTATCATGATTTCTATATATACTATTTATCATGATTTCTATATATAATATTTATCATGATTTCTATATATACTATTTATCATGATTTCTATATATGATATTTATCATGATTTCTATATATACTATTTATCATGATTTCTATATATACTATTTATCATGATTTCTATATATAATATTTATCATGATTTCTATATATACTATTTATCATGATTTCTATATATAATATTTATCATGATTTCTATATATACTATTTATCATGATTTCTATATATACTATTTATCATGATTTCTATATATAATATTTATCATGATTTCTATATATACTATTTATCATGATTTCTATATATGATATTTATCATGATTTCTATATATACTATTTATCATGATTTCTGTATATGATATTTATCATGATTTCTATATATACTATTTATCATGATTTCTATATATACTATTTATCATGATTTCTATATATAATATTTATCATGATTTCTATATATACTATTTATCATGATTTCTATATATAATATTTATCATGATTTCTATATATACTATTTATCATGATTTCTATATATACTATTTATCATGATTTCTATATATAATATTTATCATGATTTCTATATATACTATTTATCATGATTTCTATATATAATATTTATCATGATTTCTATATATACTATTTATCATGATTTCTATATATACTATTTATCATGATTTCTATATATACTATTTATCATGATTTCTATATATACTATTTATCATGATTTCTATAAATACTATTTATCATGATTTCTATATATAATATTTATCATGATTTCTATATATAATATTTATCATGATTTCTATATATACTATTTATCATGATTTCTATATATGATATTTATCATGATTTCTATATATAATATTTATCATGATTTCTATATATACTATTTATCATGATTTCTATATATAATATTTATCATGATTTCTATATATACTATTTATGATGATTTCTATATATAATATTTATCATGATTTCTATATATACTATTTATCATGATTTCTATATATACTATTTATCATGATTTCTATATATAATATTTATCATGATTTCTATATATACTATTTATCATGATTTCTATATATAATATTTATGATGATTTCTATATATGATATTTATCATGATTTCTATATATACTATTTATCATGATTTCTATATATACTATTTATCATGATTTCTATATATACTATTTATCATGATTTCTATATATGATATTTATGATGATTTCTATATATACTATTTATCATGATTTCTATATATACTATTTATCATGATTTCTATATATACTATTTATCATGATTTCTATATATACTATTTATCATGATTTCTATATATAATATTTATCATGATTTCTATAAATACTATTTATCATGATTTCTATATATACTATTTATCATGATTTCTATATATAATATTTATCATGATTTCTATATATACTATTTATCATGATTTCTATATATACTATTTATCATGATTTCTATAAATACTATTTATCATGATTTCTATATATATACTATTTATCATGATTTCTATATATAATATTTATCATGATTTCTATATATACTATTTATCATGATTTCTATATATAATATTTATCATGATTTCTATATATACTATTTATCATGATTTCTATAAATACTATTTATCATGATTTCTATATATACTATTTATCATGATTTCTATATATACTATTTATCATGATTTCTATATATGATATTTATCATGATTTCTATATATACTATTTATCATGATTTCTATATATGATATTTATCATGATTTCTATATATACTATTTATCATGATTTCTATATATACTATTTATCATGATTTCTATATATAATATTTATCATGATTTCTATAAATACTATTTATGATGATTTCTATATATACTATTTATCATGATTTCTATATATAATATTTATCAAGATTTCTATATATACTATTTATCATGATTTCTATATATACTATTTATCATGATTTCTATATATGATATTTATGATGATTTCTATATATACTATTTATCATGATTTCTATATATACTATTTATCATGATTTCTATATATGATATTTATCATGATTTCTATATATACTATTTATCATGATTTCTATATATACTATTTATCATGATTTCTATATATAATATTTATCATGATTTCTATATATAATATTTATCATGATTTCTATATACTATTTATAATGATTTCTATATATACTATTTATCATGATTTCTATATATGATATTTATCATGATTTCTATATATAATATTTATCATGATTTCTATATTTACTATTTATCATGATTTCTATATATACTATTTATCATGATTTCTATATATACTATTTATCATGATTTCTATATATAATATTTATCATGATTTCTATATATAATATTTATCATGATTTCTATAAATACTATTTATCATGATTTCTATATATAATATTTATCATGATTTCTATATATAATATTTATCATGATTTCTATATATAATATTTATCATGATTTCTATATATAATATTTATCATGATTTCTATAAATACTATTTATCATGATTTCTATATATACTATTTATCATGATTTCTATATATACTATTTATTATGATTTCTATATATACTATTTATCATGATTTCTATATATAATATTTATAATGATTTCTATATACTATTTATCATGATTTCTATAAATACTATTTATCATGATTTCTATATATACTATTTATCATGATTTCTATATATACTATTTATCATGATTTCTATATATAATATTTATCATAGTTTCTATATATAATATGTATCATGATTTCTATATATAATATTTATCATGATTTCTATATATAATATTTATCATGATTTCTATAAATACTATTTATCATGATTTCTATAAATACTATTTATCATGATTTCTATATATACTATTTATCATGATTTCTATATATACTATTTATCATGATTTCTATATATAATATTTATCATGAATTCTATATATAATATTTATCATGATTTCTATAAATACTATTTATCATGATTTCTATATATACTATTTATCATGATTTCTATATATAATATTTATCAAGATTTCTATATATACTATTTATCATGATTTCTATATATACTATTTATCATGATTTCTATATATGATATTTATAATGATTTCTATATATAATATTTATCATGATTTCTATATATGATATTTATGATGATTTCTATATATACTATTTATCATGATTTCTATATATACTATTTATCATGATTTCTATATATACTATTTATCATGATTTCTATATATGATATTTGTCATGATTTCTATATACTATTTATCATGATTTCTATAAATACTATTTATCATGATTTCTATATATAATATTTATCATGATTTCTATATATAATATTTATCATGATTTCTATATATAATATTTATCATGATTTCTATATATGATATTTATGATGATTTCTATATATACTATTTATCATGATTTCTATATATACTATTTATCATGATTTCTATATATACTATTTATCATGATTTCTATATATAATATTTGTCATGATTTCTATATACTATTTATCATGATTTCTATATATACTATTTATCATGATTTCTATATATCATATTTATCATGATTTCTGTATATACTATTTATCATGATTTCTATATATAATATTTATCATGATTTCTATATATAATATTTATCATGATTTTTATATACTATTTATCATGATTTCTATATATACTATTTATCATGATTTCTATATATACTATTTATCATGATTTCTATATATACTATTTATCATGATTTCTATATATAATATTTATCATGATTTCTATATACTATTTATCATGATTTCTATATATAATATTTATCATGATTTCTATATATACTATTTATCATGATTTCTATATATACTATTTATCATGATTTCTATATATACTATTTATCATGATTTCTATATATAATATTTATCATGATTTCTATATATAATATTTATCATGATTTCTATATATAATATTTATCATGATTTCTATATACTATTTATCATGATTTCTATATATACTATTTATCATGATTTCTATATATACTATTTATCATGATTTCTATATATACTATTTATCATGATTTCTATATACTATTTATCATGATTTCTATATATAATATTTATCATGATTTCTATATATACTATTTATCATGATTTCTATATATACTATTTATCATGATTTCTATATATACTATTTATCATGATTTCTATATATAATATTTATCATGATTTCTATATATAATATTTATCATGATTTCTATATACTATTTATCATGATTTCTATATATACTATTTATCATGATTTCTATATATACTATTTATCATGATTTCTATATATATACTATTTATCATGATTTCTATATATAATATTTATCATGATTTCTATATATAATATTTATCATGATTTCTATATATAATATTTATCATGATTTCTATATACTATTTATCATGATTTCTATATATACTATTTATCATGATTTCTATATATACTATTTATCATGATTTCTATATATACTATTTATCATGATTTCTATATATACTATTTATCATGATTTCTATATATACTATTTATCATGATTTCTATATATAATATTTATCATGATTTCTATATATAATATTTATCATGATTTCTATAAATACTATTTATCATGATTTCTATATATAATATTTACAATGATTTCTATATATAATATTTATCATGATTTCTATATATAATATTTATCATGATTTCTATAAATACTATTTATCATGATTTCTATATATACTATTTATCATGATTTCTATATATAATATTTATCATGATTTCTATATATACTATTTAGCATGATTTCTATACATACTATTTATCATGATTTCTATATATAATATTTATCATGATTTCTATAAATACTATTTATCATGATTTCTATATATACTATTTATCATGATTTCTATATATAATATTTATCAAGATTTCTATATATACTATTTATCATGATTTCTATATATACTATTTATCATGATTTCTATATATGATATTTATGATGATTTCTATATATACTATTTATCATGATTTCTATATATACTTTTTATCATGATTTCTATATATGATATTTATGATGATTTCTATATATACTATTCATCATGATTTCTATATATACTATTTATCATGATTTCTATATATACTATTTATCATGATTTCTATATATAATATTTATCATGATTTCTATATATACTATTTATCATGATTTCTATATATACTATTTATCATGATTTCTATATATAATATTTATCATGATTTCTATATATACTATTTATCATGAGTTCTATAAATACTATTTATCATGATTTCTATATATACTATTTATCATGATTTCTATATATACTATTTATCATGATTTCGAAATATAATATTTATCATGATTTCTATATATACTATTTATCATGATTTCTATATATAATATTTATCATGATTTCTATATATCCTATTTATCATGATTTCTATAAATACTATTTATCATGATTTCTATATATACTATTTATCATGATTTCTATATATAATATTTATCATGATTTCTATATACTATTTATCATGATTTCTATATATACTATTTATCATGATTTCTATATATACTATTTATCATGATTTCTATATATACTATTTATCATGATTTCTATATATAATATTTATCATGATTTCTATATATACTATTTATCATGATTTCTATAAATACTATTTATCATGATTTCTATATATAATATTTATCATGATTTCTATATATACTATTTATCATGATTTCTATAAATACTATTTATCATGATTTCTATATATAATATTTATCATGATTTCTATAAATACTATTTATCATGATTTCTATATATAATATTTATCATGATTTCTATATATACTATTTATCATGATTTCTATATATAATATTTATCATGATTTCTATATATAATATTTATCATGATTTCTATAAATACTATTTATCATGATTTCTATATATAATATTTATCATGATTTCTATATATACTATTTATCATGATTTCTATATATAATATTTATCATGATTTCTATATATACTATTTATCATGATTTCTATATATGATATTTATCATGATTTCTATATATAATATTTATCATGATTTCTATATATAATATTTATCATGATTTCTATATATACTATTTATCATGATTTCTATATATACTATTTATCATGATTTCTATATATAATATTTATCATGATTTCTATATATACTATTTATCATGATTTCTATAAATACTATTTATCATGATTTCTATATATACTATTTATCATGATTTCTATAAATACTATTTATCATGATTTCTATATATACTATTTATCATGATTTCTATAAATACTATTTATCATGATTTCTATATATACTATTTATCATGATTTCTATATATACTATTTATCATGATTTCTATATATAATATTTATCATGATTTCTATATATAATATTCATCATGATTTCTATAAATACTATTTATCATGATTTCTATATATACTATTTATCATGATGTCTATATATAATATTTATCATGATTTCTATATATACTATTTATCATGATTTCTATATATAATATTTATCATGATTTCTATATATAATATTTATCATGATTTCTATATATAATATTTATCATGATTTCTATATATAATATTTATCATGATTTCTATATATACTATTTATCATGATTTCTATATATACTATTTATCATGATTTCTATAAATACTATTTATCATGATTTCTATATATACTATTTATCATGATTTCTATATATACTATTTATCATGATTTCTATATATACTATTTATCATGATTTCTATATATGATATTTATCATGATTTCTATATATACTATTTATCATGATTTCTATAAATACTATTTATCATGATTTCTATATATACTATTAATCATGATTTCTATAAATACTATTTATCATGATTTCTATATATACTATTTATCATGATTTCTATAAATACTATTTATCATGATTTCTATATATACTATTTATCATGATTTCTATATATACTATTTATCATGATTTCTATATATACTATTTATCATGATTTCTATATATACTATTTATCATGATTTCTATATATAATATTTATCATGATTTCTATAAATAATATTTATCATGATTTCTATAAATACTATTTATCATGATTTCTATATATACTATTTATCATGATTTCTATATATACTATTTATCAGTATTTCTATATATACTATTTATCATGATTTCTATAAATACTATTTATCATGATTTCTATATATACTATTTATCATGATTTCTATATATACTATTTATCATGATTTCTATATATAATATTTATCATGATTTCTATAAATACTATTTATCATGATTTCTATATATACTATTTATCATGATTTCTATAAATACTATTTATCATGATTTCTATAAATACTATTTATCATGATTTCTATATATAATATTTATCATGATTTCTATATATACTATGTATCATGATTTCTATATATACTATTTATCATGATTTCTATATATAATATTTATCATGATTTCTATAAATACTATTTATCATGATTTCTATAAATACTATTTATCATGATTTCTATATTTAATATTTATCATGATTTCTATATATACTATTTATCATGATTTCTATAAATACTATTTATCATGATTTCTATATATAATATTTATCATGATTTCTATATATACTATTTATCATTATTTCTATATATACTATTTATCATGATTTCTATAAATACTATTTATCATGATTTCTATAAATACTATTTATCATGATTTCTATAAATACTATTTATCATGATTTCTATATATAATATTTATCATGATTTCTATATATACTATTTATCATGATTTCTATAAATACTATTTATCATGATTTCTTTAAATACTATTTATCATGATTTCTATATATAATATTTATCATGATTTCTATATATACTATTTATCATGATTTCTATATATACTATTTATCATGATTTCTATAAATACTATTTATCATGATTTCTATAAATAATATTTATCATGATTTCTATATATACTATTTATCATGATTTCTATAAATACTATTTATCATGATTTCTATATATACTATTTATCATGATTTCTATAAATACTATTTATCATGATTTCTATATATACTATTTATCATGATTTCTATAAATACTATTTATCATGATTTCTATATATACTATTTATCATGATTTCTATAAATACTATTTATCATGATTTCTATATATACTATTTATCATGATTTCTATATATACTATTTATCATGATTTCTATATATACTATTTATCATGATTTCTATATATAATATTTATCATGATTTCTATATATACTATTTATCATGATTTCTATATATACTATTTATCATGATTTCTATATATAATATTTATCATGATTTCTATAAATACTATTTATCATGATTTCTATATATACTATTTATCATGATTTCTATATATACTATTTTTTATGATTTCTATAAATACTATTTATCATGATTTCTATATATACTATTTATCATGATTTCTATATATAATATTTATCATGATTTCTATAAATACTATTTATCATGATTTCTATAAATACTATTTTTCATGATTTCTATATATACTATTTATCATGATTTCTATATATAATGTTTATCATGATTTCTATATATACTATTTATCATGATTTCTATATATACTATTTATCATGATTTCTATATATACTATTTATCATGATTTCTATATATACTATTTATCATGATTTCTATATATACTATTTATCATGATTTCTATATATACTATTTATCATGATTTCTATATATAATATTTATCATGATTTCTATATGTAATATTTATCATGATTTCTATATATAATATTTATCATGATTACTATATATACTATTTATCATGATTTCTATATATAATATTTATCATGATTTCTATATATAATATTTATCATGATTTCTATATATAATATTTATCATGATTTCTATATATAATATTCATCATGATTTCTATAAATACTATTTATCATGATTTCTATATATACTATTTATCATGATTTCTATATATAATATTTATCATGATTTCTATATATACTATTTATCATGATTTCTATATATACTATTTATCATGATTTCTATATATACTATTTATCATGATTTCTATAAATACTATTTATCATGATTTCTATATATACTATTTATCATGATTTCTATATATACTATTTATCATGATTTCTATATATACTATTTATCATGATTTCTATATATAATATTTATCATGATTTCTATATATAATATTTATCATGATTTCTATATATACTATTTATCATGATTTCTATAAATACTATTTATCATGATTTCTATATATACTATTAATCATGATTTCTATAAATACTATTTATCATGATTTCTATATATACTATTTATCATGATTTCTATAAATACTATTTATCATGATTTCTATATATACTATTTATTATGATTTCTATATATACTATTTATCATGATTTCTATAAATACTATTTATCATGATTTCTATATATACTATTTATCATGATTTCTATATATACTATTTATCATGATTTCTATATATAATATTTATCATGATTTCTATAAATACTATTTATCATGATTTCTATATATACTATTTATCATGATTTCTATAAATACTATTTATCATGATTTCTATATATACTATTTATCATGATTTCTATATATACTATTTATCATGATTTCTATAAATACTATTTATCATGATTTCTATATATACTATTTATCATGATTTCTATATATACTATTTATCATGATTTCTATAAATACTATTTATCATGATTTCTATATATACTATTTATCATGATTTCTATATATAATATTTATCATGATTTCTATAAATACTATTTATCATGATTTCTATATATACTATTTATCATGATTTCTATAAATACTATTTATCATGATTTCTATAAATACTATTTATCATGATTTCTATATATACTATTTATCATGATTTCTATAAATACTATTTATCATGATTTCTATATATACTATTAATCATGATTTCTATAAATACTATTTATCATGATTTCTATATATACTATTTATCATGATTTCTATAAATACTATTTATCATGATTTCTATATATACTATTTATCATGATTTCTATATATACTATTTATCATGATTTCTATAAATACTATTTATCATGATTTCTATATATACTATTTATCATGATTTCTATATATACTATTTATCATGATTTCTATATATAATATTTATCATGATTTCTATATATACTATTTATCATGATTTCTATATATACTATTTATCATGATTTCTATATATAATATTTATCATGATTTCTATATATACTATTTATCATGATTTCTATATATAATATTTATCATGATTTCTCTATGTAATATTTATCATGATTTCTATATATAATATTTATCATGATTTCTATATGTAATATTTATCATGATTTCTATATATAATATTTATCATGATTACTATATATACTATTTATCATGATTTCTATATATAATATTTATCATGATTTCTATATATAATATTTATCATGATTTCTATATATAATATTTATCATGATTTCTATATATACTATTTATCATGATTTCTATACATACTATTTATCATGATTTCTATATATACTATTTATCATGATTTCTATATATAATATTTATCATGATTTCTATATATACTATTTATCATGATTTCTATATATACTATTTATCATGATTTCTATATATACTATTTATCATGATTTCTATATATAATATTTATCATGATTTCTATATATACTATTTATCATGATTTCTATATATAATATTTATGATGATTTCTATATATAATATTTATCATGATTTCTATATATACTATTTATCATGATTTCTATATATACTATTTATCATGATTTCTATATATACTATTTATCATGATTTCTATAAATACTATTTATCATGATTTCTATATATACTATTTCTATAAATACTATTTATTCAAAAAGATTTCTATAAATACTATTTATTCAAAAGAAATCTACATTCAATGAGTAACCTCATTTTCACATTACAGTAAATAAAATCTATTTTAATAATTAACTCAATGTTATAAATTATTTATTGTTATAGAATTGTTTTGTTCTATTCAGGAATGTTGTTTAAAGTTGATTTAATTTATATTTGATTTATTTTCAATTATAAACAGTTGTAAATGGTTGCTTTTAAAACTGGAACTAAACTCATTTATTTAAGATATGAGAGTTATTTCCCTTTTAAGCTATGAAAGTTGTTTCACTTTTGATTTTCATAAACCAAGATGGGTGTGTTTTCTACTTCCCTAAATTCAACATGTGGTCACTTTTCGTAACAAGTTTGAATATTCGGGGTATCTTAAGTAGTATGTGACTAAACCTTTGGCCCGGCAATATGTTTTAATAAAGCAACGCCGGGTATATACATCTAGTATTTGTTTGAAATGTTTTTTATATTATTGTTCTTCTATGCCATTTTTATTTTGTATTTCAGAAGCATATCACATTGGAATTCGGTGACAGCGTGACTCTGATAAAACGTGGTTGCTTTGGGCTGCCGTTGACACAAATAAAAAACAGACCCATTTGGAAACTACCTTCATTCACTCTGTTTTCCCATGATGAAAATTCCATTGTATATTTGTAATGCTACCGACGGGACCTCACACGTTGTATGCAGTCTACGTCGCAAGGAACATAGGACAAATAATAACTTAATTCCTTTTTATTTTTAACAACGGCATTTATTTCCGAGTACTTTACCGAATAAATTGTGATCGTACGCCTTCTCTCTGACGTCATTTCAAATGTGCTCTTGAGCGTGAAGGTGCTCTTGAGCGTAAACGTGTTCTTAAACTTGCTCTCAAACGTGCAAAACGTGATCGTAGGTCTGTGAATACGTTCTTTTTATAGTCTTTTTCTTCGCACATTTGTATACGCGCGTCCGCGCTCTGTTACAAATTCGCAGCATGACAGAAAAAAAACAAAAAACAAAATAAAACTTAAATGTGACAAACCAAGGAACATCACATTTTTTTTTAATAAATTCAAAACTCTTGAGGCAATTAAATCCATATTTTAGCCATTTTTTTCTTTAATGATGACATCAAGGCCAAGAATCACTCAAGGATCAGAGTTAACGAGATGGATAAATTGACACTTGAATGATGAATACTATGATAGACCCCCCCATATATCACCCACTAAAATCAACACCGTTACGGATGTGAGATCACGTCTTAACCTGATCGCTTTCTCTTGCGTTTTCTCTTTCTGTATTTTTATAATCTTTTCTTTTTCTTTTCCGTGACGTCAATTCGCGCCCTGTTACACTAAAATGGAACGATAAAAGCAAGTTCATACTTTTACTTATAATGTTACAATTAGAGCACGGATTTTAAATATTAACATTTATTGAAATAAGTGTGAAAAAAAACCTTACACATGACAGACCATTTCCAAAAACCTCCACCTGACATTTAAACTTTCAAAAGAAAAACAATTACGCATGAATGACCACGCGATAGAAACTAACGTGTAATAGAATAAAAAATTGAAACTACGTGCAACAGGTCAACTGAAAAAATCTATGCGTGACCGATAAACTTATAAAAGCATTTTATAGAGAGGACGTATCTCAGCACTAAAGAGAGAGAGAGAGAGAGAGAGAGAGAGAGAGAGAGAGAGATAAACACACACAGATACACACACATGTCAATGAAGACGTAAATGTTGCTATTTACTTGCCTCTCCGTGAGGGCAGAGTAAGACATGAGGTCGGTTCTTAATATAGGTCAAATCCAGCTTCCCAAAAAAGGGGTACTCTGGATAGGAACAAAAATAAAATTTATCTCAGTCAAGAAAGATTTCTCCTCCACTGGCCGAGAACAGAAAAGGTGAACCGTAGTATCAGAACAGATACTACACCTTGTGTTATATATTTTTATTCTCTTGAAACAAAACAACAGAACAAAAAATTAGGCACAAGGTCACTCAAATATTGAGGAGGGTGTGTCTATGATCATCCTCGTCACGGCACCTTTGATTGGTCAACGCTAATCGTAGTTAGAGTTCTCATTCACCATAATACCTTTAACACACCGGAGATCCTCCTGTTTCCAAAAGGCCAAGTCAGTTAACTAAGACGTAAATGTTGTTCAACATTACTTGTGAATTAGATTAAAGTTCAAAAGAGAAAAAATCTCCTATTAATAGCCTAACTCATCATTGGTCTGTAATTAATTAAACTCATCATTGGTCTGTAATTAATTAAACTCATCATTGGTCTGTAATTAATTAAAAAAAAAACTGTGTATTCCCACACCCAATCCTTAACCCTGTATAACGATCATTGATGTGTTTTATTTTTTATAATTTCAAAGCCGTAAACAAGATAAAACAAAATAAAATTACGTATGGTTGTCCAGCACGAACGAAGACCCCACGATATTACTGAAATAAATATAATGCATTTTAAACGCAACGCCTGGATTACATGTAAGATTTTACTCGGGAAAGTTTGTGCTTGATCTTGATATAGGGCTGTGTTTTCAATTGCATCCCTGCATGAAGGGCAGACTGATTTACTTCACAAATATATGTATAGATAGATTATATCCTATCTATCTAAGTTTGTCGGAAACTTTTCTCACAGACAGGGAATAAGAAAAAAAATGAACGATTGTGTAATTATCGGTTTGGAAAATCACAATTTGACGATGCTGCCGGGATGACTGTCATTTCAATCGTCTGCAACGTTGCAATCCGTGAAACCATTTTAATCTTCATCTTATATGTTTTTCTCGCAACTGGATGTTATTTTCGACCTTTATCGGGTGCATCTTGTTGAACTCGGAATCTGTACAAAATTTCAAACGGAAACGTTCATTTAATCCGCGTGGGTAGATTGTTCATGTTCCGTCAGCCATGATCGAGTAGAAGTCGTAAATAATTTATAATTACATTCTTAATTTCACTCGTACGGTGAATTTAACCTTTAACCTACAGAGGACTATCAGTTACAACTGATTACTACTTAGGACTTTTAGCTGTTGCGCCAGGGATCCTTGTGCATTTGTACATTTTCTTTTTATACTAAAATAAATCGCAAACGCTAGTTTCATAAACAATATTTGCAAATTATTTTACGAGCAGCTTTACTTTTGTTCTGGCCCTACCATAATCGATAAGTAATGGACTGTCACTAAACTTTATCCTAACCCTAAACTTAACCCCAAACGTAATCCTAAACCTAGCTCTAAACTCTTACCCTAACCTTAAACCTCAACCCTAACCCTAAACCCTAACCATAATCCTAACCCTAACCATAATCCCTAACATTAACCCTAAACCTAACCCTTAACTATTAACCTAACCCTAAATCCTAAACCTAACATCAAACCTAATCCTAAATCCCTGCCCTAACCCTGACCTAAGCCCAACATTTTTACTCTAACTATAACCTAACCCTTACACTAACCCTAACACTAAACCTATACCTAAGCTCTTGCTCTAACCCTGACCTAAAGCTACATCTTAGCCCTAACCATAACGCTAACCTAAACCTTAAACCTGAATCATAACCTTAACCCTAAACACTGAATCCTTACTATAACCCTAAACCCATTCCTCTCCAGCTACGGGTTAAATAATTTTACTAGTTGTAATGATATTTCGTTTTATTAATTATGATCTGTTTCAATCTTACGTTTTATGGTTAGTGTTATTGCGTTTGACTATTAATAAACAGAGATAGAAAGAGAAAGAGAGAAAGAGTAACTGAAGCGAAAGTTATAGACACTGTATAAAATCGTAACCAAACAATAAACAGTGAACGTGAATAATAGACAGAAAATTATTAAGGGTTGGTTATGTTGTGAGTTAATTACAATTCACGGTTAATTAAAACAATTAAAATGGAATTAAAAATAATAAGTGGATCCGGAAATTAAAAATATAGTTTGTGATGCAAATCTATAAAGGCGAAATACATTAGGGAAACATACGTTGATTAAATCAAGTGTAGTATACTAGCAAAATATAAGCTGTATAATTTTCGGAAAGTAAATTCAGTCAGTCATTTGGTTTTAAGAGGGGATATTCTATTATTGACATTGGTTTCCCCGATATCTTTCTAATTAGAATTAATTTTTAGAAAGACATCGGTCATTTGCAGGTAAGACCACGTGAAGTGGGGCGCCAACATTCTAAGTAAAAGTGTTTCTGTGGAAGGAACTGGATTCGTTCTTGACACACCCAGGTTGTCAGTTGGTGTCGGTAACTACTTAGCCACCGTCATCTCTCGCTGTAAATAAATAAGAGAGAGAGAGAGAGAGAGAGAGAGAGAGTGAGAGTGTGAAAAGAGAGAAAAATAGAAATAGATAGATGGATAGATAGATAGATAGATAAAGAGAAATATATATAGAGAAAGACTAGAGAGACACAGATAGACAGACAGATAGAGAGATAAATAAATAGATAGAGACAGGGAGGTAAAGAGAAATATATAGAGATCAGAGAGAGAGAGATAGACAAACAGATAGAGATAGATAGATAGATAGATAGATAGAGAGAGAGAGAGAGAGAGAGAGAGGGGGGGGGGAAAGAAAGAGAGAGACAAAGGGAAATAATTATGTCAGTGGCTTTTGTGGGATGCGAGGACAGACAAGGGATATCGAAAATGCATGCACGAATTAAAGACGACCTTAAAACAACGCTCTCTGTAAACAAGGGTCAAATTACAAGCACAGAAGAACGAAACTGTCCGAGACAACAGACTCAACCGAACCAACAACAGAAGATACGGATTTTTTCTATTGAAGATATCCTGTGCGATGTCAAAAGAAAAGAATCCCCCCACCCTCAGAAACCATCTGTTCAAACCAATGTACCTGGCGACGCGGAGAACGAGTGGAAAGCAGAGTTTGATTCAACTCGATCAACGACGAGAAAGACAGAAACTGTTCCAGTCGCGATCGAACCCAGGACCCCCGTGAAATCATATTACGGACATTACCTCCTGCCCAGCTGGACGATCCCACCGCTTATGAATGCGACCCCAGCAACAACTGGATGGCTGTACCCATCGTTACTGCATCGTCAGCTGCTCTACGATTTCAACGGTAAGCTATTAAACGGACGCATGTTTATTTATTTATTCCTTGCATATTTAACGTTCGTGAACGTTTCATTGTTTTGTATTGGTAAGCCTTATTAGAAAATCCACAGAATGAGAAATATATTTATTTATTTTTACAAAGGGGTTACCACATATCAATGCCCAGAGGCCACTCGAGGATAAGGGTTAATGTGTGCGTCGTAGTCATTAGGACAGTAGCGTAATAATTATTTGTGGTGGAAATTTTGCATAATTATATTATTTACGAGGGTGGTTCAATAAGAACTTGTTTAAGTTGGACTTGAAGACGACACTATTGTAGTCAGCTAGAAAGCGGAACACTGGAAAGAAGAGTTACAGATCGAGTTCACGTTTAGGTTTCGGCACCGATAGAGAATGGGGGAATTTATTGATAGTGATTTTGACTAGACGAGTATATTTTGTGAGGGATTGGCGAGGGGGGGTCATAGATTGGAGTTCAGTCGAGTATTTGCCATGAAGATAACGATAGAGTAGAGACAGGATCGCAATGTCTCTATTGTGGGAAAGAGGTTGCAAAGAAAAGAAAATGGCATGACCTACTACATTACGAAGTCTGTTTTGAACTCTGTCAAGGCAAGTAAGGTTGCTCTGAGCAGCTCTTGTCCTGATGTGGCAACAGTACTCCATCCTAGGACATTCTTGATTCTTATACAGGTAGAAAATTGCATCGGCAGTGAGATATACTGGAGCAGTAGAAGGATCTAAGCATTTTTCTAGCGGCCTTGGCAACGGATTTAATGTATCTGCTCCATTTCAGATCAGGAGTGAGTTAAACGCTTGTCTAAACATGAAGCGTCCTCAAGACTAGAGCCGCGTATTTCAATAGGAGCCAGATTTGGATCAAAGCGTTAATGGTGGAAAGTGAGAAGCTTGCTTTTAGATACATTAAAATTAACCAGCCACCTTTTTCCCCATTGCACAGCGTACCCAATATCAGAGTAGAGAAAATCAGATCTTTGCTATTTTGCTATTTCCGGCCTTTGAAGTGTTGCTATATAGGGTATTTAATCAACAAATATAATTTTACCTGTTCATATTTTACTTTTAATTGAAGTATCCTAGTGTTCACGTCAATTTAAAAAAATAACTTCAAATCGAGAAACCAAAAAGAAACTCCGCACAATGAAAAATTGTTATTTACATATAACTTTAGAACATCAATTCAACACAGATACAACAGAAACACAATGAACTAGTTAATATTTTAGTAGCATAGTCCTTCTGCAATTAGACAACCTGCAGTCTTTTGGACATTCCTTAAATTAGTCTGCGACAATACTCCGGTGAAAAGGCATCCTACTTCTTTTAAATTTTTGTCTACAGTTCTTCCAGATTTGAATTTTTATCATTACGTAGCTGTTGCTTGATGTAAGGTCATACGTTTTTGTTAGGATTGAGGTGTGTAGATTGTGCAGGCCAATCCAAACACGGAATATCATGCTCTTCCAGGAACCTCTTGACATTGCCAGTTGTGTGAATGTGAGCATTATCCTGTATGAAGATGGGATTATCATCCAAATTCTGGCCAAAGTAGGGTAGAAAATGCCCAGTCAATATATCAATGTACTTGCTCGAATTAATTCAACCTTGCAAACGAACTATAGGCCCTGGACCATAGGCACTAATAACGTCCCACACCTAAACTTAACCTCCGCCGCTGTGCACTTAAAATTAAATTTTTCGTCCTTCCTTCGACGGACGTACTGCCTACCATCACATTCTAGCCTATTGAACTTGCTTTCGTCGCTAGAAATCACTTTCGACCAATATGAAGAATCATGATCTTCATTGTATCTGACGGCGCTTTCTGTTCTTTACAACTTCGCAAATTAAATTCCTTCAATCTCTTCTTAACTGTCGACAGAGGCCATATTTTTTACAAGATAACACTGTTCTTGGATCGGGGAGCTATTTCAAATCTGTTTCTGAGGCTGTGAATCTTGATAGCATTGTCTTTCCTGTAAAAAATACCAGATTTAGGGCATCACGAACACTGCCGGTGTTTTGGTGCTTTTTGCACTGTCTTTCGTGCTGTTTTTTCATCACATTTCAATATGGCGGCCGATTTCTCGATTGGATAAACTAGAAATGTGGAGATTAATGAGCTCTACTCCACTAAGAGAAAGTTCAGACGTATTGACTAAATGGTACGTTGAACTATGAGGCATGTGGACTAAATATTACGTTGAACTATGAGGCCTGTGGACTAAATATTACGTTGAACTATGAGGCATGTGGACTAAATGTTACGTTTAACTATGAGGCATGTGGACTAAATGTTACGTTGAATTATGAGGCATGTGGACTAAATGTTACGTTGAACTATGAGGCATGTGGACTAAATGTTACGTTGAACTATGAGGCATGTGGACTAAATGTTACGTTGAACTATGAGGCATGTGGACTAAATGTTACGTTGAACTATGAGGCATATGGACTAAATGTTACGTTGAACTATGAGGCATGTGGACTAAATGTTACGTTGAACTATGAGGCATGTGGACTAAATGGTACGTTGAACTATGAGGCATGTGGACTAAATGTTACGTTGAACTATGAGGCATGTGGACTAAATGTTACGTTGAACTATGAGGCATGTGGACTAAATATTACGTTGAACTATGAGGCATGTGGACTAAATGGTACGTTGAACTATGAGGCATGTGGACTAAATGTTACGTTGAACTATGAGGCATATGGACTAAATATTACGTTGAACTATGAGGCATGTATACTAAATGGTACGTTGAACTATGAGGCATGTGGACTAAATGTTACGTTGAACTATGAGGCATGTGGACTAAATATTACGTTGAACTATGAGGCATGTGGACTAAATGTTACGTTGAACTATGAGGCATATGGACTAAATATTACGTTGAACTATGAGGCATGTATACTAAATGGTACGTTGAACTATGAGGCATGTGGACTAAATGGTACGTTGAACTATGAGGCATGTGGACTAAATGTTACGTTGAACTATGAGGCATGTGGACTAAATGTTACGTTGAACTATGAGGCATGTGGACTAAATGTTACGTTGAACTATGAGGCATGTGGACTAAATATTACGTTGAACTATGAGGCATGTGGACTAAATGGTACGTTGAACTATGAGGCATGTGGACTAAATGGTACGTTGAACTATGAGGCATGTGGACTAAATGTTACGTTGAACTATGAGGCATGTGGACTAAATGTTACGTTGAACTATGAGGCATATGGACTAAATATTACGTTGAACTATGAGGCATGTATACTAAATGGTACGTTGAACTATGAGGCATGTGGACTAAATGTTACGTTGAACTATGAGGCATGTGGACTAAATATTACGTTGAACTATGAGGCATGTGGACTAAATGTTACGTTGAACTATGAGGCATGTGGACTAAATGGTACGTTGAACTATGAGGCATGTGGACTAAATGTTACGTTGAACTATGAGGCATGTGGACTAAATGGTACGTTGAACTATGAGGCATGTGGACTAAATGGTACGTTGAACTATGAGGCATGTGGACTAAATGGTACGTTGAACTATGAGGCATGTGGACTAAATGTTACGTTGAACTATGAGGCATGTGGACTAAATGTTACGTTGAACTATGAGGCATGTGGACTAAATGTTACGTTGAACTATGAGGCATGTGGACTAAATGTTACGTTGAACTATGAGGCATGTGGACTAAATGTTACGTTGAACTATGAGGCATGTGGACTAAATGGTACGTTGAACTATGAGGCATGTGGACTAAATGTTACGTTGAACTATGAGGCATGTGGACTAAATGTTACGTTGAACTATGAGGCATGTGGACTAAATGGTACGTTGAACTATGAGGCATGTGGACTAAATGTTACGTTGAACTATGAGGCATGTGGACTAAATGTTACGTTGAACTATGAGGCATGTGGACTAAATGGTACGTTGAACTATGAGGCATGTGGACTAAATGGTACGTTGAACTATGAGGCATGTGGACTAAATGTTACGTTGAACTATGAGAGATGTGGACTAAATGGTACGTTGAACTATGAGGCATGTGGACTAAATGGTACGTTGAACTATGAGGCATGTGGACTAAATGGTACGTTGAACTATGAGGCATGTGGACTAAATGGTACGTTGAACTATGAGGCATGTGGACTAAATGTTACGTTGAACTATGAGGCATGTGGACTAAATGTTACGTTGAACTATGAGGCATGTGGACTAAATGTTACGTTGAACTATGAGGCATGTGGACTAAATGTTACGTTGAACTATGAGAGATGTGGACTAAATGTTACGTTGAACTATGAGGCATGTGGACTAAATGGTACGTTGAACTATGAGGCATGTGGACTAAATGTTACGTTGAACTATGAGGCATGTGGACTAAATGTTACGTTGAACTATGAGGCATGTGGACTAAATGTTACGTTGAACTATGAGGCATGTGGACTAAATGTTACGTTGAACTATGAGGCATGTGGACTAAATGGTACGTTGAACTATGAGGCATGTGGACTAAATGTTACGTTGAACTATGAGGCATATGGATTAAATGTTACGTTGAACTATGAGGCATGTGGACTAAATGTTACGTTGAACTATGAGGCATGTGGACTAAATGGTACGTTGAACTATGAGGCATGTGGACTAAATGGTACGTTGAACTATGAGGCATGTGGACTAAATGTTACGTTGAACTATGAGAGATGTGGACTAAATGGTACGTTGAACTATGAGGCATGTGGACTAAATGGTACGTTGAACTATGAGGCATGTGGACTAAATGGTACGTTGAACTATGAGGCATGTGGACTAAATGGTACGTTGAACTATGAGGCATGTGGACTAAATGTTACGTTGAACTATGAGGCATGTGGACTAAATGTTACGTTGAACTATGAGGCATGTGGACTAAATGTTACGTTGAACTATGAGGCATATGGATTAAATGTTACGTTGAACTATGAGGCATGTGGACTAAATGTTACGTTGAACTATGAGGCATGTGAAGTAAATGTTACGTTGAACTATGAGGCATGTGGACTAAATGTTACGTTGAACTATGAGGCATATGGATTAAATGTTACGTTGAACTATGAGGCATGTGGACTAAATGTTACGTTGAACTATGAGGCATGTGGACTAAATGGTACGTTGAACTATGAGGCATGTGGACTAAATGGTACGTTGAACTATGAGGCATGTGGACTAAATGTTACGTTGAACTATGAGAGATGTGGACTAAATGGTACGTTGAACTATGAGGCATGTGGACTAAATGTTACGTTGAACTATGAGGCATGTGGACTAAATGTTACGTTGAACTATGAGGCATGTGGTCTACATGTTACGTTGAACTATGAGGCATGGGGACTAAATGTTACGTTGAACTATGAGGCATGTGGACTAAATATTACGTTGAACTATGAGGCATGTGGACTAAATGGTACGTTGAACTATGAGGCATATGGACTAAATATTACGTTGAACTATGAGGCATATGGACTAAATGTTACGTTGAACTATGAGGCATATGGACTAAATGTTACGTTGAACTATGAGGCATGTGGACTAAATGTTACGTTGAACTATGAGGCATATGGACTAAATGTTACGTTGAACTATGAGGCATGTGGACTAAATGGTACGTTGAACTATGAGGCATGGGGACTAAATGTTACGTTGAACTATGAGGCATGTGGACTAAATGTTACGTTGAACTATGAGGCATATGGACTAAATGGTACGTTGAACTATGAGGCATGTGGACTAAATGGTACGTTGAACTATGAGGCATGTGGACTAAATGGTACGTTGAACTATGAGGCATGTGGACTAAATGTTACGTTGAACTATGAGGCATGTGGACTAAATGTTACGTTGAACTATGAGGCATGTGGACTAAATGGTACGTTGAACTATGAGGCATGTGGACTAAATGTTACGTTGAACTATGAGGCATGTGGACTAAATGTTACGTTGAACTATGAGGCATATGGATTAAATGTTACGTTGAACTATGAGGCATGTGGACTAAATGTTACGTTGAACTATGAGGCATGTGGACTAAATGTTACGTTGAACTATGAGGCATGTGGTCTACATGTTACGTTGAACTATGAGGCATGGGGACTAAATGTTACGTTGAACTATGAGGCATGTGGACTAAATATTACGTTGAACTATGAGGCATGTGGACTAAATGGTACGTTGAACTATGAGGCATGTGGACTAAATGTTACGTTGAACTATGAGGCATATGGACTAAATGGTACGTTGAACTATGAGGCATGTGGACTAAATGGTACGTTGAACTATGAGGCATGTGGACTAAATGGTACGTTGAACTATGAGGCATGTGGACTAAATGTTACGTTGAACTATGAGGCATGTGGACTAAATGTTACGTTGAACTATGAGGCATGTGGACTAAATGGTACGTTGAACTATGAGGCATGTGGACTAAATGTTACGTTGAACTATGAGGCATGTGGACTAAATGTTACGTTGAACTATGAGGCATATGGATTAAATGTTACGTTGAACTATGAGGCATGTGGACTAAATGTTACGTTGAACTATGAGGCATGTGGACTAAATGTTACGTTGAACTATGAGGCATGTGGTCTACATGTTACGTTGAACTATGAGGCATGGGGACTAAATGTTACGTTGAACTATGAGGCATGTGGACTAAATATTACGTTGAACTATGAGGCATGTGGACTAAATGGTACGTTGAACTATGAGGCATGTGGACTAAATGTTACGTTGAACTATGAGGCATATGGACTAAATGTTACGTTGAACTATGAGGCATGTGGACTAAATGGTACGTTGAACTATGAGGCATGTGGACTAAATGTTACGTTGAACTATGAGGCATATGGACTAAATGTTACGTTGAACTATGAGGCATGTGGACTAAATGGTACGTTGAACTATGAGGCATGTGGACTAAATGTTACGTTGAACTATGAGGCATATGGACTAAATGGTACGTTGAACTATGAGGCATGTGGACTAAATGTTACGTTGAACTATGAGGCATGTGGACTAAATGTTACGTTGAACTATGAGGCATATGGACTAAATGGTACGTTGAACTATGAGGCATGTGGACTAAATGTTACGTTGAACTATGAGGCATGTGGACTAAATGGTACGTTGAACTATGAGGCATGTGGACTAAATGGTACGTTGAACTATGAGGCATGTGGACTAAATGTTACGTTGAACTATGAGGCATGTGGACTAAATGTTACGTTGAACTATGAGGCATGTGGACTAAATGGTACGTTGAACTATGAGGCATGTGGACTAAATGTTACGTTGAACTATGAGGCATGTGGACTAAATGTTACGTTGAACTATGAGGCATGTGGACTAAATGGTACGTTGAACTATAAGGCATGTGGACTAAATGGTACGTTGAACTATGAGGCATGTGGACTAAATGTTACGTTGAACTATGAGGCATGTGGACTAAATGGTACGTTGAACTATGAGGCATGTGGACTAAATGGTACGTTGAACTATGAGGCATGTGGACTAAATGTTACGTTGAACTATGAGAGATGTGGACTAAATGGTACGTTGAACTATGAGGCATGTGGACTAAATGGTACGTTGAACTATGAGGCATGTGGACTAAATGGTACGTTGAACTATGAGGCATGTGGACTAAATGTTACGTTGAACTATGAGGCATGTGGACTAAATGGTACGTTGAACTATGAGGCATGTGGACTAAATGGTACGTTGAACTATGAGGCATGTGGACTAAATGTTACGTTGAACTATGAGGCATATGGACTAAATGGTACGTTGAACTATGAGGCATATGGACTAAATGTTACGTTGAACTATGAGGCATGTGGACTAAATGTTACGTTGAACTATGAGGCATGTGGACTAAATGGTACGTTGAACTATGAGGCATGTGGACTAAATGTTACGTTGAACTATGAGGCATATGGACTAAATGTTACGTTGAACTATGAGGCATGTGGACTAAATGTTACGTTGAACTATGAGGCATGTGGACTAAATGGTACGTTGAACTATAAGGCATGTGGACTAAATGGTACGTTGAACTATGAGGCATGTGGACTAAATGTTACGTTGAACTATGAGGCATGTGGACTAAATGGTACGTTGAACTATGAGGCATGTGGACTAAATGGTACGTTGAACTATGAGGCATGTGGACTAAATGGTACGTTGAACTATAAGGCATGTGGACTAAATGGTACGTTGAACTATGAGGCATGTGGACTAAATGTTACGTTGAACTATGAGGCATGTGGACTAAATGGTACGTTGAACTATGAGGCATGTGGACTAAATGGTACGTTGAACTATGAGGCATGTGGACTAAATGTTACGTTGAACTATGAGAGATGTGGACTAAATGGTACGTTGAACTATGAGGCATGTGGACTAAATGGTACGTTGAACTATGAGGCATGTGGACTAAATGGTACGTTGAACTATGAGGCATGTGGACTAAATGGTACGTTGAACTATGAGGCATGTGGACTAAATGGTACGTTGAACTATGAGGCATGTGGACTAAATGTTACGTTGAACTATGAGGCATGTGGACTAAATGGTACGTTGAACTATGAGGCATGTGGACTAAATGTTACGTTGAACTATGAGGCATGTGGACTAAATGGTACGTTGAACTATGAGGCATGTGGACTAAATGGGACGTTGAACTATGAGGCATGTGGACTAAATGGTACGTTGAACTATGAGGCATGTGGACTAAATGGTACGTTGAACTATAAGGCATGTGGACTAAATGGTACGTTGAACTATGAGGCATGTGGACTAAATGTTACGTTGAACTATGAGGCATGTGGACTAAATGTTACGTTGAACTATGAGGCATGTGGACTAAATGGGACGTTGAACTATGAGGCATGTGGACTAAATGGTACGTTGAACTATAAGGCATGTGGACTAAATGGTACGTTGAACTATGAGGCATGTGGACTAAATGGTACGTTGAACTATGAGGCATGTGGACTAAATGTTACGTTGAACTATGAGGCATGTGGACTAAATGGTACGTTGAACTATGAGGCATGTGGACTAAATGGGACGTTGAACTATGAGGCATGTGGACTAAATGGGACGTTGAACTATGAGGCATGTGGACTAAATGGTACGTTGAACTATTAGGCATGTGGACTAAATGGTACGTTGAACTATAAGGCATGTGGACTAAATGGTACGTTGAACTATGAGGCATGTGGACTAAATGTTACGTTGAACTATGAGGCATGTGGACTAAATGTTACGTTGAACTATGAGGCATGTGGACTAAATGGTACGTTGAACTATAAGGCATGTGGACTAAATGGTACGTTGAACTATGAGGCATGTGGACTAAATGTTACGTTGAACTATGAGGCATGTGGACTAAATGGTACGTTGAACTATGAGGCATGTGGACTAAATGGTACGTTGAACTATAAGGCATGTGGACTAAATGGTACGTTGAACTATGAGGCATGTGGACTAAATGGTACGTTGAACTATGAGGCATGTGGACTAAATGGGACGTTGAACTATGAGGCATGTGGACTAAATGTTACGTTGAACTATGAGGCATGTGGACTAAATGTTACGTTGAACTATGAGGCATGTGGACTAAATGTTACGTTGAACTATGAGGCATGTGGACTAAATGGTACGTTGAACTATGAGGCATGTGGACTAAATGGTACGTTGAACTATGAGGCATGTGGACTAAATGGTACGTTGAACTATGAGGCATGTGGACTAAATGGTACGTTGAACTATAAGGCATGTGGACTAAATGTTACGTTGAACTATGAGGCATGTGGACTAAATGTTACGTTGAACTATGAGGCATGTGGACTAAATGTTACGTTGAACTATGAGGCATGTGGACTAAATGTTACGTTGAACTATGAGGCATGTGGACTAAATGTTACGTTGAACTATGAGGCATGTGGACTAAATGTTACGTTGAACTATGAGGCATGTGGACTAAATGTTACGTTGAACTATGAGGCATGTGGACTAAATGGTACGTTGAACTATGAGGCATGTGGACTAAATGTTACGTTGAACTATGAGGCATGTGGACTAAATGGTACGTTGAACTATGAGGCATGTGGACTAAATGGGACGTTGAACTATGAGGCATGTGGACTAAATGGTACGTTGAACTATGAGGCATGTGGACTAAATGGTACGTTGAACTATGAGGCATGTGGACTAAATGTTACGTTGAACTATGAGGCATGTGGACTAAATGGTACGTTGAACTATGAGGCATGTGGACTAAATGGGACGTTGAACTATGAGGCATGTGGACTAAATGGTACGTTGAACTATGAGGCATGTGGACTAAATGGTACGTTGAACTATAAGGCATGTGGACTAAATGGTACGTTGAACTATGAGGCATGTGGACTAAATGTTACGTTGAACTATGAGGCATGTGGACTAAATGTTACGTTGAACTATGAGGCATGTGGACTAAATGTTACGTTGAACTATGAGGCATGTGGACTAAATGGTACGTTGAACTATGAGGCATGTGGACTAAATGGTACGTTGAACTATGAGGCATGTGGACTAAATGTTACGTTGAACTATGAGGCATGTGGACTAAATGTTACGTTGAACTATGAGGCATGTGGACTAAATGTTACGTTGAACTATGAGGCATGTGGACTAAATGTTACGTTGAACTATGAGGCATGTGGACTAAATGTTACGTTGAACTATGAGGCATGTGGACTAAATGTTACGTTGAACTATAAGGCATGTGGACTAAATGTTACGTTGAACTATGAGGCATGTGGACTAAATGTTACGTTGAACTATGAGGCATGTGGACTAAATGGTACGTTGAACTATGAGGCATGTGGACTAAATGGTACGTTGAACTATGAGGCATGTGGACTAAATGTTACGTTGAACTATGAGGCATGTGGACTAAATGTTACGTTGAACTATGAGGCATGTGGACTAAATGTTACGTTGAACTATGAGGCATGTGGACTAAATGGTACGTTGAACTATGAGGCATGTGGACTAAATGTTACGTTGAACTATGAGGCATGTGGACTAAATGGTACGTTGAACTATGAGGCATGTGGACTAAATGGGACGTTGAACTATGAGGCATGTGGACTAAATGGTACGTTGAACTATGAGGCATGTGGACTAAATGGTACGTTGAACTATGAGGCATGTGGACTAAATGTTACGTTGAACTATGAGGCATGTGGACTAAATGGTACGTTGAACTATGAGGCATGTGGACTAAATGGGACGTTGAACTATGAGGCATGTGGACTAAATGGTACGTTGAACTATGAGGCATGTGGACTAAATGGTACGTTGAACTATAAGGCATGTGGACTAAATGGTACGTTGAACTATGAGGCATGTGGACTAAATGTTACGTTGAACTATGAGGCATGTGGACTAAATGGTACGTTGAACTATGAGGCATGTGGACTAAATGTTACGTTGAACTATGAGAGATGTGGACTAAATGGTACGTTGAACTATGAGGCATGTGGACTAAATGTTACGTTGAACTATAAGGCATGTGGACTAAATGTTACGTTGAACTATGAGGCATATGGACTAAATGTTACGTTGAACTATGAGGCATGTGGACTAAATGGTACGTTGAACTATGAGGCATGTGGACTAAATGTTACGTTGAACTATGAGAGATGTGGACTAAATGGTACGTTGAACTATGAGGCATGTGGACTAAATGGTACGTTGAACTATAAGGCATGTGGACTAAATGGTACGTTGAACTATGAGGCATGTGGACTAAATGGTACGTTGAACAATGAGGCATATGGACTAAATGTTACGTTGAACTATGAGGCATGTGGACTAAATGTTACGTTGAACTATGAGAGATGTGGACTAAATGGTACGTTGAACTATGAGGCATGTGGACTAAATGGTACGTTGAACTATGAGGCATGTGGACTAAATGGTACGTTGAACTATGAGGCATGTGGACTAAATGTTACGTTGAACTATGAGGCATGTGGACTAAATGTTACGTTGAACTATGAGGCATGTGGACTAAATGGTACGTTGAACTATGAGGCATGTGGACTAAATGTTACGTTGAACTATGAGGCATGTGGACTAAATGTTACGTTGAACTATGAGGCATGTGGACTAAATGTTACGTTGAACTATGAGGCATGTGGACTAAATGTTACGTTGAACTATGAGGCATGTGGACTAAATGTTACGTTGAACTATGAGGCATGTGGACTAAATGGTACGTTGAACTATGAGGCATGTGGACTAAATGTTACGTTGAACTATGAGGCATGTGGACTAAATGTTACGTTGAACTATGAGGCATGTGGACTAAATGGTACGTTGAACTATGAGGCATGTGGACTAAATGGGACGTTGAACTATGAGGCATGTGGACTAAATGGTACGTTGAACTATGAGGCATGTGGACTAAATGGTACGTTGAACTATGAGGCATGTGGACTAAATGTTACGTTGAACTATGAGGCATGTGGACTAAATGGTACGTTGAACTATGAGGCATGTGGACTAAATGGGACGTTGAACTATGAGGCATGTGGACTAAATGGTACGTTGAACTATGAGGCATGTGGACTAAATGGTACGTTGAACTATAAGGCATGTGGACTAAATGGTACGTTGAACTATGAGGCATGTGGACTAAATGTTACGTTGAACTATGAGGCATGTGGACTAAATGGTACGTTGAACTATGAGGCATGTGGACTAAATGTTACGTTGAACTATGAGAGATGTGGACTAAATGGTACGTTGAACTATGAGGCATGTGGACTAAATGTTACGTTGAACTATAAGGCATGTGGACTAAATGGTACGTTGAACAATGAGGCATATGGACTAAATGTTACGTTGAACTATGAGGCATGTGGACTAAATGTTACGTTGAACTATGAGAGATGTGGACTAAATGGTACGTTGAACTATGAGGCATGTGGACTAAATGGTACGTTGAACTATGAGGCATGTGGACTAAATGGTACGTTGAACTATGAGAGATGTGGACTAAATGTTACGTTGAACTATGAGGCATGTGGACTAAATGGTACGTTGAACTATGAGGCATGTGGACTAAATGGTACGTTGAACTATGAGGCATGTGGACTAAATGGTACGTTGAACTATGAGGCATGTGGACTAAATGTTACGTTGAACTATGAGGCATGTGGACTAAATGGTACGTTGAACTATGAGGCATGTGGACTAAATGTTACGTTGAACTATGAGGCATGTGGACTAAATGTTACGTTGAACTATGAGGCATGTGGACTAAATGGTACGTTGAACTATGAGGCATGTGGACTAAATGGTACGTTGAACTATGAGGCATGTGGACTAAATGGTACGTTGAACTATGAGGCATGTGGACTAAATGGTACGTTGAACTATGAGGCATGTGGACTAAATGTTACGTTGAACTATGAGAGATGTGGACTAAATGGTACGTTGAACTATGAGGCATGTGGACTAAATGTTACGTTGAACTATGAGGCATGTGGACTAAATGGTACGTTGAACTATGAGGCATGTGGACTAAATGTTACGTTGAACTATGAGGCATGTGGACTAAATGGTACGTTGAACTATGAGGCATGTGGACTAAATGTTACGTTGAACTATGAGAGATGTGGACTAAATGGTACGTTGAACTATGAGGCATGTGGACTAAATGTTACGTTGAACTATGAGGCATGTGGACTAAATGGTACGTTGAACTATGAGGCATGTGGACTAAATGTTACGTTGAACTATGAGGCATGTGGACTAAATGTTACGTTGAACTATGAGGCATGTGGACTAAATGGTACGTTGAACTATGAGGCATGTGGACTAAATGGTACGTTGAACTATGAGGCATGTGGACTAAATGGTACGTTGAACTATGAGGCATGTGGACTAAATGTTACGTTGAACTATGAGGCATGTGGACTAAATGGTACGTTGAACTATGAGGCATGTGGACTAAATGGTACGTTGAACTATGAGGCATGTGGACTAAATGGTACGTTGAACTATGAGGCATGTGGACTAAATGTTACGTTGAACTATGAGGCATGTTGACTAAATGGTACGTTGAACTATGAGGCATGTGGACTAAATGGTACGTTGAACTATGAGGCATGTGGACTAAATGTTACGTTGAACTATGAGGCATGTGGACTAAATGGTACGTTGAACTATGAGGCATGTGGACTAAATGTTACGTTGAACTATGAGGCATGTGGACTAAATGGTACGTTGAACTATGAGGCATGTGGACTAAATGGTACGTTAGAACAACAACAATTACAATTATAGATGCTTTGTTGCCTAAAGGGTGGATATTCTAAGCTGGTTTTCAGCTCATTTAGTGTTTCTTTTTGCCTTCTCGATTTGAAGTTAATTTTTTTTTAATTTGACGTGAACATTAGGATACTTCAATTAAAAGTCAAATATGAACAGGTAAAATTATAGAGGAATAAAAGGCGAATCAAATGAGGTATAGATTGTTTAAACAGTTACATTAAATTCAGCTTAAATTTGCGATTTTTTGAAAGAATGACAAGTGCGGGCTTTTTACCCCCACCTCCCCCATTTATACTTAATCTAAATCATTGCAACCATATGCAATTGCCTTATATGTCATGCCATTTGTGTAGGCAATTTTTAATTATCGGAGACACCCAACATTCTTAATTTTATGTAAATAGCCCTGACATCTTCCTCGAGTCGTAATTTTATAGGATTGGGAAACGCCTTACTATTGCAATAGCCTCTGCGCCTCGCCTCATAAATTTTTTCAATCATCGATAGATTTTGACATAAACTTAGTTCAAAACATTGAATTTCTTTTACGATTGTCATTCGTATTTCAGCAACTTACGTAGGGTCATATCGGGCCACAAGAAACAGGAAGACGATACACTGGGTAATTTGACTCGATACAAAAATAGAATAAGTTCATTGGTACGAATACAATCCTTCGGTTAAACCACAGCTACCGAGGGAGAAGCCCGGTGAACATGACAGCATGACGTCATTACCAGATCAACATGTAGGTAAAGGTGCCTAAAGTTTCCGGTATTCAACTACGTGGCCATAAAAATATTTTTCGTTACCTTAGATTGTGGCTGTGGTAATTTATGAAAGTAGTTCAGGTATTAATGTCTAAGGAAAAAGTAAATCGTAAGCTAAACGTTTTGGTTTCGATTCTCGGTGATGGCACTCGAGTCATTTCTTTTTTTAACTTTTTAAATCATTACTATATGTGGGTCGATTATAAGCTATACTCCCATAAATTTGTTTTTGTTCATCTATTGATATTCACATTTAAAACTATTTTTCTATTTATTTAAAAAGAAAATACAACTTTGTTATATATAGGTCTTGGAATTGCATTCATCTGCAAAGATCTAGCTACTTTGCATATTCTTTTAAACATTCATTTTAATTAATTCCCAATTTGGGATGATCATCTTTAATTAACTATTACATGTAATTATATTCATGCAGATATTCTACATGATTTATACTTGCATAATATTTGCGTAAAAAGATAAAAGAAAACGCAAACCTTTTTCTATATATATTTATGTATGCGTATATACATTCGTTTGTAAAAATTGCCTACCAAACTCCTCTGTTACTTTTTTATCTGCAGACAGGAAACTTCATATATAGGGTATTTGAACCTATGCTAAACTTTATATTTGGGTTTTAGTCGGGGGAAAATCTGTGCAAAAGTGTGAAAATAAAAAAATGGAATTTTCCAGATGAAGGTTGAACGACAGCATTATGAATATACATGCATAACGTAATAGCTATTGGTTAATGTTGTAATTTTTAACCTTGCAACAAACATGTCTCCATAGTTCAGGCATTAATGTCAAAGAAAAAAGTAAATCGTAAATAAAACGTTTTGATTTCAATTTCCAGTGGTGGCGCAAGAGTCCTTTCTTTTTTAATTCTAAAGCATTATGATACGTTGGGTCCAATAAAATCTATAATCCTATAAAGTTTGGTATTTTTGTGTCTGTTGATAATCATAGTTTAAACCCTTTTTTCTATTTTTTTTTTTTAAGAAAATACAGCTTTCTTATATATGTGTCGTGGAATTACATTCATCTACAAAAGATCTACTAAATTGGAATATTTTTGAAACACCCATTTTAATTTATTCCCTATTATTTTATTTCTGTTTTCATATGGAATGATTATCTTTAATGAACTATTACATGTAATTATATTCATGCAGATATTCTACATGATTTATATTTGCGTAATATTTGCGTAAAAAGGTTATAGTAAACACAAACCTCTTTCTATATATATTTATGTATGCGTGTGTGTGTGTGTGTGTATTTGTTTTAAAAAGTTTGCCTACCAAACTCCTCTGGCGGTTTTTGGTCTACATACATGAAACTTTATTTATAAAGTATTTGATCCCATGCGAAACTTTATGTTTGCTTTTAGACGGGGAAAATCGATGCAAAAGTGTGAAAATTAAAAACATGCAATTAGCCAGGTGAAGCTCGAGCGACGGTATTATGAATATGCATGCGTAACGTAATAGTTATTGTTTCATGTCTTAATGTTTAGCCTTGCAGCAAACATATCTTCATAACTCAGACATTAACGCCAAAGGAATAAGGATTCTTTCTCATCGAGTATAACTCCCCACTTAATTAAGTGATTAATTTGTTTATTAATAATATTATTTATCAATTAATTGCTTAATATAAAAAATAATTGATTAATTAATTTATCAATTTAATTATTTATGAATCAATTGATTAATTTATGAATCAATTAGTTTATCAATTACTTAATAATCGGATAATTCATCAGTTAATTTGTTAATTTATTAAATATTTGATTAATTTATTAATTACTTTGTTAATTTAATCATTTATTAGTTAATTTATTAATTAATTGATTGATTTATAAATAAATTGGTTATTAAATTAATTATTGCATGATTTATTCATTATTTGATTACTTTATTAAATAATTGATTAATTTATTTATTAATTTGTTTATGTAATAATTAATTCATACTTTATTAATTAAATGGTTAATTATTTACTTCTTGCTATGAATACTTCATTATAATAAAAGTTTTTAATTTACAAAAAAGTATTTTTTATATAATTTCAAATTTATGCTAATTAGTGGGACATTTTTGCTAGTGTTAATGTTCTGATGAAAAAAGTTTATCTTTGAGAGTCCCTGAGTTAAAAATGTTACTTTATTATAGTTACTAGTTTTTATTTTTGATTCATATTGCAATTTATTCCACTTTTATCTTCTTTTCACTTTTCTTAAATACTCAATTTAGTAAATTGACTTTTCTATGATAGCAATAGGTTCTAATATATTTGTTATTTTACTATATGATGTATATATATATTCTGCTTATTATACAAACATTATAGGTTACATATGTGTATACATGTTTAAGTGGAATCCCAAAAATTTTAGTGTCGCCACCAGAAAAGAAAAAAACAACCATAAAAAACAAGACAGGGAAGTATTGACAATAATGTTATCATGTTAATTCAGATTAAAGCGAAAACTTAGGCCAATAAACAACAGTTAAGTTAATAGAATACTAACACCTCCCTACTACGACAGCTTAACCACACTAAATCATATTTCCTTCATCCTCCCCTAACGCTACTCTTTTCCTTTACCACACCTCCCTACAAACCCTTACTGCTCACAGTTACAAAGTAGACATCCCGTTTTCTTCCTGAACGTAAACCACACCCGAATATCTTATAAAACTAATGTAATTTTTACTCTCGTTTCAATATCGATTTCTTGGTCTGATGAAGTGTTATCCTTGAATTGGGATTCCACTGAAACACGTATGCACATATGTAACCATGTTTGTATAATAAACCGCTTATATACCAGCTCTTTCCTGCATCGAGCACTCTTTAATAATCACGCTAGTTTCATTGCATACAGGAAACCAAACGCAACCTATTTTTGGCATGTCGATTTATCATTTCAGCTCAACGGAATTTCGCTCGCAGACAAAGACGCACCACGGTTGAACGAAAACCTCGCCAAGCGTATTCATCGAAACAATTAGAAAGACTTGAAAATGAATTCAAGGTATTTATCTTATTTATACTAGCAGGGAGACCCGACGTTGTCCGGGACTGAATGACGATCAACAAATATTTCACCCTTCTTATTGATAAAAATGATCATTTTTACAGGGAAATATTTTACGTTATACCGGCCAATAAAGATAATAAAATTTTAGCAAAGCATTTCTTCTTTAAAGAAAAAAAAAAGACTTATTATAATCTGGAGATATAGCTAAGTCGTAGAGCATTCGACTACATATCGAATGATCCCGTGTTCAATCCCAGGTGTACCTCATCATTTTATTTGAATTTTTTTCTTATTAATGAGTTCAAATTACAATAAACGAAGAAGTACCATTAAAAAAATCACTGCAAATCATTTCTTTGTGTGCATATATTAAAACTAAACATTATCAGCCCTTGATCTTGAAAAATAGTTTGCACCATCCCTAGGTCAGAGATCACTACCATGTCAGGTTTGGTTATGATCGGTCCCGCGGTGTGGGCTGTAAGAAAGTATATATCCATAATATATAACTTTGACCTTCACATTGGAAAATGGTGTGCACCATTCCTTAGGTGGGGGACCATCATCATACTAGGACAACAGCATATTCTTTTCATTGTTTTGACTCTCGAGTGTGTATCCGTTGATATCTTATATGTCTTTATATAGAGTGATGTGGTTCTCGGTTGATTAACTGTGTCTGTCTGTGTCGGATATATACTCGAAAGTCAAAAAAATTAAAAGAATATTGTTTTAGCCCTAATAATAATATATACGAAATCTGCAAGAATTAAAATATTATATTTAAGCGTACTTTACGGCCGGGCTTTGCCGGGTATTCCTGATAGCTTAGATAAATACTTTTGCAGTTTTAACAAAAATGCTACAATAATATCAGAACGTTTCCATTTACACTGGACATCTACAGAATGCCAACATCAATATATTACATATGAATGAGTTCCACTGTGGAATTTCCACAGGTCCCGCTAGTTTACCATTATTATTCTATACCCTACTTTATTCTTGTGAATAAAAATGTTCATTATATGACCTGGAACTCAGACGAGCAATTGTCATGAAAATAATGATAGAACAGAGACAAGTTAGTAACGCATCTTCTCTAAGAAAGAGGTTGCAGGGATTAGAAAAGGGCATCACCTACTAAGTTTTTATTTTTAACTAGCAATCGGTGCCCGGCGTTGCCCCGGTGTTTTGAAGTGTATGCTGAGGAAAAAAAACGGTCAATTTTTAAAAAACTTTGACCCCTATTATGACCTCTTAACATTTATTGTTTAGGGATCAAGTAAAGTTAATAAGTTAGATCCATGTCCAAGGAATCTATATATAAAATATCACGTGTTCAGACCTTAAATTGTAGGAGGAGTTTGTTAGAGTTCTCAAAGGTCTAATTGTTGAATATTGACCACTTAATCGCCAAATTTCTGTCGAAAACCTATCACATCGATTTTCCCAAATCTCAGTACCCTGTATATCAAATTTCGAATCTGTAGGCTTAAAATTGACAGAGTTTTAGCGTAGGGAAATGCACACAGACGCACAGACACACACATACACTATCACTTATACATATATATAAACATAAACATCATATATATAAGGATAATAGTACGTCATATATATAACAAAAGACCATTATTTACTGAAGTGAAAGGAAAACCCGGGGGAACTTTACCCAAAAATAAATCTATATTTTTTTGCGTGTATTGATAGTCTGGTACTTATACAGTTTAGTGACGACATTAAAAAATGGAAATATTGAAAAAAAAAATTTTATTGTACGTAACTGTTATAGACTGAAGTTCTCCGAAAAAAAATTTCACTTCATTTGATCAAGTAGTTTTGTTCTTACAGCGAAAAACAATGATTTATCACGGCTACGTCAACGTGGCCATTTTGGAAATGTTATTGCAGACCCAGGAATTCCCCAAGGGCAGGTAACTGCCGTACATAGCAGAATACCTCCATTTTAGACCAATCTAGCCCTTTTTCCCCCCACCAGAATGAGATTTATTTATTATTTTTTTTTTTGCGAAGACAGATGCCATTTTTGGGGTGTTTTTTTTTTTTTTAATTTGTAACAGAAGTAAATAAACGAAGTTTCGAAGTTATGCGTGTCCAACTGAGCATGTTTCGAAAATAATCTCGTATAAAAATTTTTCAATTCTTTGCATTCTTCAATTTCTTTGCATATTCAATAGTATTCTTATTTTAAAAAAAAAACGCAAAAAAATTGCAGATTTAAAAAAAAAAAAACGTAAAAAAATTGCAGATGTATTGTGCGCATCTCAATATGGCGAGAAAAAAAAGGCTAGATTGCGAAATTTGGCCTAAAATGGAGGTATTCTGCTAGGTACATTTCCAAAATGGCCACTTTGACGTCGTTGTGATAAATAATTGTTTTTCGCTGTAAGAACAAAACTACTTGATCAAATGAAGTGAAATTTTTTTCGGAGAACTTCAGTCTATAACAGTTACGTACAATAAATTTTTTTTCAATATTTCCATTTTTTTAATGCCGTCACTAAACTGTATAAGTATCGATAGTCTTATCAACACCCCTTTTTTCTATTTATTTAAAAAGAAAATACAACTTTATACAAATTCCCTATTAGTTTTTTTTTCGGTTCTCTTATACGATGATCATCTTTATTTAACTATTACGTGTAATTATATTCATACAGATATTCTATATGATTTATATTTGCGTAATAGTTGCGTAGAAATGAAGAAAATCAAATTTACTGTGTATTTATCGTGTTGCCATAACAACGTGACGTAGCCAAGGACGGTAGTGGACGTGAGTGTGTGTGCGTGTGTGCGCGTGTTTTCGTGCTGTATTGTTTGTAGTAGTAGTACTAATAATCTTTGCTGTTGTGTGAATGGCGGACGTTGAGTCGGAGGTTGGATTGTGATGTCTGCAAGTTTCGTATTTTTGTAATTTGTAAATGGCAAGTTAGAAAAAAATTAAACCCTTCCAAGATGGACAATAAATAAGACCAAAATATTTTATGGTAAAGTTAAGAGCGTAAGAACTATACTTTTTTAGGAGATGTGATTATTGGATTAACCAATCAGAAATCGTCTGTGGCACACACATCTCTGTTTTTATAGATATATAGATAGATTGCAAAAAGGTTACATGAGTTGAAAACATCCATTGTTTGTGATAGATTTGCCGCGAAAATTTAAAGAGTTCAATAGTGTGCCGCCATGTATAAAAGGTTGGAAAGCACTAGTCCATGGCAACATTTCAAATGACCGAGATCTTTCTGAGTCTCTCTCCTCTGATTTTAAGCATGTGAGACAATGGGGAAAAAGGTGGCTGGTTAATTTTAAAGCGTCTAAAACCAAGCTTTTCCCTTTCCACCATCAACGCTCCGCCCCATCTGACCCCAATTGTAATTTTCATTACTAATGATTACTATAATGTCCAATTTCTACTGTACACTCTTTAACCCTTATCCTTGAGTGGCCTCTTGGCCTTGATAATGTGGTGATGCCTATGTAAAAAAAAAAAATTCCTAATGAACCACCCCCTTAAGTAAACACTTCATCAAATTTCCACACTAACGTAATGTACTTGCAATAACCCTTATCCCTGAGTGGCTTCCGGGCCTTGATAAGTGGTGACCACCGTGTAAAAAAAAAAAAAGAAAAAAATGAATGGCCCTTTGGCAAGGGTCTGACCTTCACTCCTGATCTGAAATGGAGCACATACATCAAATTCGTTGAATTGAAATGGTTGGATCATTGTATCTCTCTAGTAGATATTTCACTTTTGGTGCAATTCTTTACCTGTATAAGAGTCAAGTACGTCCAAGAATGGAGTACTGTTGCCATATCTTTGGCGGAACTGCTCCGAGTATCCTATCCTGCCTACACAAAGTTGAAAATCGGCTTCGAAACTTAGTAGGTGATGCCCTTTTCTAATCCCTGCAACCTCTTTCTCAGAGAAGAGGCGTTACTAGCTTGTCTCTGTTCTATTATTATTTTCATGACAATTGCTCGTCTGAGCTCCAATCTATGGTCCACTTCTTATCAAACTTTCATAAAGAAACTCATCTAGATACAACCACTATCAACAATTCCCTCCACTCTCCATTTGTGCGTAAATTTAAACGCAAATACCATGAACAAAGCTTCTTTCCTAGAACTGCCAACCTGCTGAACGCTGATCTGCTGACCTGCTTTCTAGCTGACTGCAATATGGTTGTCTTCAAGTTCAATGTAAATAAGTTTTTGATGAGCCGTCCCCTTAGATAATAAAATTATACCAAATTTCCACTACTAGCCATTACTGCACCGTTGACCTGATGACTACCGTAAACCTATTAACCCTTACCTCGAGTGGCCTTCAGGCATTGATAATGTAGTAACTCCCTTCTAAAAAAAAAATGGATAAAATTACGATTTTTATTAAAGGAAGCCAAAAAACATCTACATTCTCGTTTTAGTTTAATTCGATTCTTATTTACTTTTTTTCTCCCCACGAAAGTATACAGGGTGCAAGGATAAAATTGTTGCCCTAGAAAAGATGAAATAGTTCCATTTCCCTTTGATGAAAAACGGTTTTACTTTTTTGTAGCAGACCAGCTACTAATTGGTCAGTTGTGTACAATCCCAAGAGCGATAAGAGGCTTCTATCATTTCTGAAAGTGACACACTGTTCAACGAGCGACATCGGAGATGCGCCACTGTACACCTCATGCTCTCTACCGATCAAAGTTATGACAACAGGACCATTGCCAGCACCCTCAAAATGCAAATCCGGATGGTTTAATGCTAGAGTTATGGTCTTTGGTGTGGTTTCAAGTGAGGGTCACATCATGCCACCTCACATTTTCGAAGTCAGCTTGAAAGTTAACACCAAAATGTACCTGGATTTACTGAAGAGTGTGGTGATCCCCTGGTGGAATCAGGTGGCCGCTGGCAGACCCTAGGTGTTGCAGCAAGACTCGGCGCCGGGGCACAAGTCAAAAGAGACCTAAGCTTGGCTTTAAAAGGAGTACTATGGCTGTTTACCATTCTCTCACTGTCCCCCTCGTTCCCCTATATGAACATACTGGACTACTTCGTTTGGTCATACATTGAGAACATCACCAACATGACCTCCAACAACACCAAAGCCAGTCTGATCGCCGAGTATTCGTCGAGCTCCCACCAGCGCTTATGGAAAAGGCATGTTCCCAATTCCGGGCCCCTATCGAGGCGGTGAACGTTTTAAAATAAAGCTGTAGTGTTGTTTTCTTTAGGGCGACACTTTTATCGTTCAATCCTGTACATACATTCAAAGTCGATTTTCTGTGAGGCAGAAAGCGAGAGACACACAGATAGCTAGAGTGGAAGGCGTAGAGGAAGCGGTTGACGATTGCGGTAAAAATTTAAGTGTCGACGTCAGTTACACTTATTTCAGTGTAATGTTTGCAATTTGTTCAGTTAGATAAAACAGCGGGGGGTTCGTTATTATAATAAATCTTTGTTTCTCGCCTACATATATATACGTGATTGGATTACGCTGTCTAAGTGCACGAGGCGAACGAAAACTTTCTGTTCCTCTCCTCAGGAGGTGAAAGTAACAGATAAAGTGTGTTTGTAAACGTGAAATAGAGCGAGAGATGAATTTAACAAAGCGCATATGACAGCGTATGAAAATATCAGCAGCAGCGAACAATGAATGGCAAGCGATTGTATTAGCAGCAGGAGCAGCGTTTGAACGCGTATGCAAATTGGCAAGTGTGAAGAAAAAATACGTCTGCAGAAAAAGAAAAGAAAAGGATGTCACGTGACAGGGGGAAACAAAGTCGACGCCGAAGGAGACGGACGAGTAAAGTGGAGACGAGAATGGGCTGGCTGAAATCAGCGTAAATCCCCATTCCAAAAAGAAATATTACTTTTATAACGTAAAATAATCGGTACATCTTTTTTTGGACGCCAGCGCGCCAGGATGCCAGGACGCCAGATTACAATCCGCCATTTTGGTTTGCTAAAAGTTATGCCAAAAAGTACGCCAGTCATATTCCTTCACGAAAACAAATTTCTACAGAAGACAATTATTTGTACATTTTTATCAAGCGAATGAACATAAAAGTAGATATGAAAAATCATGTTTATTATTTTTTAAATCCAACAACAGAGCCGAAGTCGATGTTTTCTTTCTAAAACAAAATTGACTTTTTTCATAAATTTCGGTGTGGCTCACCGGGAAAATATTTTTTCTAAAGAATAAAACCGAATAAAGTTTATTTTTTACAAGAATCTTTATTCATTTATCTAGCCAATAAAATTACGTATCAAAAACCACGTTTATCATTTTTTAAAATATTGTCGAAAAAAAGAGAAAAGCGTTACAGTTTAGATAGACGAGAGACGTTTTAAGTGGTCTTGAGACGGGAGAGCAGCGGTAATAGATGCTTGTGTTAAAATATAGATAGAGAAGGAAATGGGCAGATAGAGAGAGAAGGCGTCGTACTTTTTAACTTCAATTTTTTTATTTTATTCTTCGAACTATAATCCTCATCTTCTAGTTGTTGTTTTCTACGACGTTTCGGCCAAATATTCCTCTGGATAGGAATGTCGAATCCTCCAACTACACCCACAGCAATAGCTGCCTTCAATAGCTGTTGTAATCTTACCACGGTTTTCTCTGACCGGCTTTGAGTGTGAGCGAAACCACTACCTCTAGACAATGCTCATCGTGAGTCGTAGACATTCCGCATTTCTGTTCACTGCATGGTGAGCCCCGAAGGGCAATCAAAGTTGGATTTTTGGGACTTATAAATCCAATGGTTCTTCGGATTGTTATATTATTGAACGTCGTGAAAACAGCAACTAAAAGATGGGGATAGTAGTCCGAATAATTAAATAAAATCAATTATACAATTTACTCATCTCCGGAATAATTTCAAACGAATTCAATAATATTCAATTTTCTTAGGGTGACCGAAAAAAACGGGCCCCAACTCTAATTAGGCCCCGTTTCTTAGTGTTTTGTCCGAATGAAATGAAACTTCGGTCACAAATAGTTTATTATATTCAAAACATTACATCAAAACACTAGGGTCTTTGGCCTTTTTTTCTCCGTTCTACAGCATATGTTCTAGACGCCCTCCATTTACCTTTTGTTTATTGGGGGGGGGTCACACTGTGTGTGTGTGTGTATACACGTTAGATATATATATATATATATATATATATATATATACGTTTGATTGAACTCTTGTTGAGCGATCTTTTAATTCCAGCAGGCATATTATATAGAATGGCGTCCAGAACCTGTTGGTTCGCCATATTTTCTCAAGCGCTTTCTATCGGGCATCCGATTGTCGTCAGGAGCAATTATTGTTGCTTTCTTTTTCTTTATTTTTTTAGGCTTGGTGTATTTATAAATTTTTTATTATTTTTTTATTGGCTATAAAGGTGGGTGCAGAAGGGTTGGGGCGAATTATTTATATTTTATTTTTGTTCAGTTTCCATTTCCCTATTTTATAGTTTATTAATTTAGTTTCAGGTTAGTTATTAAATACGGTTAATATATTTGTCCCGATGTTAAATGAGATCCGATTTAAAAAAGGGCTGTAGCTTTTCAATAAGTATGGCTTCTGGTAATTTTAGTCGCTCTGTGCAGTTGTTAAGATATCGAATTTTAGTATTTTTATTTAGGATATTTCTAATGTCGGACGAGTGTAGTTTTTTATTGTGGGATGTTAGGTGTTGTTTTATGCCACTATTGTCAGCTAAATGATAGGTTAGTCTTTGGGAGAGTGTTGTTGTTGTGTGGCCAATGTATGCGTTGTTCTATATAATGTGCCTGCCGAAATTAAAAAGACCGCTCGGCAAATCGAAAAGATATCCAACAAGATCAGAAAAGGGAATAACTCTATGGTGTTCAATAAAACGTGTCTAAATAATGACTTGCTGCCAATATATATATATATATATATATATATATATATATATATATATATATATATATATATATATATGCTGTACCTGGCTCAGTTTGTTTAAAAGTTTTAAAAAAGCAAAAAAAAAGAAAAGGTATTTTTCTTATATTTATGTTCTCAATAATTGTGTATACACATTCTGAGGTGTTCCTTTTTCTGTGCAGATGTAAAGATTTTCTGATTTGCCGACTATAGAACACGCAACATATACTTGTCAATGTGAGAAGCAATCAGGTTGTAGATATAAGTAACACAAATCTCAAAATTGTCTCTGAGCCTTGTTAATGTTTATTGCAAACGCCAAGCGATTTGTGATGTGCAGCATTTTCAATTAAAAAGATATATCCGTTGAAATCATTCAATGCACGTTCGGTGCCGATTCTTCCTGAGGTTTACTGAGAGCAAAACATGGGGTTTAATTTTACTATGGACATTTATGTGAGCACGCACTGAAAAATCTCGTAAATTAAACAGTTTAACCAATTTTCTTTTTGTATGAAAGTGTACTGTTTTGTATTTCGTCTTTTGTTTATAAAATTTTATTTTTATTTAAAAAAGTCTTTTGCTTTTATATAAAAAGTACGATTGTTGAATTTTATTCTTTCGATTATTTTCGATTGTGTTGGTGTATGCGCAATTTAAAGCAAAACAGATTAACACGGAATGAAATTGGAATTTTCGTTCCATTTTCAAAACACTCTCAAAACAGAGCGCCCTCGATAAATTCTGAATGTTATTATATTTATGTTTGGATATGAATTCCTAAACTCATTTCACTCTAAAGAATTTAGGCGAGTGAAATAGGAATTAACCACAATTAGTAAAATTGTCCCCAAGCAATGACAAACAATTAAACAGGCTCTTCGATAAATCGGTTTCGTGTATCCGTTATGTGGTTCCAAAATACAGGGGATAGATTTACCAGAAAACTTTATTTGAAATTGAGCACCTCTAAAAGTCATTAAATATTGGTTTTCTTTTTGCGTTTTCTTTCGGTAAATTAAAAAAAAATAATCTAAGGGGTGTGTGCATTGTACAAGTAATATTTTTTATCGGTTAAATTTTTAACGATTTTTATGTCAAATATTTTTTCTCTCTCCCACAGAAGAGACGTTGCGAACCTGTCTTTGTTTTATCGTTATTCCCATGGCAAGTGCTCGTCTGAACTCCAATCTCTAGTCCCCCTCGCCAATCTTTCACGAAAAACACCCGTCTAGCTGAAACTGCTTTCATTAATTTTCCCCACTCTTTATGCGTACCTAAATCCAAACGTAGATTCCATGAGCAGAGCTTCTTTCTTAGAAGTGCACGACTGTGGAACTCTCTTTCGTTTGCCTGTTTCCTACCTGACAACAACTTGGATGTCTTCAAGTCCAACATAAACAAAGTCCTAACAAACTGCTCCATAGACACCATATCAAATATCCAGTACTAATGATTACTACGATACTATCTTATTGATTACTGTACACGCAATAACCCTTATTCCCGAGTGGCTTCCGGGCCTTGATAAGTGGTGAACTCCATGTAAAAAAAAAACTAAAAAAAAACACATTTACTGTTTAAAAAATGAATTATATACGATACATTTATAAAACTAAATCAACATAATAAAAAAACGGTTTACTGATATTTATTATTTGTGAAAT
>NC_136516.1:24562450-24599950 GCF_053919585.1 Euprymna scolopes | reverse complement strand
AGCAGGTAATAATCGCACGCCATTATTCTGCATTACTGTCGCAGTCGAAGCTGGTGTTCTTAGCGTGAGGCTCGCGTACATTTCAACACCTACCAATAGGTGTCACTACCAGTCAGTATTTATGGCTTAACCAGCCAATCATAATCGTGTAAGGAGGAAAGACCCGGATGTACTGGTGCTCATTATTTCAATAAGTGATCCTATCGGGTTAGAGTTTGTATTAAGTGACCCCCGTCGAGTTAGGATTAGGGTTAAGTGAAACCTCCACGCATCATTTGATCATTTTGTCAGGGTGATTTTAGTAATATCATTTTTATAAAATTGATTTTTTTTTGCCAAACATCGCCCCAAAACAAGCATACAAAATATTTAGGTCACTGCTCTTATCTTGTATTTCATTCTCAGCGTTTCGGTCGATGTAACCTCCAGCCTTTCTCAAGTTCGTTTTATTGAACTCTGGAATCTTTCTGTTGAACTAGGAAATTCGTACGGAATGTCAAATGGAACCCTTCATTTAATCTTCGGGTTCGCTTGTTTTCGTTCTGTCAGTTATGATCGGGTAAAAGTTTTAAATAATTTAGAATTATATTCTTAGTATCGCCTGTACTTAGGTTGAAATCTCCAACCTTCAGAGAACTTTTTTTTTTTTACATAGTACGTCACCACTTATCAAGGCCGATAGGCCACTCAAGGATAAGGGTTAAAGAGTGTAGAGTAGTCAAAAGGACAATATAGTAATCGATAGTAATGGAAGTTCGGTAAATTTGTTAACTTAGGTGGAACGGCTCATCAGAAACTTGTTCACGTTGGACTTGAAGACAACCATATTATAGAAAGCTGGAAAGCAGGAAAACGGAAGACAATTCCACAGGCGTGCAGTTCTAAGAAAGAAGCTTTGATCATGGAATCTATGTTTAGGTTTAGGTACAGATAAAGAGTGGGGAAAATTATTGATAATGTTTTCAGCTAGTCTAGTGTTTCTTGTGAAAGTTTGGCGAGGGGGGGACCATAGATTGAAGCTCAGTTGAACACTTTCCATGAAAATGACGATAAAGCAGAGACAAACTCGCAACATCTCTTCTGTGAGACAGAGGTTGCAGCGAAGAGAAAAGAACATCTCCCACCAGGCCACGAAGTCTATTTTGAACACTATCAAGGCACTGTCACTGAATACGGATTATACTGAGCACTTTTAGCCGTTGCGTCATACGTTTTTGAGAATTGCAAATAAGAAATCTATATAACTATATGCACGTGAATGAGATAATGGATGTCAAATTTGACCATCTATTTTTAGAATAAATTTTACTTTTTTGCCTTTAACTCTGTGTTAGTCACCTGCGTGTTCCAAACATGGTTAGTCCCGTTGAGTTTTTATACACGCCAACACAAAAATGATTATAGTGTTATTACTTTGTAAAATATAGTTATCTGCTGGTTCAGGATACATCTACAGTCCCTGTTGAATAGTTTGAATCACTTGCAGCTTGTTGATATCAATGTAAAATAATACAATAAAATAAATTATAAGATTAAGAAAAAAAAAATTTAATCTTAGATTTAGATTACTTTTAATTTAAAAATCCCACAAGATACACCAGTTTGCGTTATTTTTAATATCTATGATGAACACAAAATGTTTCCATGAACTGAAATAGCAAGAAAAATGAATATGAGGTCATTACATAAACATTATCTTCCAATCTGATTCAACTCAAGGAAAACTGAGATACAACTGTGCCATACAACTGTGCCTGAGTCAGGAGAATACTACGAGGGGGGAAACGAAATAAGTTGCCAACTAGGAATTATGAGACCTTGAGCATAATTGGGGTGATAAAACACCCCATGGGACTAACGCAGGGTTAAATAATGTCTGTTTACACACAGCAAAAATTTGTCTACGAGGAAGTAGTTTGTTCTTGTTTACTGATCCATGACCGAAACATGAGCAACAGTGGTTGTAGTAATTAAAAAAAAGTTGTATTGCTTACTTATAAGAATGGAATCTATTTATGTCATTACGTATTTGTATAGAAGTATATATATTTCTTTATATTTTTGCTTCTACGTGAAAAGAAAATCTGTATTCTTGTATGGCATCCATCATTCTGTATTGCATTCCATCATTCTGTATTGCATTCCATCATTCTGTATTGAATTCCATTATTCAGTATTGCGTTCCATCAATGTGTATGTTCTTTTTTTTATTATTGATCTTAACATGGCAAAATTTATCCTTTGAAACTAATTCAACTGACAGTTAACCAATGTTTACTACCTTGTTTGATATTACGCTGTGAGAATGCTTTCTAAAGAATTGATATAGTAGATCGCAAATATAGAAATAACTTTCTTGGTCATATAACACGGCCAAAAAATAATAAACAAGATTTTTTTTTCCGAGCACAAAAATATTTGAAACCAAAAAATTTATTATATGAAAATGTATCAAGATATAACTTTAAAAACATTTATTGTATGAAAATACATCAAGATATAACTGTAAAAACATTTATTGTATGAAAATGTATCAAGATATAACTTTAAAAACATTTATTGAAAAGTCTGCGTAAGAAAATATAATTTTAATAAAACATTTTTCTGAATTAAAGCAACTTTGGATTTTTTTCCGAAACATTTTTTGGAATTCAAATAAAATTGTCACTGTAACAGAATATAGTTTTAATTTTTTGTGACACCCGTTGAAGGGTTAACAAAGTTTGATATATATATATGTGTGTGTGTGTGTGTGTGCGTGTGTGTGCGTATGCGTGTGCGTGCGTCTGTATATATATATGTGTGTGTGTGTAATGCACACAGGGTGATGTGATGCGCAAGTGTGTTAGCTATAAGGTAGCGTCTTGGCTTACGCACCATCTCGCTCTCAGCAACCACCACTGGCTAGCCTTGCGCGAAACGAGAAGCCGAGTGCGTAAGTCTTCTCCTGTCAGTACACAGCCTCTCCATCATCAAGGCCTCTGCTGTGCCTCCTCGTGGTCACACACGGTAACTGGTTGTCATGCGACTCCAGGCTGAATCAGTAGAGGATCTCGGAACAGTAGGGAGTCCCAGAGGGACTGTGCTACGGCCCACCGACGTGTGGACATGCCCTGACACATTACCAATCCCTATCCCAGCCATGGGTCAAATGGACTCACTGCCTTGTGAGAGCCATGGAAATGGATAAGGCTAGGGGAGCAACCCCGACAGAAACGATGGAGTGGAGCCCCTTAGGCGGTTGGATGGCATACTTGCCTCCCTCCGGCAGCTCCTGCACCCTTGTTCGTCCCCAGCCGTATCGACTATGTCTTGCCGTTGGAATTGGGCGGGCCAGGACGAGAGAGTGAGGCCGATGCAGCGCAAGTCCCCCTCACTATAATCCAAATCCAGCGCAAGTCAGGGTGTCAAACATTGCGTCAACACCAAGCCCTGTGGCGATGGGCGAGCGGCAAAGCAGCAGGTGTGGAAATCACTGGGAGCTGTAGCTGCAAACCTGCACACAGGCGGCCCAGAAACTGGTCGTACTCCACTCGACCGAAGCAGCGAGGGGGTGCAGGCAACTGGCTGGCCGACCGAGCAGTCCTTTTCAGGATCACTCTGCTCGCCTCCATGGCATGAGGACGGGGCGATAAAAGGAGCCCTAAACATAGCTGCTTCACCATCACCCCTGGCCAGCATACCGCGGCTGGCGGGGTTTCCCTCACAGCGGTCGAGACATGAGAAAGAAAGGGTTGGTGCTTACCTTAGCATCATGGAATGTCCGTACTTTGCTCGACAACACCAGAGCTGACCGACCCGAGAGAAGAACTGCTCTCGTAGCAAGGGAGCTTGCCCGTTATAAGGTAGACATCGCAGCCCTCAGTGAGACTCGCCTCTCAGACAAGGGTCAACTGACAGAGTCAGGTGGCGGCTACACCTTTTTTTGGAGTGGACGCAGCGGCGAGGAGCGCAGAGAGGCTGGCGTGGGCTTCGCCATCAAGACTGAGCACGTGAGGAAACTGGCTAGCATCCCGGACGGCATCAATGACCGGCTGATGAAGATGCAACTCCCGCTTAACAAGGCAAGAACCGCCACACTGATCAGCGCCTACGCACCAACCATGACTAACCCCAAAGATACCAAGGACCAGTTCTATGAAGATCTGGAAAGCCTCATCTCCGCTGCTCCGCAGAGAGAGAAGCTCATCGTCCTCGGCGACTTCAATGCCCGCGTTGGCATGGACCATTCCACTTGGGACCGGGTCCTTGGCCACCATAGAATGGGTAAGTGCAATAGCAACGGCCTACGGCTGCTCAGCCTTTGCGCTGCACACGACGTTTCCATCACCAACACCATGTTCCGCCTACCCACCCGTAACAAGACGTCGTGGATGCACCCACGCTCCCACCACTGGCATCTGATTGACTACGTCATCATCAGGGCAAGGGACAGGAGAGACGTAAGATTGACCAAGGCTGTGTGTGGTGCCGACTGTTGGACAGACCACCGCCTGATCATATCCAAAATGTGCCTCTACATCCAACCCAAGAGGCGGCCTCAGGGCCAGAAAGTCACAAAGCGCCTTGACCTGGAAAAACTTAAAAGTCCAGATGTCATCCATGAGCTACAGGAAGCAATCAAAGACAAGCTATCTGTCCCCCTCACCATCTCGGACACTATCGAAGATCAGTGGGCACACCTCAGAGACTCCACCTACTCCATCGCTCTCGAAATCATTGGACCCAAGCAAAAGAAGCACCAGGACTGGTTTGATGAAAATGACTCTGAGATTCAGCCCCTCCTGGAGGAGAAACGCCAACTTCTCCGTGCACATCAGAGTGACCCCAAGTGTTTTGCAAAGAAAGCTGCCTTCATCAACATCCGCAGCAAGGTGCAGGCCAGACTCTGCTCCATGCAGGATGCCTGGCTCAGCGCCAAAGCAGATGAGATCCAGGAGCATGCCAATAGCCAGGATATGAGGAAGTTTTACGATGCGCTGAGGGCTGTCTACGGTCCCCAGTCCTCTAGCTCCTCCCCCCTGCTTAGCTCCGATGGAACAACTGTCTTGAATGACAAAAAGCAAATCCTTGATAGATGGGCGGAGCACTTTAACAGTGTGCTAAACTGACCATCTTCCATCAACGATGAAGCCATCGATCGACTACGCCAGGAGCCTATCAACGAGGAGCTCGACATCCCACCCTCGTCAGAGGAAGTAAGCAAAGCCATCAAGCAACTTTCCTCTGGGAAGGCCCCCGGCCCCGACTCAATTCCAGCAGAAGTATATAAAGCTGGTGGACCTACACTGCTTTTAAGACTAACAGAACTCTTCCAATCCATGTGGGAGAGTGAAGAATTACCGCAAGATTTTCGTGATGCTACTATCGTTCACATTTACAAACGCAAGGGAAATCGTCAGTCATGTGACAACCACCGCGGGATATCCCTTCTTTCCATCGCCGGGAAAATCCTGGCCCGCGTCCTTCTCAACCGCCTGCTGGTGCACCTTGAAGATGGTCTTCTTCCCGAGAGCCAGTGTGGCTTTCGAGCGGGCCGCGCGACGACTGATATGATCTTTGCTGCACGCCAACTGCAGGAGAAGTGTGTCGAGCAGCACCGGGGCCTCTTCACCACGTTCGTCGACCTGACCAAGGCCTTCGACACTGTTTGCCGAAATGGCCTCTGGCGGATCATGAAAAAATTTGGTTGTCCAGACAGGTTCATCGCCATTGTCAAGCAGTTCCATGAGGGCATGACCGCTCGTGTCCTGGATGACGGCGACCCCTCAGAACCCTTCCCTGTGACCAACGGGGTCAAGCAGGGCTGTGTCTTAGCCTCGACGCTCTTCAGCATGGTTTTCTCTGCCATGCTCCAGGACGCTTTCAAAGACAGTCACTCTGGCATTGTCATCAAGTACAGATGTGACGGGGAATTGTTTAACATCAGGCGAATGCAGGCAGTCACGAAAGTGAGGGAAACCATCATCAGAGACCTTCTCTTTGCCGATGACTGTGCCCTTAATGCCCCAAATGAGATAGAGATGCAACGTCAAATGGACGGATTTTCCACCAGTTGTGACAACTTTGGTCTCACCATCAGTACAAAGAAGACAGAAGTTATGTACCAACCCGCCCCAGGAGATGCATACCATGAACCCGGCATCACTGTCAAAGGACAGAAGATCCATGCTGTGGAGCAATTCACCTACCTTGGCAGCACCCTCTCCCGCACCGCCAACATTGACATTGAGGTTAACCATAGGATCTCCACAGCGAGCAGTGCATTTGGAAGACTTAGAGACAATGTGTGGAAGAGGAGAGGCATTACACTCGCAACCAAACTGAAAGTATACCGAGCGGTCGTCCTGACAACCCTACTCTACGCCTGCGAAACTTGGACGCCATATAAAAGACATGAAAAACAGTTGAATGGCTTCCACCTCAGATGCCTCCGTAATCTTCTCAACATCCGCTGGCAAGACAGAATTCCTGACACAGAAGTCTTGAAGCGCGCGGGGCTCCATACCATCACCACCATAATCCGCAAAACCCAGCTCCGGTGGGCAAGGCCATGTCTATCGCATGCACGACAGCCGAATCCCCAAACAACTTTTCTATGGGGAACTCAGCCAGGGAAAGCGGAATGCAGGGGGCCAAAAGAAACGATATAAAGTCTGTCTGAGAACGTCCCTAAAAGACTTTGACATCAGCCCCCAGTCTTGGGAGAGTCGCGCTGTTAAACGTTCGGCCTGGCGTTGCGTCATCAGCCTAGGAGCCGACAGGGCAGAGAATCAACGCATGACACACGACCAGCAGAAGCGCAAGAGGAGGAAGGAGAGAGCTGCCTGTTCACAGCCTGCCGATACCGCCTTCACGTGTCCAGAGTGTGGAAGAGTCTGCCGAGCACGGATTGGCCTCATCAGCCATCTCAGGACCCACAAACCCCTGACGCCGAATTGATTGATACCTTGGGCATCGTCGATTCCGACGGACGAGCAAGAAGAAGAAGATATATATATATATATATATATATATATATATATATATATATATATATATATATATATATGCGTAGATCGTCATATAATAATTAAATCACTCTGACTGATGTTAAAGGCATTTAATAAAAATAAACGTTTAAATTCAACTACATCTCTCGCGGTTGACGGTAGCCGAATGGTTCAGATCCTTGCTAATGAAGCCAGACATGACTTCTGTTGCCGGGCTTGAGTCTCGTGACACCCTGCACTGTTGATTCTCGAAAGGATGAAACACTAGTGATTCTATGTATTTAATAATTATAGTAAAAAATAATGTCAGACCCTTTAAGAAACTTGTTCTTATTGTGGAGCACTTTCAGTTGTAATAGAAAGTCGGCCAACTTAGATCATATGCGCAGATCGTCATATAACGATTAGATCACTCTGACTGGCGTTAAAAGCATGTAATAAGAATAAATATTTAAATTCAACTGTATCTCTCGCGGTTGACGGTAGCCGAATGGTTCGGGTCTTTGCTAATGGAGCCAGACATGACATCTGTTGCCGGGGTTCGAGTCTCTCGACTCGCGGTAATCGTGACACCCTGCACTGATGATTCCAGTCTGTAGGTATTTGGTATTTAATAATTATTATAGTAAATAACTAACCTTATTATAGCAGTGTTCTTAGATAGATTCTGTAGCTGAGTGTATTCAATAATTATCAATAATCGATAATCGAAATAATCCGATAAAAGAAAGAACAGCCGATTTTGACCAAACGTAACACAGTCTAACATTACAAGTCCATTATGATGTGAGAAGGGAGCTCATAGTAATTTCGATGTGCAGCGGGTGTACACCAAAGAAAGAAGTCAGTGAAACGTTACATAAAAGGGAACATTCGACAGAAACATGGCAAAAAAGAAGAGCACTGTTTGTCAAGACGCGTCGGACTGAAGGAGTAAAGTAAAGGATGTATCTTGCAATGCGGTTTTATTATTTGTATTGAACTATGTAGCACAATATTACTTTCTGAGTATTTATTAGTATTTATTAATTTATTAATTTATTAATTTATCTCATTTGGGTCAGTTCTATATTTAAAATACAATGGGCACTATTTTTATAGGAATATTGGTAAACTCATATTTGCTGCGTGTTATTGTTTTCATTTTTGTTTAAGAAACTAATTTTTTCCGCTACATCAAAAAATATCAGCTCTCATTCCGTGGAATTTCCGCGGATCCTGCTAGTGATTAATATTATACTGATTTTGCGTCAATAATTTCGTGTATGGATGAACTTAATATTCTTTTTTTCTATCTTCTTCTCTAGAACAAAATGGAAGAAGCAGTTGGCTTCCCGACTCAAGCTCGTTCAACGACAAGGCATCTTCCCTTCAACCTGCTGGAGTTCGACGCCCTACACGCCGTACACTAATATTTTCCAAAGTTTACAGCACACGGCACTCCAAGCGGACGTCCACCCAGCCCAACACAGACCCAGCCTTCCTTTCGCGATGAATCTCGGTTAGAAGCGGGGTAGGGAAGGGTATTCAAACAAAGAGTATGCACTCACCCCACTCTTGCAACCCTCGCCAACCCTCGCGTTTCTCTTGTTGCAAAAAAAACAACAAAAAACAACTTTACGTCTTTTCTTTTATCTTACGACATATCTCCCCTAACCCACAAAAAAAAAAAAAAATAATGCAACTCATCATCATCATCGTGTGAATCCAAAGATTCTATTGTTGGCAATGGTTTCCCCGATATTTTTCGAATCGAATTTCTTTCTAGAAAGAACTTGAGTACTTACGAAATAGACCACGAGAGGGTTGCCAACATCTTAAGTGAAAGTGATTTTTGTGGAACGAATTGGATTCGAACCCAAGTTTTCAGTCCCTGTCGTTAACCTCTACTCCATCGTCACCTCCGATGTTTCAATGTCATTATCCATGAGCATATTTCTGTCAGATAAATGTACTTGTACACTTCTCAACATAGAAATAAGTACATCTATACTAATAAGAAAAATACGTGTCTGTTAACTGTAAGTTCGCTAAAAACATTAACTTATGAATGTGAACATTTATAACGATTATCCTCTACTTATCCAAATAAGTCAATTTGTTATCATTGTTGGTTAATGGATCGGAAGATTAAGGTTCAATCCTCGCTAGAGTCATACTAATACTAAATAATACTTATAATAAAAACGGCAGTTGATGTTTATCTTGAGTTGTCTCTATTTACAATGCCTCCCCACGGGACAGAGTTAGACACCAGGACCGTTTTTTAACGTGGAGAAAAGGAACAAAAATAAAAAATTGTCTCAGTCGTGAAGGATTTCTCCTCCACTGACAGAGAACAAGAAATTGGAGTGGAGCATCTGAAGAACAGATACTACACTGTGATCTTGTCCCGAAGGCCAAGAAAAAAAATAAAATAAAATAAAAAAATAAATAAATTAAAAAAAAAAATCATTTTGTTTCAGAAAAGAAAAAAATTTCCAAACAAAATGGCGGAATCAATCCAGAGAAACTTTGAATTGTAAAAGTTTGCAGACGAAGAGGAAAAATTATGCGCAGGAATTTTAAGATATTCAGTGTATTTTATGAGGTGATTCCGGTCATAACGTAGTCGTTATCTATATATGTAAATCTCAAACGTCTGTTAGTATGTCCTCCTAGAACTTTCGACATACCGAACCAATATTGTTGAATTTGGTATCATTTAAAATTTCAGACCTTCGGAAAAATAATATAAAAAAATTGGCCCGAATGGTCAAGTCTAACTTGGTCAGCTGGTCAGTTTTTTGCATGGGGGTGTCATAAGATTTAGTGAAATTTTAACGTTTAATACTACACAATAGTATTGCTATGTTATTTTATACATATTTGAAAAAGTGCTGACTAATAACCAGATGTGACGTCAGCTCCCTTCAATGGCGTCTTTTAATACTTAGATTTACCCCTTTCGAAGGGTAACTTGATCTTATAACCCAGAGTTAAATATTAATTTTCGAGTCGAAAAATTGGGACCAACGTAATCATCGCATTTCAAAACGTAAAACCCCAAATTTACAAGAAAATCCAAAAGGGAAAAATAATATTAAAGAAATAGAGAAAAGGAAGAAAATCATTTTTTTTTCAGCTTTCAACAAAAACCTTTATATCTAGTATTTCCAACAACACATTTTTCTAAATATTTAAACAATTCATTTATCTACGGCCGCTCTGATGCCACCCGCGCGTCTTGAACATGTACTTCTCTTGTGACATTTCAAACACCACTTCTCTGAACACTTGTCTCGAACACGTCTTTTCCCGTTCTCTCGTGTCTCGAATACATCTCGAATCCTATACGTCTCAAATACGTATCCTCTGAACACGTGTGTCCTTTTTATCTCTACTGTGACGTCACATCGCGCAGCCGGCTTGGTCATTTGTATATGGCTTCTGCTGTTAACCAAGCGCCAGCGGCTCTGTTACACCGTCTCTGATTGGTTGGTAGCAGAGCATGGATCCATCTGATTGGTCAGTTCTTATCAACCTCATCTAAAAATATGACCTTGCACTTTTTATAACCATACTCATAAAGAAAGCAAAAATATTGCAACAATGTGTATGTATGCCCACATGTACTATGTTTCGCCATATTAGACATAAGAATGTGAAATTGTTTTAAGAAAATCCCTACCAATTCAATTTTTCTTTATATGGTTAGAAACAATAAGGTCACACTTTTCGTTGGTATCAAGATTTAAAAGCCACTCGGGGATTAGGATTTAAGAAATTGCCAGTTGATCGATGAACATTTTTCAACTGATTGCTTTACCTGATCCAAGAAAGGGAACACTCAGCAGTGAGGATCAACGATCATTAAAGTATTCCTAAGAATTCAGAAGTTCCCTCCGTTACACCTTGACACAGTAGCTAACAACAAAGGAACCTTTTGGTTTCCCTAGACCAAAGTCGACTAGTTTACTTTTTTAAAACTCAAATTGTCATGCGAGATTTGAAGTATTGCATATTCTATGCACAGAGAAAAAAATTATACATACTAATAGCATATATAATATAATATAATATATACGGCATAATTCACGTTGAAACATCGCTTTCCATTATATCACCGAAGTTAAGCAACGTTGAGTCTGGTCAGTGGGTGACCATTTTAGTCTGGTCAGTGGGTGATCATATTAGTCTGGTCAGTGGGTGACCATTTTAGTCTGATCAGTAGGTGACCATTTTAGTCTGGTCAGTGGGTGACCATTTTAGTCTGGTTAGTGGGTGACCATTTTAGTCTGGTCAGTAGGTGACCATTTTAGTCTGGTCAGTGGGTGATCATATTAGTCTGGTCAGTGAGTGACCATTTGCTGTATATGCTCCCCACTTAGTTCGGCATTGTTTCCAGTATTCTAGCACTTCTTGCCACTGGACTCAAGCAGTGCCAATTCAGGAGAGGTGTGGTTGGAGATTCCGCAAAGCTTGCCTCACAATTACATGTGCCGCTACACTTACAGGGAGTATCCATTGTCTCTTGAGACTGAACGGAAGCATCAGATTATATTAATAATAGATGTGTGTCTGTGTATCTGTCTATGTTTGTCTGCCTGTTTGTCTGTCTGTCTGTTTGTCCACTATCTGAGTTTAGCCTATTAGACATATGAACACGAAAATTGTTAAGAAATTTTCCTACAAGTTCAACTTTCCTTAATATGGTCGTGACTCAAAAATCCAGTTTTTATTACTAATGTAACACTGTTTATCAAAGCTCGGTGGCCACTCGAGGATAAGGATTGAAGAAATTGTCAGTTTTACGATATGCAAGAATGGGAAACGACACGTAAAATGTTTGCTTATCCAAGAAGACATCAAGAAAAAGAAAAAGCAGTTTCAATATTTATTTCGCGCGTGTTTTCTATCATTATTACACCGTTAGATCTGCTTTGCAACAAAATCACACCCCTTCGTTGTTGAGGTCCATTAATCCCAGAAAGCTTTTAACTCTAATAATTTCTTCTCTCGAACAGCAAGACTTTGGAATTCCATTTGTGCTGCCTACTTTCCTGACTGTACTGATATACATAAGTTTAAATGTAATGTGAATCAACATCTTGTTAATATTTTTTAGACGTAGTCTTAAATAGTAGCCCCTTACGTCCAAGTGGCGATATGCCTTGTTTGGGGTGAACGTGGGTGAAAAAAAAAGCATATAAGTGTATGTTTTAACTGTTTTGTGTGAATATTATTTTTGTGTAATTTTTTGGTAAAAAAAAATTATTTCTTATTTTCTTCTTACGACTTTATTTATTTCAGCTGAATGAATTTTATAATTGACGAAATAATTTTTTTGTAACTACAATGGCAACGTTAATAAAAATCAATTTATTTTGATTTATCTACGTATTTGTTTTTTTAGATTTAACAGAATATATAAGTGATATTTGGTTGTGTAAAAGCCATACATCTGATCGTAATGAAACGAAAACAAAGGTATATTAAAAGAGAAAGAGAAATGATTTTCAAAGAACTGGAAAAAACATATTGGAAGAAAGAAAGCAATTATTAAAAAAAAAAAAGCAAGAAGACGGAGAAAACATATACATTATTTTAATGAGTTTTTTGTGACTCTAATCCAATGCCTGTTTATATAAATTGATTTGCTTACAAGGGAGATAATTCAGTTTATACTTACTATAACGCTGGTATAGTCCATTCCCCGAATGACATTGGACTCCTTCCGATAATGAACTACCCAGGTTGTATCAACTTCTCTTTCCGTGTAATTTTCTCCATATAATTTTCCGCAACCACTCAAAAAACTAATTTCAATAATTCTGCTTAAAAGCAAAATAGCGTCCATTCGCAGCTGAACATTTTGCTCACTGCATTTCATTTCCCCTGATGATATGAACCATTGTTGAAAACTCATGGATTAAGGAAATTAAAATAACCCCTTCTATATATTCCTTTTGTCAAATAATAAATTCTTAAATCGAATATATGTCTCTGTATGTTGTTGTTTTTTTTCAGAATTTAAAATTGAACCACGAAACTTATATATTGCTCTATTCTTAAATATTGAGCTTTTCCTTTTTGGCTAGGATCTCCTTGAAAGTATTACTTCAATTAATATCTATCAGGATTTTTCATTTGAATTCTATCAGTGTCTTATCTCACTTATATATATATATTTACATTAAATATATATATATATACATTAAATTAAATTAAATTTTATTTACATTATATACACACACATATATGTATATATATATATATATATATATATATATATATATCTGACACAAGCTGTCACAATGCGGCAATTACTTATTAGATTTAGATGTTAATCGTGTTGATTCTTTATTTACAGTGTTTAAACAACTAATATTTCGAGAAATATCTCTTATTCAAGGGAATATTTTAAATTTGTGATGAGAATTTTGTTTGTGTGTCTATTCTCATTGGAAACATGATGACATATGAGCATATAACAATATGGTGATATAACATCACGCTTCCAATACAACAGATACGCTATTCGTAAGTAGTTTTAGCTGATTAATTTAGAATGCGGCAATAACTGGGCGTTTTAGAGCGTTTCTGTTTGATACACTTGCCTGTCTATTTTTGTTCTGTTTGATTTTTAATCCGTTTACGTGAACCCAACTCTAAAATAAATGAAATTTTTCCAATCTTTTTTATGCTTCACTGATTTTTTGTTCTTTCGAATTCATCTTTTAAAGACTAATAAACATGCACATACGGTCCGATCAAATCCTAAAAATACAAATGAAAGAAAGATCGTTTTTTTTTAATGTTGAACGAAATGAATTTGAAAGAGATCGCGTGACGTAATTTTGTTAATAGCACGTAAAAGTATTCTGGAATTTTAATATTTAAATGTAAACAAATACACAGGGACCAATTTGGTAATAGGGAGGATTTATTTTACATTGAGTAATAATTTCTGGTTTAGCAATTGTTCTGCAAGATCGCAGCTTTCCACCAACGTAACGAAGAACTGTCCTCTTTCCTTCTGTAACCTAGTGCATATGAGCGCGTTAGAAAATACCAGCGGCAGCAAAAGATGACTGGCTTGCGAAGAGATTAGCAGCAGCACTACCTGACAAAAAGCACATATGCAAATTAGGATGTGTGTCCGACAATAAAAATTTGAAAAATGAGAAAAAAATTCATCACGTAATCGAAGAAGTAAAGTGCGGGTCGAAGAAGTAAAGTGTAAAGTCAAGGATGAAAATGAGCCGGTTTTGGTCGGCATGCGATCAGAGGCAGGAGGAAAGAACCAGGCTAGATGGACGTGTTGCAGCAGAAGACTTTTTAGGTGGTATCGAGATGGCAGAGTAACGGCAATAAATGCTTTTGTTAAAAAAGAAAAAATGCCGAATCGGATTTATTTATTTTATGCTTGTTCATTTTCGACTGTGCCGAAAGGTGTGAGGTTCCGAGAAAAGTTTGAACTGTAACTACACCTCCAAGCCTCAAATCTCAGCCAGTCACGTGGGCTTATCACGTTCTTCACGTCTTCTTTTATAAAACCAGGTACACTTCTTGCGTTTGCTCCTTTTTGTTTTATGTTTTTTCAAGAGCTACTGTCAGAAAGAACATGCCCTTTGTCTCTTTTCTGTAAGGTTAGGGTTTGGGTTAGGGTTAAGGTTAGGGTTAAGGTTAGGGTTAGGGTTAGGGTTAGGGTTACTACTACAACAATGCTTTCGGGTGGTTATTTTCCAATATACAGTATGCAGCTCAATTACTGAATAGAAGAAAGATTTAGTTGTTGTTTTTTTCTAAACGACTATTCTTTCTCTATGTCGCAGTTCAGATATAAGAAAAAGATTTTATCAGCTTATTTATCATGTATCTCCGTCTGTCCCGCAGCATTCTATATAAGCTTAGCGTAAGCTAATCCTAACGGAATAAATATTTCACGAGGGCAACATCAACTACTGAGATTTCAATTTCATTCAATTAATTTGGTAAAAAAAAAAAAAAAAAAAAAAACACGATTCAAGTTTCTGAATTTTTGAGATGAGGATTGGTTATTTGTGTTATTTAGATTCATCGTACTACTGTTCTCATCTTGAGTGTAATTTTCAAAACGTTTTGGTCAATGTAATCTCCGGCCTTCTTTAGATGTATCTTGTCAAACTCGGGCTATATAGAAAGTGAAGAGCTGTCTTAGTGCCCATCTGGGTCAAATAGTCTATAATCTTCTCTGGGCACCCTTGGAACAAACTATGCGCAAGTCTTTCGCATCTTCAGTCCCTCAAGAATAATTGCGCGTACAGTTCCCACACTGACATCAAACTGTGCACTTATTGTCTCTATAGACACACGGCGGTCCTTATCCATGAAATTCTTTATTTGGCCAATCAACTCTAGTGTTCCTATTTCCTTACTCCTTCCACATCTATCATCATCCCTCATAGACTTCCTGATGTCTTTAAATTTCTTATGCCACTCAAAAACCGATGCTCGATTCATGCAAGATGGTCCAAAAGCAGTTTGAAGTATTCCATACTTTTCTGTCGCACTTTTTCCAAGTTTAAAATATAATTTTATTGCATATCGTTCTTCTAAAGTGTTCTCACGTCCAGATTGCAGATTTGAAATTCACCAGCTGTGATAATCAGGCTATAGAAGGGTGTATTCCAATTCCTGCTGTAGCTGTTCATTTGAAGCTGAAATCATAAAAATTGGTCAGTCATCTCATAAGATGTATAGCAATAACATACTGAATTTTCAAAAGTCTACGACAATTTTAAATGAGTGTACAAAAATATGTCTGGAAACTCCAAATCATATCCTTACATCATTTGTAGACATTTATGCTGACGGCACTACCATTTATGGTACCACATCTAAGACAGTAAACGACCAAGTTCTCTCCAATTCTCTCTCCTCTGATCTTGAGCACGTAGTACAATGGGGAAAGGAGTGGCTGGTTACTTTTAATGCATCTAAAACCAAGCTTCTCTCTTTACACCATCAACATTCTAATTCACATTTGTCATCAATTGAAATGAATGGCTCTCGTCTTCAGGAGGCCTCAAGTTTTGACAAGCTTCTGGGCTTGACCATTACTCCTGATCTTAAATGGAACACGTATATCAAATCTGTTGCCAAGGCCGCTGGAAAAATGGTGGGATCTTTCTATCGATCCAGTAGATATCTCACTGCTGATGCTATTCTCTACCTATATAAGAGCCAGGTACGTCCAAGGATGGAATACTGTTGCCACATCTGGGCAGGAGCTGCTAGAAAGGACTTGTCCTGCCTTGATAGAGTTCAAAATAGACTTCGTAGCCTCGTAGGAGATGTCCTTTTCTCCTCCTTGCAACCTCTATCTCACAGAAGAGATGTTGCGAGTTTGTCTCTGATGTATCGTTATCTTCATGGAAAGTGTTCGACTGAGCTTCAATCTATGGTCCCCCCTCGCCAAACTTTCACAAGAAACACTCGTCTAGCTGTAAACACTATCAATAATTTCCCCCACTCTTTATCTGTGCCTAAACCTAAACGTAGATTCCATGAACAAAGCTTTTTTTCTTAGAACTGCACGCCTGTGAAATTGTCTTCCGTTTTCCTGCTTTCCGGCTGACTACAATATGGTTGTGTTCAAGTCTAAAGTAAATAAGTTCTTGATGAGCCGTTACATATAAGTTATTAAATTTATCAAATTTTCATTACTAATGATTACTATATTGACCAATTTCTACTGTACACTCTTTAACCCTTATCCTTGAGTGGCCTCTGGGCCTTGATAATGTGGTGATGCCTTTGTAAAAAAAAAAAAAACTTATTGAAGGCACCTCATAAATAATATTTGAGGGTATCCTTGTTTAAATCAGAAACGTGCTTGTCTAGTTGATAATAATGAAAGTGAGTTAGCTATTCTCAATTTTAAATTTATGTTTAGATGCACGACATAATCGCTTTGACATACGTTAAGCAAGGTTGGGCTTGGTCAGTACCACATGGGTAACCATTTGGGAATACTAGGAGCTTTCTGTGGTAGGATGTCGACATCTCCCTGCGAGAAACTAACGTCGTAATATCTTCTGACCATGTGACTGAGGATCGCTTGAGAATTTAATATTTCCTTGAAAATTCCTCCTTTCGATGAGCTGTTTTATCCAGCCTAGGGTGAATTCTGTTTGCATACCTGATTTTAAATTTGATTTCCCAATTTTTTGTTGAATAATTAACAATCGGCTTTCGTTAAGAGTCACACGTTTTTGTTTAGAAAGCCATCCGGCGGAAGTGACGTCAGACAAATGTTACGCTACGAATGACTAACACTGCGGATAATATAGCTTTTTTTTTTCTTGAAGCAAATATCAAAATATAAGTTTTATTCAAACAGTTTTTATTTAAACGTTTATAAAAAAAAGTTATAACCTTTATAATAAAAACATGTTTATGAACGGTTTTTTCTAAATCAGACATTAAATGTTGGTAATTTTTTTTTTTCGCATTGAACATAAACATAGAACTGCTATAAAGAAATATTTATGGACTTTTTTGTTGCTGTTGTTGTTGTTTTTAAATATTTATGGACTTTTTTGTTGTTTTTTTTTTGTTTTTTTTTAATATTTATGGACTGTTTTTTTTGTTGTTTTTTTTTTTTCAATAATATGTCTATGAAATATTTTTTTAATCAAGCAAAAATCCCGTTCATAAATATATTTTTAAAAAGTTCATCAATATTTTTAAACAAAATCTTGTTGTAAAATAAAAACAGTTCATAAATATTTGTTATAACAGTTATATTTCTATGTTTGATGTAAAAAAAGAGAATTACGTCTGAATTTTGATTAAAAAACAGTCCATAAACATATTTTTATTATAAAGGTTATAATTTTGTTATATAAGTTTAAATAAATCTATTTGAATAAAATTCCTAGATGGACCGCCTAGAACTGTACCGGACCAGTAACATACCACAATCAGCGCCCCATTCATTATAAAGATATATTTTGCGCAAAGGTTTAACTATTAAATTTAAATGAGCCGACATATTTTTGAATGGGAATCGCTCCAGACACCGCATTAAGCCACTTGATGTAGGGAGTTATATAAATGCCACTTCAAAGTTAAAACTCGCTAATGATAACATTTCCAACTTAGAAAACAGGCATTCTTTCATTGAATATGAAAGTAAGTGTTAAATGAATAGAGTCCAACGCAACGTGCAGCAATACTTCTCCCTTTGTCAGAAACATGCTAATGGAATTTAATAGCTAAAGAATGGAATCAAGAAAGCGGGTTTTGAACCTGCTAAAAGTAAACCCAAGGTTCAATTAGAGCCAGATACGATGTTTTTGTTTGAGCAAAAATACAATAGCCACAATTTTAGAATGAAAAGAAATTATATTTTACTAGCACGACGCCTGGCCTTGCCCGGTCGTAAAATACGCTTAAATATGATATTTTAATTTCTGCAGATTTTATATTCATTATGATAGAATCAATTCTAAATTGATTATAATATTGTACCTAATATATAATAGTGCTTTCAAAATTAAAAAAATATATATGGCTTGGTTGCCATTAGAGAATTGAAATCAAAATATTAAACACCCCAGCCTTAGTTGTTACCGTTTGAGACATTGTCAGACAGGTAAGAAATTATTAAAATATGAAACAACTTTAACATATAAACGTATATCTGCGCATGTGTAGAAGAGGATTGTAAGTCGCCTCACGTCAACTTTTTTCATGTTTAACCCTATAACAACTATTTTTATCGGTTTATATATATATATATATATATATATATATATATATATATATATATATGAATATATATATATATATATATATATATATATATATATATATATATATATATATATATATATAAAACAACAGTCCACAGAAAATGCAACAATTTGACCCGCTTCGCGTCGCTCTGCAACCTTGCGTCTCGAAATAGATGCAGTTTCAACAAATGGAGACAGACAGACAGATGGACAGACAAGTATGGTGAGTTTTTGAAAGTTAGATTTTGTTAGAACTGCGTCAGTGTGTTGGGCCAAAGTACAATGACTTGGCGTGGGAACAAACGAGCAACTGCTCTGGTTGCTGTAGATCTTTGCAACAGGTTACTGCTTATTACATTCAGTCTTTTTCTTGCTTTTTTTTTTAATCGAACGAGTGGGTATGTGAGTTGGTCGCTATTTAAAATGAGTTAGAAAACATTAAACTTGTTACAAATCCGGTTTTATGGATTTGTAAATCAGCATAAAATAATACGTTTTGTAATGGACAACTTCTGACCTGAAAGGTTACACAATTATTTTAAAAGTGCATCTAGCTTTAAAGGTCACAACAGAATTGTTATTCTAATCCCTATATAAATATATATATATATATATATATATATATATATATATATATATATATTTATATACATCCCTATATATATATATATATATATATATATATATATATATTTATATATATTATAGAATCTCTCACAGACACGCACACCCACACACACACACACACATATATATATGTGTGTGTGTGTGTGTGTGTGTGCGTACGTGTGTGTGTGTGTATGTGATTATATAATATATTATATAATATATTATATAAAAGTGGTGGACGGATGTTTGTTTAAAATAGACATTTGAGTGAGATTATTTTTGTTTAAAATAGACATTTGAGTGAGATTATTTACGCACTCCGCTCCCGTGGGTCGATCGGGAGAACTGCTGACTTTCAACGTGATGGTTCTAGGTTCAATCCTCGGCTTGGGAGAGGTGCTAGTCTAGCGGCACTGATGAGTTGTGATACAATGAAACAGGGCTGTATGTCGATGACTACAAATACACACATATATATATATATATAATTATAAAACTCAAATGACCTTGTAACGAGTGTTGTAACCCAACATCCGGTTTACGACTTCGGTTGCGCATGCGTACGTAAACAAATAATCAACGCGACAATAAAACGTATTGTTTTACTGTGTACGTTTTCAGCGTCCCAATTGTTTTTATTTATTTTTTTTCGCGTTTAAATTATCCAAATAAACAATTGTTAATAATTTCTGCATTTTTTTACATCGTTCATTTCCGTATTACTATAAAGTTATTTTAACGCAATTTTCTTACAAATAAATGTACTTTAACCCGTTGATAACCATAAGAGCATTTTACAATTGCGATTTACCCACCCCCTTCATTTTTTTAGTTTATTCTCCATTTTAATACACCTTTCTTAAAAAACATTCATACATTTCTTCTGCACTAACAACATAAATAAATAACCTCGAAAATATGTTTTTTTAATTTGCGTTACAAATAAATAATCAACGCGACAATAAAACGTATTGATGTACTGTGTACGTTTTCAGTGTCCCAATTGTTTTTTTTTTTTCGCGTTTAAATTAAAAGATATATCAAAATTTGAATTTGAAGTATTATGGTGTCTGTTCAGTGCACATTTACATATAATATGCCAAATCACTTATAATTCAATGGCTGTAAGTTTGTTTGTTTTTTTTTTTTTCAAAAATAAACAATTATAAACAGAACGACTCATAGAAATCTATCTATATTCTTTTTTTTATTTTAATATACTTTCATAGAAATGTTTCTGTTATGTCACAAAAAACTATTTTGTTTACGTCACAAGTGTCATGCTCATATATTAATTCCATAGCTAATATAATATACTGACCCAACGGGTCATGGGTAGTCTAGTGTATTATAATCTCTCACATTCTGAAAAATTATATTACTAATTGCTCACTAGGTTAGCATTGCTGGATGGCATCGACCTAGTGAGTTGCAAATTCCTACTCGTGAGACATCGGCATGGGGTTATTATCCGGTTGGATGACCATTGTCGAGACGAAGTAGGTCCATTTCACACTCGGAATTAGCCGCGATTTATTTGATCTGTGATAGTTAATAGAAATCGTGTGCGCGGGCATTTGCTCAGTTGGCATGCAAGAGGCTTGGATTTCGAATCCCGGGTTAGGATATATCAAACTGATGAACCTAAATGAGGGCGAAACTCGAGTCTTGGACTTCCGGTTAGTTGACTGTCATAGCTCTTGCGGCGTTGTTTGGCTGTGAAATAATTGTATATATATATATACATTTCCTTATTTTGTATTCAAATATAAATATTAATGACACAAAGTTCATTCAGATAGCCCAATACGATAATACTAGAGCTATACACATATCAGGTTCGGTTGTATTTACTGTACAAACGTACAATTGTTTCGACCCTTTACTGATATTTTATATATAGTCCTCTACATATATCTTTTTATTATTCTTATATCTGTGGGGCCTCATAAAAGAATATATATATATATATATATATATATATATATATATATATATATATATATATATATACAGATATATACAGATATATACATATATATATACATACACACACGCATATATATATATATATATATATATATATATATATATAATATACACACCAAGTGCGCTTGAAACCAAATCACAACGTAATATTAGGAAAATAAACAAATATTTTACTTTGTTTGAAATTTATCACAAATATATTTCAGAGTTCTCATTCTTGATGTTATTCTCGCGTTACCTAAGCACGGTTCAAACATTTCAAAATACAACCGCCAGATATAACGCGCGGCTCTATACAGACTTTTTTCTCCAAATTTACAACATCGCAAGGCAGAAGAAAAGGAAAAAAAAAGAAACAAAAGAACACTGAAGATGGAGGTTATCTCTGAAATATATTTGTGATTAATTAATTTTCCTAATATTACGTTGTGATTTGGTTTCAAGCACTTGATGCGTATTTTATTTTATTCAAATTAAAACAACATTCCTATTGAACTCTCATTCTTGAGATATATATATATATATATATATATATATATATATATATATATATATATATATATATATATCGGCAGCAGGTTATTATTCAGACACAACTAGTTGAACACGATCTTAATGGATAATATTTCAATTTGCCGGGCGGTCTTTTTAATTTCAGAATGACGCCCTAAGGTTGCTTTTCGGCCATATTCTTTTCGGGCGCTTTCTATCGGTGCATCCGATTATCTTCAGGAGCGATTGTTGTTGTTTTCGTTTTTGTTTTCTTTTTCTATGAGGCTTGGTGTAATTATAATTTTTTAAAATTTTTAATTGGTTATAAAGGTGGGTGCAAGAGAGTTGGGTCGAATTATTTTTATTTCATTTTTGATTTTCTCATTGCACAGTATAGTTATTTAGTTTCTAGTTACTTATTGAATACAGTTAGTATATTTGTCCCGGTATTAAATGAGATCCGGTTAAAAAATGGCTGTCGTTTCTTTTTTTATAAATATGGCTATAGTATAAGTAAGCCATAGAATACTCAGCGTTGCCCGTTAAGTAGGGGGGGGGCAACAAGATTGGTTAAAATTATGAAAAATTGTCGAAATTAGTAACATATCTAAGAATTAAGAAAAATAATAAAATGCGAGTTATTTGATTGGTGTGTTTGTAATAAAATAATCAGCCCAGATAATATATCAAAGTTATTATTCACTTTTTTAAAATGTAATTTATAAGTAATTAAAGAACGCATTCTAATCTTTAAAATCTATAATACAACGAAATATTCAATTGCTTATAATACTTAAACAAACAACTTGTGTTTTTCTTCTTATTTTTTTATTATTAATATTAGATGAGTTTCAGTATAAATCATCGTGTTCTTTCTTTATTTCTTTATTTTAATCCAATTTTGAAGTTTTGTAACGCTGTCTGTAAAAATTACTGTTCATTATTGACAGTCTAATAGTTCCACATATCTTGCTTGTTGGGACCTCGGCGATGACGTCATTTTTTCAGCTGGCCGGCCATCTTTATAACGAAGGCCACGGTTTAACGGTGATCGGGAACAAATAATAACTCTATAGTTAAAGATTTAGAGATTTATAAAGAATTGGAATTGGAATCGGTAATTGTATCGGAATCAGGAAAAATATTAGATTTGTTCCATTACTAGTTTTTTCACTCTTTAGTCGTTTTTCTTTTTCAAGACTAAACAAAAGCGGAAATATTATTTTTTGTTGATGCGATCTAAATTTATTTGACTAGTGTCAAATAAATTTAGATTGTATTTTTATGTTATAACGGTAAATTACGATGTTAATTTGACTGGTAGCTTAAAAACAATAAATATACATCATTATTAACAGCAATGGAAAATTAAGTTTAAACTTTTCAAGAATCGTTTTTAGAATCGGAAATTAGGCTCCAATTTTTTCCGATGCCGATTCTGAAACCCGAAGGAGTTCCGATTCTTCTGATTTCGATTCCGATTCCGATTAATCATCCCAACACAATTATATATATATATATATATATATATATATATATATATATATATATATATATAGCATGTTAGTACGAATAGTTGGGTTTAGTGACTTTATTTCTAAAATTAAAAATGGCGTAATAGAAATATATTATAAGGTATTTGCAACTTCTCTTCCAATTTTCGGATTTTTACAAAACGCACTTTATTTCCTTTTGATGGGTTGATTGTTGCTATTTTTTCTTATGAGTTAACACCATAATAGATTCACTGATGGATATATTAATAAAGTAATTGATTTTGCGCTACGAAACAGATACTGGAAAGAACTGTAAATGCCAACTGAATTAAAGCAATAAATTATAAGATAGTCTATGGAATATAGTATTTTGTCATTTAGTCACTATATTGCTCTGTAATTACATTGAGCTTCTCAAATAAGGATTAGTATATATTATAAAAAATATACTTCTACGGAAATATATATATATATATATATATATATATATATATATATATATATATATATATATATATATATATGCATATAAAATGAAAATTACAATTGAATTTACCAAAATGATCCAAGATGGTAAAAAAATTATAAATATTAAAGAATTAATATTTATAAAATTATTTCAGCCAGAAAAAAGCTCCATAAAACCAAATAGGAAATAGAGCTTATAATAATAATATATCCCTTATATAATTATATAATTTTTATTTTTTTATTTTTATTCTTATCTTATTTTATTTTATATTCTATATTTTATTTTTTATTATATTATATTTTATTTTTTTATTTATTTATTTATTCGTTATTTTCTATATATTTATTACCTATTTATTTATTTATTTTTATTTTCCTTTTAGTGTCGTTTAACAACTCTTGCTGATATTTTTTTAAGTGATGACTTGTACATTTCAGTTGAGCTATATTATTTTGCCCTATATATTTTTTCGCGCCTTTAACATTTCCTGTCTGGGTCATTTTGACTTTTGTTTCCCTTTATTTTATATTTTATATTTAACTTTATCATCATTTTTTTTCTCTTCTTTCTCTTCCCAGATCTTTCTTATTTACATTTATGTCTCGGAAGTAGAGTGAAAAGCACATCTTTTTTTTATTTATTAATATTATTGGAATTTTTTCTTTTTTTCCCCTTGTACACATTTTTGTGAATTATTCCATGGATTTTTGCCTTTGGATTATTTTGGACCAATTCTTTTAACTTTTTTTAAGTTTTACATTTGGATTTTACTATTATACTATTAATAAAGTCCATAATAGTAATATTATTACTCTTTGTGATAGTAATTTAATAATAATAGTTATAATAGTAATTATAATAGCTATAGTACTAATATTTAAAAAATACTGATAAATATAAAATAAAATAAGTAATAAAATAAAAAGTAGAAAATAATAGTAATAAAATGAACAAGTAAAATAATAATAATAATAATAATAATAATAATATAATAATAATAATAATAATTAAGTTATTAGTTATAAATGTTTAAAATAGATTAGTAATCAGAAAGTTTTATAGAAAAAGTCATTTCATGTAACTTGATTATGTAGTAGAGCTGACACATATTCAATGTAGTCGCGTTCAGCCTCGATGCGGGTCCGGAACTGGGAGCATGCATTTTCCACAAGTGCCGACAGGAGCTCAGCGAATATTCGGTGGATAGCGGCGATCAGGCTGACTTTGGTGTTGTTGGAAGTCATGTTGGTGATGTTCTTGATGTATGACCAAACGGAAGTTCAGCAGGTTCAGCTCGGAGAAGATGGGAGTGTCAGTAAGAGAACACTACAAAATCGTAGCACTTCTGAAGCCAAACCTGGGTCTCTTTGGACTTGTGGGCCGGCGGCGAGTACTGTTGCCACACACAGCGTTTGCACGTGACAATCTGATTGCACCAAAGGATCACCACACTCTTCAACACATCCAGGTACATTCTGGTGCTGACTTTAAAGCTAACTTCGAAGACATGAGTTGGCATGATGTGGCCCTCACTTGAAACAACACCAAAGACCATAACCGTGGCCGGAAACTTCGTTAAGCTGGACCCTCAAGCACTGCACCGACCATATTTGCATTTTGAGATTGCAGGCAATGGTCCTGTTGTCATAATTTGGATCGTAGAGAGCATGAGTTGTACAGCGGCGCATTGTGTCACTTTCAGGCATGATAGAAGGCTCCTATCTAACTTGGGATTTGTACACAACTGATCAACTAGTAGATGGTCTGCAACAAAAAAGAAATCGGTTTTCATCAAACGGAAATGGAATTCTGTCTTTTCTATGGCGATAATTTTATCGTTCCATAATGTATTCTAGACATTATTATATTGTACCCAATATATAGTACTGATTTCAAAAAATGAAAACAGGAAAACATAAAAATATGGCATGAATTTTAACCTAAACATATATCTTAAATTTTTAAGTTTTAAATTTGAAAATTATAAAACATATAAATTGATTAAAAATTATTTTTTTTCACACAGGATTCACCACTTATCAAGGCCTGGAGGTTACTCGGGGATAAGGCTTAATGGGTATACATTAGTCAATGTGATTATGGCGTAGTAAACATAAGTAGTGGGAATTTTGTAAATTGGATTACTTAGGGTGATGGTCCATCAAGAACTTTTTTACGTTGGACTTGAAGACAATCAAATTGTAGTCAGCTTGAAAGCAAGCAATCGGAAGAGAGTTTCACAGGCGTGCAGTTCTTATTTTTTATTTATTTTTTTTTTACATAAGAGGCACCACTTATCAAGGCCCGAGGGCCACGAGGATAAGGGTTATAGAGCGTACAGTAGTCAATGAGATTATATTGTAATCGTTAGTAATAGGAATTTGGTAAATTGGATTACTTAAGGGGAACGGCTCATCAAGAATTTGTTTATGTTGGACTTGAAGACAACCAAGTTGTAGTCAGCTGGGAAGCAGGCAAATGGAAGAGAGTTCCACAGGCGTGCAGTTCTAAGAAAAAAGCTTTGTTCATGGAATCTAGGTTTTGATTTACGCACAGATAAAGAGTGGGGAGAATTATTGACAGTGATTTCAGCTAGACGAGTGTTTTTCGTGAAAGATTAGTGAGGGAGAACCAGAGATTGGAGCTCAGACGAGCACTTGCCATAGAAATAACGATAAAACAAATGCAGGGAAGAGAAAAGGGCATTCCCCACTAAGCTACGAAGTCAAGGCAAGATAAGCTGCTTCTAGCAGCTCCTGCCCAGATGTGACAACAGTACTCCATCGTTGGCCGAATCTGGCTTTTATATAGGTAGGGAATTGCATCAGGTGTAAGATATCTACTGGAACGGTAGAAAGATCCCACTATTTTTCCAGCGACCTGGGCAATTGAATGATAATACTGACATTTAATTAATCGAAATTAATATTGGTAGGTTTTATGAACAAAGCGTCTTTTCCAGAACTTCCCGCTTGTGGAACACTGTTCCACAGTTGAATACAATATGGTCGTCTTCAAATCTCATGTAAACAAGTTCTTGTTGAGCCGTCCCTATAGATAATCAAATTCTACCCAATCCATACCATTAACGATTACTACACTACCACCTTACATTCATTAGCCGTTATCATCGAGTGGTCTTCGGGCCTTGATAAGTGGTTACTTCCAAGTACAAAACGGTGAAAATTGAATAAGAAAAAGCTGCTGCTGACCAAAAGACCCGGAAATGCTAGTGAAATACCGGAAGTTTAAAAAAAAAAGCATGAGCATAAGCAAAGAATTAATTCATGTAAAAACGAAAACGCGTTGTAAAAGAAAGCAATTATAATTAGATTTTATTATATTTTGATGATGTATGCTTGACGCATTAGATGCATGTAGTGGGAAAAAAAAGACAGGTCGATTAAGAGAAACCTGTTCATAGGCTACTGTAACGCTGGATAATTGTTTTTACTATGCGCTGAGGAGCTGTCCACTTCGCATTTTTATATTTAATCAACTACTACACACCTATATGATAAAATCGAGCCGAAACAATTGTATGCAAGTTGTTACAAATAAAACCTACCGTTTTGAAAAAATTGAGTGTCCGTTCCTTGTAAAATGATAAGTATGAGAAATATGTATAGCTCTAGTAAAGCACTATTGAGCTATCAAAAGAGAACATTTTGCTATTTGTTTATATCTAAATACTATCCCAAGTAGTAAAATTATATATATATATATATATATATATATATATATATATATATATATATATATATATATATGTGTGTGTGTATATATATGTATTGGGGGGTGTATTTGGGCAGTATTTTTTCCTTTAAACAAACATTGTTAAAGACGACAGAAAACTTCTTTGTAATTATATCTTTCTTTCATTTTTCTTATAATCTTAATGTTGATAAAAATACCATATGTAATTCTTTTTCGAACGTTTTCGCCGCCTTCCGACATCATCAGTTAATGATTGGTATACTTAACACAATTAGGCAGACAGTGTCAAAGTTTTGGAGAAGCAGAATATGTTATCCGCAAACTGCTATGTTCTGGTAAGGCGGATAACAAGCTCGGTTATAGGGTCAGTAACTAGGTCGCGTGGAAGCAGAAGATGGTGGGGATTACGATCAGCATTTTTAAACGTTTGTGTTTGCGTAAAAAGTGATCGCCTTAATTATTGGGGACCAGGGTATAATACCCTAGCTCGCCACAAGAAAATAATGAAACGAATTGAATTGAAGGAAACAAAGACTTAATTGATGGATAAGATAAACATCGTTTATTTGCTGTTGAAAGAATGAACGTTTTAGTTATAACATGTGTTCATGTCCGCGCGTGTATAACCAATGTTCGTTGCGGGGTTGGTGTTGTAGAAGAATACGAAACGTGTATTCATCTCACTATCGTTTATTCGCGCGTGGGAAGAGACATGAGTGTTGTAGTGGAAATGAGAATGATAGTCCAGCGTGTAGACAAAGAAGAGGATATGAGAGTTGACATCAGTTAGTAGTCAGCTACGCGAAGGTGTTCTCAGGGACCAGTAGTAGATAGAGAGAGAAAGAGTTGGAATGTGTACATACGGTCTGTTAGCTCGTGCCCCATACATAGTAGTAAGTGGGCGTGAGGTACGCGTGTGCGCGCGCCGAAACGGCGGCGGCTAGCGCGCCGACCAGCCACTTAGGAGGCTAGTCTCGAAAAGGAAGAAGCCGGTTGTTGCTCTTTGTTTTATACTTGTTTCCGGTGGTCATTTGCGCATGTGTATATTTCTTTAGAAAGCGGAAGTGACATCGTCCATGTGTGCGTTCGTGTGCGTGTGTGTGAGTACATATGTGTGCGTTAGCGCGTGTGTATATACACGTGAATGTGAGTGTATGTACGCGAACGTGAATAAATGCACGTGTGTGTGGACGTGGGCGCGTATGTTTGTGTACGCGTATGTATATGACATAGCTTGAAATGTGAATGTGTGTTTTTGTGTGAGACTTGAAAAAGGCTCGTACACCTTAATTATAGGTGGGTGCACTCGCTCTTAAAATTTGGAAGGCAAGAATTTAGGTTGTAATTTTTTTTATAGCAGGGGGTGTTGAAAATATTATATGAGGTATCTCTTAGATCGTCGAGAAAAAGGAATTTTGTATTGACGTCAATAACAAAAGTTTCTTTCTCGATATCCTCATAGATATCTGCTTTTTTTTTCGCTTACATCTCTCAAATTACCTAGACAAGTTATAAAAATTTCAGTTCATTGTAACAAGTCGTTCTAAACTCTTTTTCTTTCTAATAAAAATCTTGGTGAGGCATACCGATTGCTGACAGGGAATCTTTCAATTTATTTTTATATCTCAGACAGGGTCGACCTACATTTCTATAACGACAAGCAAACAGACTGTACACGAGAGTTTTTTTTTTTTTTTGGAGGGGGGGGGTCTTGTTTGATTGATTCTAACAGCATGGCCAGTATATTATCCAGAATTCTGAATTTATGAAGTTTCTTTATCGACCGTGTTAGATGCTTTTGTTAAGTCAATGAAGACTATGTAGAGCTCTAGGTTTTTAGTCGAATATTATGGCAATTGTGCCACGTCCAGAACTGAAACACTACTGAGATCTTTGATGATCCTATTCAAAATGAACCGTTCATGAATCCTACCTTACATAAAGAGCAGTGGTATGTCAAGATGATTGTTACAAGAATTCTTTTTTTTTTTTTTTTTTACATTTTCACCCCAAACAAGGCAAATTGCCACTTTGGTGTTGGGGGCTACTATCAGGGGCAACAACTACTGGGGTACTATGTAGGGATTTGGGCAGCAAGGTGTCGGTTCACGTTACACTTGAACTTCTGCACGTCAGTACTGTTGGGGAAGCAGGGACCTGGAATGGAATTCCAGAGTCTTGCGGTTCTGGCGAAGAAACTATTGGAGTAAAAAGATCTTTTACATCTAGGGATCTCTACAGTGTGGGGGTGGGATTTAGCAGCCTGTCGGGTTTGTCGAGGGTGCTCACGTCGTGGGGGCACAAGTGATTGCAGTTCGTCAGAGCATTCACCACTAAAATACTTGTAGAAAAGGCAGAGGGATGCAACATTTCGTCGATGGGATGGAGGCTGAAGCTTAGATGCCTATTGTATTTGTTCTTGCTCAGATATTGAATAGTAATTGTCGTCTTGAATAAGCCTGTCTAACTTCCTTACATCCACAACAAATCGATCAACTTTTCACATACGCTTTTCAACAGTATTTATACACATCAACAGGAATGCTATCTTCGACTGTTTTCGTGATAAATCTTTTATTGCTTGGAAGACTTCTCGAATAGTAGGAAGCAGAGAGGATTAAAGGGCTTCAAGGGGTCAAAAAAATTGCATAATCATCAACAACAATGTCATCGTTCAACACGCTTCCTAAAATGCTGCTTCTATCTGAAACTCAGGTTCAATGTCGTTGATAAGAGGTTTGATGATGATGCAGTTGAGATATACGATTGTCGCAGTGTACATGCATCTATCTATCTATCTATCTACATATCTATCTACACACACACACACACACACACACACATATATATATATATATATATATATATATATATATATATATATATATATATATGACTACTTGAAATGTGAAATATAATGGAAAAATCATATTTCCACAGACATATATATATATATATATATAATACGCATCAAGTGCGCTTGAAAGCCAAATCACAACGCTATATTAGGAAAATAAACAAATATTTTACTTACTTGAAATGTATAATTTAAATATATTTCAGAGTCAAGCTTCCTCCTTAGTATCTTTTTTTTCTTTTTTTCTTTTTTTTTTTTCTTGCCACGTTGTAAAGTTGGAGAAAGAAACGTCTGTTTGTAAAGATCCACACGTTATCTCGGCCGTTGTATTTCCTTTCTCCAACAATCAAAGACAGGAACTACAGTCTTTTGAGGAGACTCCTACAGCACATCCGTGGTTTAATTTGCAAATCAAAAAATGGCCTGACACGATATTAAAGGATTATTTCTCCAGCAGATTTGGCAACAGATTTGATGTACGTGTTGATTTTCAGATCAGCCGAAAAGGTCCGTCGCAGATGTTTGTCTCTTGAGTGTTATTTTCACAACGTTTAGGCCGATGTAACCTCCGATCTTTAGGTGTATCTTTCCGAAGTCAGGAATCATTCTGTCGAACTCTAGAATCGACACGAAATTTCGAACGGAATCCTTTATTTAATACATAAAGGGGTATCATGTTCTCATTCCTTCAGCCATGACTGGGTTGAACTCTTGAGTAATTTAAAATTGTAGTTTTAGTATCGCCTGCAGTAAAGATTGAACCTTCCACCCCCAGAAGAGATATACAGCGACACTCATCCTAGGCAGCGGTACTCCTCCTAGGCAAGTTGAACCTGGTTCCTCAGAAGGAGGAATTGTCCAGGGAATATCACATTATATACCGATCAGGGAAGACGATGTTAGGTTTTTGCCGTTTTTGCAGGCAAGTGTCGATATCCTCCTACATACAGTGCCTGGTATTTCTAAATGGGCACCCATCTGGTAGTGGCCAGGCTCAATTTGCTTAATATCGGTGTTCCAATGAGAACTGGTAAGTCCATGTGATTTTGCCGTGTATTCTCCAGAAGAATGTCACAAATGAATTTAACCTAGTATTTTATCCGCTACGCTATGGCTCCTTGAGAAAGTCGGAGGTTACTTAGGCAGATCAATAGGATCAGCAAGCCTCACTTCCAGACCTATTTTTGACCACAGTTCCCAAGTACTGAGTAACAAGTGCCCATAGCCCATTCGAGATTACGTTGTGATACTGGTACAAATCAGCCTAAACTCTGGACTCCAAATTGAAGAGCCATTACTCAAAACGACAAGGTACTTTAAACAAGTTGACTGGGAAGTTATCAGAGATCACATCAGAGATGCCTCATGGAGAAGTAACCTGCGTAAACGAGGCTGTTGAATGACTCAAAGCAGCAATTAAACCGCATGTAGATGACTTTTTAAGCTTTAGTCCATTTTTTCCAAACATCTGCGTCGGACCTTTTCGGCTGATCTGAAAATGAACACGTACATCAAATCTGTTGCCAAATCTGCTGGGAAAATGGCGGGATCGTTCTATTTCTTCAGTAGATATCTTACTGTCGATACAGTTCTCTACCTCTATAAGAGCCAGGTACGTCCACGGATGGAGTACTGTTGGCACATCTGGACAGGAGCTGCTAGAATGTTGTCATCCTGCTTTGGCAGAGTTCAAAATAGACTTCCTAGCCTAGTGGGGGTGCCCTTTTCTCTTCCCTGCAACCTCTTTCCCACAGAAGAGCCATTGCGAGCCTATCTCTGCGTTATCATTATTCTCATGACAAGTGCTCGTCTGAGCTCCAATCTATGGCCCCCCTTTGCCAAATTTTCACGAAAAACCTCGTCTAGCTGAAACCACCATAAATAATTTCCCACACGCTTTACCTGTGCTTAACCCTAAAGGTAGATTCCATGAACAAAGTTTCTTTCTTATAACTGCACGCCTATGGAACTCAATATGGTCATCTTCAAGTCCAACGTAAACAAGTTCTTGATGAGCCATCTCCGTAAGTAATCCAATATTCCAAATTTCCACTACTAACGATTACTGTGATATTGTCTCATTGACTACAGTACACTCATGAGCCCTTGTCCTCGAGTGACCTCCGGGCCTTGATGACTAGAGACTACTTTGCAAAAAAAAAAACAGTAGTTCAAATAATACAAATTATCAATCCTTATCTCAAAAGTTAAAAAAAATAACACATTGAATGATTTTGCTTCTAAAGTATTTTTTTTTTGTAATATAACGTAGATAAGCGTAAAGAAAAAAACTATAAAAAGGAGAAAGAAGGCGATCACATGAAAGACGTGAATAACGTTCAAAATCATGTTAGAGGCGTGGATCATGTCCGAGAAGACGATCACGCGAAGGACATCAAAGTGGTAACGAGAGAGAGGAAATAAATATCGTTGTACAACAACAAAAAATAACGAGTTTCTTTCTATTCTTTGTTTAATTTGCGACTGAGATTACGACGTGTTGGTTCCCGGACAAAGTTAAATTTTTAAAAATTTGTTTTACATTTATTTGGAGAGTCCATCGAGTCAAATGTATGATGCGTAGATGTTATGTTTCATTATTGGCGAGTACTTTCGGTCCATTCATCAAATAGTTTCCGGAGGGGGGAGTATTTTTCTTGTTCGCTTACATCTGTAAATAGAGAATACTCGAGACAACAACAGGAGTTTTTGAGACAGGATGCTGGAGAAAAGAAAACGTCACAGGTTTTCGGTACTCATAACTACAACATATGACAAGGCGCACAAGTTGAGATCATTCACGATCATTTAAAGTTTTTATAAAGCTTGCAAAAAGATGACAATGATAGTTGTAAATCAATATGCCTGTGGTCTCGTTGTTTTTGAGTGCGTGTCGCTGTCGATATTAAAAAAAAAAAAAGGTAAATCAACAATAGCGATGCAATCATCATCATCATCATCATCATCATCATCATCATCATCGCCGGTGTTTTTTTTTTTCTAGAAAAATTAAAAAAAAAATAAACAAGAACCTGGATAGGAGAGGTCTGACTCGTAGTTAACCGACGACACACATAACACCGAACAATAAAACATCTGATACCTACTGCGTGCTTAACCGACACAAAACGTAACTATATATATATATATATATATATATATATATATATATATATATACTTCCAAGTTTTGTTTCACTGTTTTCCGTTTATATATATATATATATATATATATATATATATATATATATATATATATATATATATATATATATATATATATATATATATATATATATATATATATATATATATATATATTATTTTCACAAAATCAAGACAAGAAAGAGATCGGGGTGATAGCAACAGGTTGTGTATTTTCATAATACGTTACAATCGTTTCGTGACCGTTCGGACAAGTTCAAACGTTGTGTCGTTTAAAAATATTCTCAATAACAACCCCTCTTCAGGCGATGAAAAAAAAAACACTATTTAATGAACAATAGGGAATACATTTGGAGTTCACCTTTAGAAAAAACATGCAGTTGAACCTACCTACACCTCCTACTTCTAAGTTATATTTCACTCTTTTATATATGACTACTTAATTTAATCACATAAATTAATATACGAAAGTATAAACTTATGCGTGAACTTTAAGTATTTACTTCAATAGTGCTCAATACGTAGCTAGAGGTAAGTAGTAAGTTATAAAATATATATGGCAATCAAGCTACATAGAATATTCCGCGTTTTGAATCCTAGCGTGGATGAAACGCGGAATATTCTGCGTAGCTTAATTGCCACATATATTTTATAACTTACTATATATATATATATATATATATATATATATATATATATATATATATATATACATATATATGTGTGTGTATATATATATATATATATATATATATATATATATATATATATATATATATATATATATATAATTTTTAAATGGTGAGAGGAATTTTTTCAATGACATAAATAATGGAGGAATAATGAAATGAAATGACGTATTTTTCCAAATAAATAATCTCGGTACTTATTCTCGACCTAGTGCAACTTCAGGTCGACATCTGTCAATAGGTTACGGTAAGCAGCCAAAAGATACCGAGGGAATTAACCAATCAGCTCAATCAGCTGCCAGTAGACGACAAATTTCAATGAAATCGTAAAGATCATTGTAATAAGAAATTTTTAATCGAAAATTAATCACAGCATGTTGAGTAAAATAAAAAGAAAAGGATTTAGCAACAACTTTTGGAAGTTTTTTTTTACACAGGAATCACGACTTGTCAAGGCCCGGAGGCCACTCAAGGATAAGAGTTAATGGGTATACATTAATAAATGTGATTATGGCGCAGTAAACATAACTAGTAGAAATTTTGTAAATTGGATTACTTAGGGGGACGATTCATCAAGAACTTGTTTACGTTAGACTTGAAGACAATCAGATTGTAGTCAGCTGGAAAGCAGGCAATCCGAACAGAGTTCCACAGGCGTGCAGTTCTGAGAAAGAAGCTTTGTTCATGGAATATGCATTTAGGTTTAGGCACAGAAGCTCCTCCCCTAAAAAAAGATTTATCGAAAGTAAAATAAGATACCAAAAGGCTTAAATTTCTTTGAAAAAGAAAAAAACATTCAAATGTTTTTTTCTTTTTCATCTTAAAAACAAAATACTTTTTGCAAGTTTTCTCATCATAAGAAAAAAAAAGATTATTTAGTTTCTTGAAAGGAAAAATTCTTTTTTGAACAAAAAATGTTTTCCTTCAAATTTGTTTCAATTTATTCGAAATTTTTATTTAAAAGTTTTATACTATTTTGAACAAAATAAAAAATAATTTTCTTAAACAAAAATAATTTTCTTGAACAAAAAATAATTTTCATGAACAAAAAATAATTTTCATGAACAAAAAATAATTTTCTTGAACAAAAAATAATTTTCGTGAACAAAAAAATTTTCTTAAATAAAAAATAATTTTCGTGAAAAATAATTTTCTTGAACAAAAGAATTTTCATGAACAAAAATAATTTTCTTAAAAAAAAATAATTTTTATGAACAAAAAATAATATTCTTAAATAAAAAATAATTTTCGTGAACAAAAAATAATTTTCGTGAACAAAAATTAATTTTCTTGAACAAAAAATAATTTTCTTGAACAAAAAATAATTTTCTTAAACAAAAAATAATTTTTCGTGAACAAAAAATAATTTTCTTAAACAAAAAATAATTTTCGTGAACAAAAAATAATTTTCTTGAACATAAAATAATTTTCTTGAACAAAAATAATTTCGTGAACAAAAAATAATTTTTTTGAACAAAAATTAATTTTCTTTGACAAAAAATAATTTTCTTGAATGTGAAAAAAAAACTCTTCTTCCACAGTTGCTTGCATGTTTTCGTCGTAAAAAAGATTTGCTTGAAAAAATCGTACACAATTTTGGGACAATTCATTTTTAAATGATTATATTTGTTTATTTCTTTATTTAATCTTTTGTTACTAATTGAATACAAAGTGTTTTTATTCGTAATCCAATCTCGTGTCAGCAACTTTGGACGCCAAACATGGCATAAAATGAACAGAAAGAATGGAGATGATAATCAACCAATAGTTCGCTTTAGATTGGGACACGCCCCCTTCAACGTTGCATTTTGATTGGGTGCAGCAATCAGTGCATATGACCTTCCACATGGCGTACGTATACCTCAGGCAACCTCTCTCACACGAATTAGCGCAATTGCGTTGTAAGCTGATGAGTTGGTTATAGCGAAGGGTGGCTTCCACCTGCAAAAATAAAAACAAAGATAAAAATATTACCTTAAAAATGAATTTATCAAGTGGTTTGTGCAGAATGGTGGAATTTGAAACAACCACATTTCAGGTGTAAACTTAGATGCTAAATCTAAATTAGCATAAATTCCAAAAATTATAGGAAATGAACCAAAAGAAAATATGCTAGATCCAGTTTTTACAAAAATCATTTAGAATAACAGTGTGTCATTTTGTATTTTGAAATGTTAGATTGTCTGGTTGATCGATTGCAGTTACCTCCCTTTGTTTCTGAGTACTTTTCACATTAAAACGTACGATAAAACTCTATAAATCGATTAACTGGATAATTTCTATTTTTGCATATAATTATTTTTCTATTAGATTATTTTCCGTCATTTTTTAATTCACACTTATTTCAACATGACAAGTAAGTACGTAATAATGTTTCCGCGTGAAATGCGTTCATTTCAAAATCCACTATTCTGCACAAAAACGTTGTAAGTAAAAGTTATAATGTACGCCAAAGCAATCGAAATCTACGGTTATTGTAGAATTTTATTGGAAAATGATTTTAAACAAGGAACATGTTTACTGGAGTGTAACATTTTCTGTGGTCGTGAAAGATTACAAAGAGAATCATCATCCACCTTATGTATAGTATTGCTTTACGCTAAGTAGAAACCATTTTTATCTTCTACAAGAGAGCTCAACCATAAAAAGGGGGCATCCTCCACTTTATAACAAAGGTTAATGTGTATTTATTTGTGTGTGCGCGCACACAGACACACACACACACACACACACACACACATATATATATATATATATATATATATATATATATATATATATATATATATATATATAAACACGCATAAATGTAGAAATAAAATTATAAAAAATAGGAAAGAATAAATAATGAAAAAAATTGGAAATTAAAACAAAAATAAAAAATACGAAATTATGGTTTAAAACAGAAATTTATTTTAGCATGACACCCAAGATGGCTGATATGTAGCAACGTGGGGATGAAATTTATTTTTCCCCAAACACCAGGTTTACCATGTACAAAATCAACCTTTTGTTGGTAACATCAAACGGAAACAACATCTGACGAGTTGGTGAGGACAGGAAATATTTATGGACATATACAATCACAAAATTGCCATCCCATTAACGAAACGGCTGTAACTAAGAAATCCAGGATGAAATAAACAAAAGTTACAAAAAGAAAAACTGTTAGGCTTTGAATTTCGACAAAGTTTTGCATTATATATATACTTAATGTATTAGGTCCAATTCGCATTGCTTGTGAATATTAAGCTGAGG
>NC_136516.1:24534950-24554950 GCF_053919585.1 Euprymna scolopes | reverse complement strand
GCATTTACCTTGTGTATCTGTGTTTGTATATATGGATATATATATATATGTGTATATGCGTATATATATATATATATTCTTTTATTTTACTTTATTTTATTTTTTCAGAGGACGACTCACCCCTCACTCCTCAACTCTATTTCCTGTTATTCTGCCCCCCACTTGTCTGTATCTCTTTCTTTTACGCATTCCCTAGTAATTATTATTAACATTATTATTATTATCATTATTATCATTATTATTATTATTAGTAGTAGTAGTAGTGATGGTGGTGGAGGTAGTGGTAGTAGTATTGTTATTACTATTATTATTATCATTATTATTATTGCCTTGTTTTTACCGCTATTATTATTATTATTATTATTATTATTATTATCCCCGTTACTATCCCCGTCATTGCTAACATAACCTTTACTTCATTTTCATTGTTATTACCATTAACATTACTTTTATCACAACTATTGGTAATATTATATTTATTTTTATTTTATTTTTATCTTTATTATTATTACTATTATTATAATTATCTTTATTATCATTCTAATTATCATAATTACCCTACTATTGTTGGTATTATTATCACTTTTATAACTAGTAAATGTCTCTTTACTCTTCCACCTTGCGAACTATATGCATCCTTAAACCTTTTGCATCAAGTTAAACGCACTCATAAACATTGCCATCCTATCCTCCGACCGCCCCTTATAATCATACCCCCTATATCATAACAGAGGAAACTTAAAATTATTGCCGCGTATTACCTAATCAATATTACAAGCTTGAATAACCCCCTCCCCCTCCCCCAACAAAAAAAAATTATAAGCGATTTTATAGCCACCATTTGTCGTTTAGGTTACATCTGTCTAAAACCACTCCATGGATGATAGACATCCCAGAAACCGTTAAAATAAATTACCACGCAGCCACAATACACCCCCAATTTAACCATAAAACATATACCCCTTAAACTCAACACTATGTTAAAGGCCATATACAATCTTATATATCATACTATACATAACAAGCTTCTCCTTTATTTATTTAGAATTCAATAAAGCTTTCCCCAACATTCTATAATTCCTCTTAATATTTATGTCCCTAATGAACCCTACGCCATCTTCCCCATGCTACCTAGCATCTTCTCTACTCTTCTGATGAGAAGCATTAGGCTTCGAAATAGCCTGGCATAAAGAGTCCCATATATCCCCCAAATTTTGCTTGTGTTCCATTATTCAATAAATGATCCATTCTATATCTACCAATATATAGTTTTGTGACTTCATTTTATACTCTTGCTGTCCTATTATATATATATATAAGCGAAGCTCACAGTTTGTTTGTAAATAAACTAGCAGCTAGAGCACTGTAAAAGCGATGGGCGAATGTTTATTTAATGGGCATTTGACGAGGTAGTTTACGAGTACCGATCCATGATCCAGTGGTTAGAAATGCCGACTATCAATGCGACGGTTGTAGGTTCGATCCACGGCTAGAGAAAAGGTGCTAATTTAGCCGCACTGATGAGTTGTGATACAACGAAACAGTACTGTATGTGGATGACTCTCTCCCTCTCTCCCTCTCTCCCAATATATGTATATATATATATATATATATATATATATATATATATATATATATATATATATATATATATATATATATTACTTTGGTGTCATTCCCTATAATGGAAACCAAAATATACAACTCTTTAGCCTCTGCTCACATTCTAACTCCTAACTCATTAGCCTCTGCTCATACGCATATATATGTGTGTGTGTGTGTGTGTGTGTGTGTGTGTGTGTGTGTGTGTGTGTGTGCGTGTGTGTGTGTGTGTGTTTTGAATATCAGGTATCAAATCATCGATAAACAAATGTTAAGCCGACAGACAGGATGTATATAACTTTTATGATGAACACTGTTTTGTTTGAGCTCGACTAAAACTATGACGTCGACATATCGACGTGTTATTTTGAAGGGATAACAAATACTTGTACATGAGGAGGCTTCAAGCGATCAGAGGAGACAATGTTCCATTAATGAAGAGTCAGATACTCTATATAACAGAGTTTGTAAACATTTAAGAGTTCGAATAACATTTAATATGACAGTAACAAGCGGGGCGAATTCACAAACCTGTTTCTTCGAAAGATGACACCACACGACGTTATATTTCATATGACATTTATTCACTCAACATGTCAACATTTCAAAGATTACAATGCCTTGACTTCACATTTTCATCTTGACCTCACCGGCTTCCACGATGTCTTCTCCCCGACTTCTCGTCTAACTTCTTCTTCCGTTATATATTAAACTATTTCTTTGTTATTACGTCTGAATGAAATCCTATCAGCCGCCATTTTTATCGCGTATCTAGCTATTGTTGTTAACGCGGATTCCTTTTCCTGCGAACATATTCGTTTTTATTTATTTAATATTTGTTTCTTCTCAACGCGAATTTCCTTTTCCTGCGAACATATTTGTTTTATTTATTTAATATTTGTTTATTGCTAACGCGAATTTCCTTTTCCTGGGAACATATTTATTTTATTTATTTAATATTTGTTTATTGTTAACGCGAATTTCCTTTTCCTGGGAACATATTTGTTTTATTTATTTAATATTTGTTTATTGTTAACGTGCATTTCCTTTTCCTGGGAACATATTTGTTTTATTTATCTAATATTTGTTTATTGTTAACGCGCATTTCCTTTTCCTGAGAACATATTTGTCTTATTTATCTAATATTTGTTTATTGTTAACGCGCATTTCCTTTTCCTGGGAACATATTTGTTTTATTTATCTAATATTTGTTTATTGTTAACGCGCATTTCCTTTTCTCGAAAACAGTTTTGTTTTTATTAATCTAAAATTCTTTCTATTTATTGTCTAGTCAAGTTAAATTCCAAAAACGTCATTTAACCATATTTTTCTTTTAATCGCATTTTTCTCTTTAAAACAAATCTAATTCTACACGATAATAATAATAATCTTCTTACTCAATTAATTCGGCAATTTTCCGTTTCTTGCGTTCTTAATCTCATTTAATCCCTATAAACTGTCACTAACTGTTAAATAACTTTTTGGTGCAAATATGATTAATTCCATATTTGTAGTTTCCTTTAATACATAAACCTGCAAGATTCATTGTATATTTTGCAAACCTCATGAGAAAATTTACGTTCTTCGAAACTCCATGGAATAGGAGTTTTCTTATTTATTTGTATTCCTTGTCGCATAATTAAAATTTTGTATACATTCATTACAGGTTTATAAGGTTTTTTGAAAATTTGAATAAATTTGCTATAACAAGACTTTTATATTATATATATATATATACATATATATATATATATATATATATATATAAAATAATAAAACACAAAGTTCGTTTAAACAAAGATATTATTCACATATGAGCTCCTTTAGAGAGAAAACAAGGATCAGGACGGCCTAGCAATCCGCGTGTGGGACCTAATAGAAGAGGGTGCACCTTTAACTATTAAATAGAGGAAAATTGAACACATACTCCCCCGAACTGAAGCAATGCTCATTTTGCAATGCAGAGAAGTACCATATTCTACGGTTAATTCATGATCTAGAAAAAGCTGTTTAAATGTGCGAAGCGAATGCCTGAAGTGTTGTATACATTGAAGAAGCGCACTCCTTATAAAGTGAGACGGTAAAAAAGAAAAATCTGAATTTAAAAAAAAACTTATTTTCATTTATTAAGTTTTATTTTTATTTTTATATATTGATTTTGAATTATTCTATTAAATAGCAAAAATAAAGGAACGTAATTATAAGGTTTTAGTATAGTGTATCATTTTCTTGTGCTAGATAAGCATTAAAAAAGACTACATTTTAATTTTTAAATATAATTTAAATATAATTCTTTTAAATGCAAAGTTGTAAATTTGAGATTGGAATTGATTTTAAATGTTTAATTTGAATTCAATGTAAAATTTAATTTTATGTTTGGAGTTAATATTAAATTTAATTTGATTTTAAATTTAAATTTAATAATTTTTTCTAATTTGATAGATTATTTTTTTAGATTAAAGTTTTTAAAAATATTAAAATTTATATATGATATGTTTCTTCAGGCTAACTGAATGAACTTTACACTTTAACTATATTAAATAAGGAAAACATGAACATGTATTATATAGTACATATAGAAGAAGAATAAAATCAAGTAAAAATAATAATAAAATAATCATTATTAATTTGAATTAATCTTCAGGCCTTTCCAAAGTTATCTCCCTTAGACTAGTTGGAAATTGAGTTAGAATAAAAAACAAGCCCGTTTAACGCTGATCAGATGCGTAGTTGGCCAAAATGTGGTGAGACAAAAAATCAACTATGGAAGTCAATAATTGCTGAGGATGTAGTTAGGAGATTCGGAGTTCCTATCCCGTCACGATTACCACCTGACGAAGGCCAGAGGAATAGTTGGCCGAAATGTCATGAACCAACAACTAAAAAGGATGAGGATAATAATCTGCAATAAGTAGATACACTTATTTATTATTTTTTAATTTAAATTGTTCTGTTTGGAGGGGGTTCAAGTAAAATATCATAAGAATGTGTTTTCCACTTGTTTTTAAAAAACAAAAATGAAAAGTGGGTTCTTTAGGACGACCGGCGATACTCAGCTCAGTGGTTAGATGCCGACAAAGCTCCACGATACATCCCGAAGCAAGAATTGCACCAAAAGAAGGTCATGATAACTGTTTGGTGGTCTACTGCCAATCTCATCTATTACACTTTTTGAATGCAGGCGAAACCATTACAGCGGAAAAGTACTGCCAACAAATGGATAAAATAAGAAACATAAACACCCAGCATTAGTAAAGAGAAAATGCCCAATTCTCACAACAATGCTCGACCATATTTTGTGAACTGACCCTGCAGAAGTTGAACGAATTCGGGTATGAAAATCTGCCTCATCCACCATACTCTCGAGTCCTCTCCCCTACCGACTACCACTTTTTCTAGCATTTGGCCAACTTTTTGCGTGAGAAATGCTTCAAAAACCTAAGCGATATCAAATACGCCTTCAGCAACTTTATCGCCACCAGAACACGATTTTTACGTTACAAAAAAAAAAATAAATAAACTTTTTTTGCGTTGGCAAAAGTGTGTTAATTCTGATGGTGCTTATTTCGATCAATATATTTTTGTTTGAGCCGAGATATGTTCATCTGAATTTAAAAGTTAAAAACTGCAAGAACTTTTTTGTCAACCTGATATATATATATATATATGTATATATATCTATAATATAAAGTTGAATGTGTGTGTGTGTGTGTGTGTGTGTGTGTGTGTGTGTGTGGTCACGAATAGGCTCCTATATGGGGTTGACTACTTTAAAAAACTGATCACATATAATGATAGATGTATCGAGACACAGGAATGGGTATGTTTGATCTGGCAGAACGGTGGTTCATTAAAATTGTGGGGTCTGCGTTCGCGCCTGGTCCACAAAGTATGGAAATAAAAAATTTAAAAATTAAAAAAAAAAACCTTAACAAGTGTTTTTGATATAGATGTACATAATAATACTTTGATAAATATGTTTTAACTTAAATAGGAATGATATAATAAAATTGTGGGGTCTGCGTTCACGCCTGGCCTCCATAGAATGGAAATAGGCACAAACTTTAATAAAGACTTTTCATATCTATCTGCGTAAGTATAATAATTATGTTTAAGTTTGAATAAATATGATATAATAAAATTATGGGGTGTTCATTCGCGTCTGACCTCCATAGAATGGAAATATATCACAAAGTTTAACAAGGTTTTTTAATATAGATCCACAGAATATTGTGATAAGTGTTTCAGTGTCATTTTACTGAATTACTCCAACATTGGTGTGAGTTGATTACACCTATATATACTTTTTGCCGAAAATGACTTTTTTGTGCATTTGATAATTATTTTCTTGTTTTGTTGCATTTGTCGTGAGGTGCACGCTTTTGTCAAAGTGATTTTTCGGTAAAACTGGCCTAGATATTTAACAATATAAATTGTAACCAGCAATAAACAATACTATGAGAAGATTTTCACAAGGATAATTCAGGTCATCCATTCCATTTATCGCTGTAAGATCTGGAATAAGCGCCGGGCCTTAGATAGTCTTTCTTACTGAGAAAAGGAACTAACTACTTCTACTACTATTTTGAAACGTACCTTACAATATTTCTGAGTTGGTGTACACACCTGCGTGAATAATGACGTCGCATTTTTTATACATGGGTGAAAGTTGTCCAGACGATACTTCTTACTGGATACTGAGCACACGTAACACTGGAGCTCGGATGAATTGGCTGCAAAAAATATATATATATTAAAAAAAAACATTAACTGAAAATTAAAATTATTTTCATTTTTTATACTCAAGTGTAATCGCTTAACAAGGTCAAGGGTCAATCAGATTGTTAGTTCGATGGTGAACAATACCGTGAGAGGATTGAAAAAGATAAAACGAATTGAGAAAATGGGATTACTTATAAGGACAGTTAAACAAGTATTTAGCGCTACCTAAGAGTTGGGGCTCCTGTACTACTAGTAGGAGGAATCAGCTAGACAAGCTGTTAAACCAAGCTTTATTATGTTAGTTATTTGTTTTTTGTTTTTAGAATTTAGATATAGTGGATGTTAATTAATGCTAATAAGCTAACAGAACTATGCTATTAGCCAAGTATTTATTTTATTGGAAAAATCAGCTGACTGCAATATAGTCGTCTTCAGGTACAATTTAAACAAGTTCTTGCTGAGCCGCCCCCTTAAATAATAAATTGTACTAAATTCCCGCTACTAACCATTAGTATACTGTTGTTCTGATGACTACCGTACACTAAGTAAACCTTATCCTCGAGTGGCCTTCGGGACTTGATAAGTGGTAACTCCCTTGTGTTAAATAGCATTAGCATTACTTCGCTAATACAACTGCTCCTAGAAGATTTAGGTCCTGTACTACCAGTCGGAACCAACAGCCAGATAAGCTGTTAAAGCTGTACTCTCAACTTATCAAAACCAAAAAAAAAAAAAAAAAGAAGAAAAACGTTAACAAAAACTTAAAATTATTTGATTATTTAAATTAAGGAGTCATCGGTCGACAATATCAGGGTTTTAAAAGATACCAAATCTTCACGACAGAAACCCAATAGTAAAAATTCACTTTTATATGTGTTAACAAGATTAATTAAATATTTACTTTTTTAATCGAGGCATATTGCCACGTGGACATATTAAGATTATGCTTATAGGGCACACTATATAGGGAGTTGAGCAGCAAGATGTCTGTCTGCATTCCATTTAAATGTATTCAAATTAGTACAGTTAGGAAAGTATAAAACAAGGATACAATTCGACAGTCTTGCAACTCCATGGAAGAAGCTACAATAGAAAAAATTAAAAATTAGTAACAAAATACAGTACAGTATATAATACACATGTATATAATCAAATAATATTATAGATAACACACCAAATGGGGCAAATACCTTAACTAGTGGCCTGAAACATAGCGTATTCCACGCCATAACCTGAAAAAAACTGTATTCTAGGGCCACCATACTCTGGGTTTCACTTGTATTACAGTAGAAACCTTTCCGGCATTAGGAGACCTATACTCTGGGATTTTGTCACCTGTTTGGAGGATATAAGTTAATCAATAAAAGGACTTGTAAAACAGGTACAGGGATGCAACATTCTGGCGATGGAGCAATGGTTGAAGCTTGGTTGAAGCTTCGTTTAAGCTTGGTTGACAGAGTGGGACATATTAGATTGCAAACTTTTTTTTGAACCCTATATACGAGATAGAGACTGGTGGCAGTGTCACCCGCCTAGATGTGGCAATAATATTCCATGCAGGGCCGAATGGTGGCTTTGTAGAGATACAGGATACTGTGAATAGTCTTCTAGCACTATAGATGGTGCTCACCTACATTGAAGCAAAGTTTTCAATATCCTAAGTATATTTGTTTCAATTCATATAAACTGTGAATGTTAAGTCGAGGAGTTGGAACAAAAATAAAAATTGCATCAGTCAGGAAGGATTTCTCCTCCACTGACCAAGAACAGAAAAGGTGTTGTATCAGAACAGATACTACACTTTGTTCCTAGCCAAATGTTATTTTTCATGGATTTACACAAAGTCAACATTTACTTTGTTGTCGTTTTATTCAAAATAATCTGCTTCAATTGGAATTTTGTTTTATTTATTTTTTGTTTTTGTTGTTTTTCATACGAAGGTATTACAATTTAACAAGGTTAAAATCCACTCGAGGATAAGAGTTACTCAATTAGTTGTTAGATTAATGATGAACAACACCATGAGAGAATTGAAAACGGTGAATGAAACCAAGAAAATTTTATCATTAATGAGGACAACTCAACAAGTATTTATTACATTTTCTTAAATTATTTTTTAGATATTGTTTAAGTGTTTGTTTAATACTAGTAGTACCCCCATAAATAGAATATTAATCGAGTATATATCAATAGTAACATATCCAAATATTACAGAAAACGATAAGGTAGAAAAATAATTATTAATGAGTTTTTGATAAAGTTTATATCCGACATTTTGAATTACGTTTGTCATGTGACATAAGCAAAAGAACTAAATTCTCTCTCCTGTCAACTTATGTCTTTTTAGTAAGTGATTTCACTTCTTTTCACTAATTATTTCCTAACTTATCGTTTTTCTTAATTTTTGGATTATGCTACTCATTAACAATTATGTAAGTGCCATTTGTTTTACTTGAAATTACGTATTTGTATCTGTTCATTCAATATGGAAACTCCGAAAAAGCAAAAAAAAAAATTAAAAAAATAATTTCATTTAAGCACAGAAATAACTAGAGCAATAGTAGCCAACTCATTCGATTCTGCAGGCCGGATCATGTTATGATGATAGGTCACAAGGCAGACAAAGGCTATTAATGAAAAATTAAGGAACATCATATATTCAGATCCCTGTCAACCTAAATATTTAAAACCATATTTAAATTAAACATTTAAAAATCAGTAAGTAAAAGGAAATTTAAAATTTAAAACGAAACTGACCAAAGAAATTTCAAAGTGAAAACTATCACCTCCAGCGAAATGGATGAAATTATGACATATATGTTTAAACTGTTATTTACATAGCAAAACATGGCTCATTGAACTATTCCAGCAAATTTCATAAGGTAGGTGGCAGGGGTAAGAAATAGGGGCTTGCTGTTGAAGGAATGAAATATAAAGTCGACTGAGACAACATTGTCCATTTGAAACTGTCCCCACCTAATGTCTGTCGCCGGTATGTCGGTCAAATCGGCTATCAGTTTTTGTTTTATATATTTGTTTCAATATTTTGACACAGAAATTAAGGTGATTGAGGTTTGATTGTATTTTTGCTATCACAATATTCAAATTCCTTCGTGTGGATCAGAGAACGATAACAGCAGGCCTTTTTGTTCAATTCGAGCGCCCATCTCTCATGTTTAAAATATGGTCATTTGTAATCAAGCTCACAAGCCGATCAAAATGCTGTCTAGAGCATTTGAATTCATGTTGATTTTCTTTCTATCTCTAAGTTTTAAGAACCATTGTTTTTTTTTTAACTATGGGGTGGAACGATAAAAATGTCGCCTTAGAAAAGATGACATGATTCCATTTCCGTTTGATGAAAACCGGTTTTCTTTTTTTGATGCAGACCACCTACTAGTTGGCCAGTTGTGTATAATTCCCAACGAGATCAGACACACGCTGCTGTACAACTCATGCTTTCTACTGATCCAAGTTAGGACAACAGGACCATTGCCAGCATCCTCAAAATACATCGCTGGATTCCCACAAATAACAGGGACATGCCTAGGGTGATGAAAACAAAGTTTCCAGCCACAGTTTTAATCTTTGATATGGTTTCAAGTGAGGGCCACATCATGCCACCTCACATCTTCAAAGTCGACTTGAAAAACAATATGATATAAATGCGGGAGTGCCTATCCTTGGACCTCTATTGCTCCTAATATTCATAAATGACCTTCCCGACAAAATTGCGTCTGAGATAGGTATATATGCTGATGACACCACACTCTATAACAGGCACGACAGAAACACAAATGAACACATATCTAAAGAAATGGCAGATGTACTAGAAGATGACCTCCAATCTGTAGTGGAATGGGGACATAAATGGATGGTTACGTTCAATGCCGCCAAGACTAAACTAGTTTCCTTCAATAATTACAAGAAACCTTCTCTACCACCAATAGCAATGGCCAACGACTCTTTATCTGAGAGTACATCTTTCAAACTCCTTGGCCTAACGTTCACAGGTAACATGAGTTGGAACAATTACATTGAAACATAGCCAGGGCCGCTGCAAAGAAGGTAGGCTCTCTCTCAACAGTGCTAGAAAACTACTAACACCCGAAAGTATCCTGTGCCTCTATAAGGCCACCATTCGCCCATGTATGGAGTATTGCTGTCATATTTGGGCTGGTGCATCTGCTACTAGTCTCTTGCTCCTAGACAAAAGAGAGTTGCCAATCTGATAGGCCCTGAACTGGCATCTAAGCTTCAGCCTCTGTCCCATCGACGAAATGTTGCATTCCTCTGCCTGTTTTACAAGTATTTTAATGGTGAATGCTCTGACAAACTGCAGACACTTGTGGCCCCACGACATGAACAACCTCGACAAACCCGACAGGCTGCTAAATCCCACCCCACAATGTAGAGATCCCTAGATGTAAAAGATCTTTCTACTCCAGTAGTTTCTTCCCCAGAACCGCTAGACTTTGGAATTCCATTCCAGGTCCCTGCTTCCTCAACTGTACTGATGTGCAGAAGTTCAAGTGTAACGTGAACCGATATCTTGCTGCCCAAATGCCTACATAGTACCCCAGTAGTTGTTGCCCCTGATAGTAGTCCCCTACACCAAAGTGGCAATGTGCCTTGTTTGGGGTGAAAATCTAATAAAAAATTTTTTTTTTTTTTAAATCAACTCCAAAGTGTACGTGGATGTGCTGAAGAGTATTCTGATGATCTTTTGCAATCAGGTGGCCGCTGGCAGACTCTGGGTGTGGCAACAGGACTCAGCCCCAGCCCACAAGTCCAAAGAGCCCTAGGCTTAGCTTCAGAAGAAGTGCTATGACTTTGCACCCTTCTTTCACTGGACCCCTTCCTTCCCCCAACCTGAATCCGCTCAGCTACTTCATTTGGTTATAGATAAAAAAAATCACCAACATGACCTCCCACAATACCAAAGCCAGCCTGATCGCCACCATCTGCCGAGTATTTGCTGAGTTCCTGCCGACACTTGTGGAAAAAGCATGCTCTCAGTTCTGGACTCTTATCAAGGCGATGATTGAGGCTGAAGGCGGCTACATTGAATAGATGTCAGCTCTACTACATAATCAAGTTACCGGAACTACTTTTATTCAAAAACAGTTTTAAAATAAAGCTGTAGTGTTGTTTTCTTTAGAGCAACAACTTTATCGTTCCACCCTGTACTTAATTTCTACATGTTAAGTCACAGTTCGACACAATGAGGCAAACCAGGAAGAACTCAGTTTTAAACAGAATAAGCAGAACTTAAAATGGCTTCCTCTTTCGAAAAGAAATATTAAATTAACATGTGGTCCATAGTTACATGCGTCTTTCACTCGGACGGAATGATTTAACGACGCTAGAGTTTGAAGAGATGTATATGTCATCCTCTCATATGAAGCACCCAGTGTTTTCAAATGGTCACCCATCTCGTACTAACCAGGGTCATCCTCACTTAACCGGTGATCAAATGAGAGCTAGTTTATTAACACGATAATGGCATGTATGCAGCTATATTGGTGAGATAGTAATCTATGGGTTAAATAAAAATCTATTGTTTACGAATTATTTGTTTGGAAAAAAAAAATACGCTTAAAAACAATAAATCTATAAATTAATTTTATAGAAAAAGTATGTACGGTTTTAGCATGAGATGGTTAATTTAATCCACCAATCGACAAATCCATCAACTAATCACTAATCAATCAACCACGTTTCTGGTCCTGCCCTAATGTAGACGTACTCTGAGCAAGTTGAACCAATCAATCAACTAACATAAATCGAATGTGCACTGATGAACTCACATCACTTGTGTCCCTTGAGTTACATACTCCTTACGAACACGACAAGCAGTAAAATTCCACCCTTTCACTTTTGAGGTCCTTAAATGCTGGAAAGCCTTCTAGTCTAATAGTTTCTTCCCTCGAACTGCTGGATTTTGAAAATTCGCCCCTGTTTCCTTGACTATGCTTACTTACAGAAGTTTAAATGTAATGCGAACAAAGATCTTACTGTGCAACTCCCTCAGTACCATACTAGACACGATCCCAAATAGTAGCCTCTTATATACAAGAGTGAAATGAATAAAAAAGAAAAGCAACATACCAATAAACTCATCAGTCAATCTATCAACCAAGTTATCTACCAACTCTTCAAACAACCCAATAACCAACGTTGAAATTAATTCCTCAAGGTACTCATTAACCAATTCATCAATAAATTTATCAACCAACAAATCATCCAACTCTATAAACCCACCTATTAATTAATTCCATCTGGTCTTTTTTTTATTATTCAATTTACACCCCAAACAAGGCACAGTGCCACTTTGAAGTAGGGGGCTACTATCAGGGACATAATTTGCAGGGGCATTATGAAGGGAGATGAGTAGCAAGATGTTTGTTCACATTGCACTTGAACTTCTGCATATCAGTACAGTTGGGAAAGCAGAATCCCAGAAGGGGGTTCCAAAGACTTGCAGTTCTGGGGAATAAACTAGTAGAGTAAAAAGCTTCCTTACACCTAGGGATCTCTGCTGTAAAGGGTTAGGACTTAGTAGCTTGTCGGGTTTGTCGGAGGTAGTCACGTCGAGGAGGTACAAGTGCTTGTAGTGAGTCTGTAGTGGTCTCATCCTGGTGTAGAAGTACCCCCGGGCAAGTGCAATCGATCCATCAATAAAACATTTCAATAAACCCTTCAATTTGTTCGGACTCCAGCTAGGCTCTGGGACATAGTTGCTGATTCTCTGTTTTGAATGTTACTTTTCACTGCCTTCGTTCTAGTGACATATGGCCGAGTGGTCCTAGACGTTGTATCAAAGTTTACAGTTACCCAAATGTGCTAAGTTCAATCCTGAACGAAAGCAGTGAAAAGTAACATTCAAAATAGAGAATAAGCAACTATGTCCCAGAGCCTAGCTGGAGTCCGAACACGGTACCCCCATAATAATAATAATAATAATAAAGGGTTGGGTTCGAGACTCCTTACAAACGGTTCCCCAGTTCGATACAAAACACCTGATGAAGGTCGGAGGGCAAAACGGCCGAAACGTTGAGACTATAACAACCAAGATGAGGAAGTCAGTCCGACAATCTCAATAAATGAAAACACCTCATCTCAAAAATACAGACAATTACCAAAACCCTTCAATGAATCTTTTAAAAACCTATGTACGATTTCAGCATGAAATGGTACAACAACCCATCAATATACTCAACAAGCAACCAATCAACTTATCAATAAAAAATCCTTCTGGTCCTCTCCTTGAGGTGAATGCCTACCAACCCAAGCATAAATTAACTAACAATCAATTCATTGAGTAATTTATCAAATAAATCATCAAGAAATCCATCAGCATGCTCATACACTAACCTATCAGCCAACTTATTGCTCAGCTAATTAGTCAAATTCTAAACCAACTTAGCAAACAACCCTATCATTCAATTTATCAATCAATCCATCAATCAACACTATCATTCAATTTATCAACCAACACATCAATCAACCCTATCATTCAATTAATCAACCAACCCATCAGTCAACATTATCATTCAATTAATCAACCAACACATCAATCAACCCTATCATTCAATTAATCAACCAACCTATCAGCAACACTATCATTCAATTAATCAACCAACCCATCAATCAACATTATCATTCAATTAATCAACCAACCCATCAGTCAACACTACCATTCAATTAATCAACCAACCCATCAGTCAACACTATCATTCAATTAATCAACCAACTCATCAGTCAATACTATCATTCAATTAATCAACCAACCCATCAATCAACCCTATCATTCAATTAATCAACCAACCCATGTCAATACTATCATTTAATTAATCAACCAACCCATCAGTCAACATTATCATTCAATTAATCAACCAACCCATCAGTCAACATTATCATCCAATTAATCAACCAACACATCAATCAACCCTATCATTCAATTAATCAACCAACCCATCAATCAACACTATCATTTAATTAATCAACCAACACACCAATCAACCCTATCATTCAATTAATCAACCAACCCATCAGTCAACACTATCATTCAATTAATCAACCAACCCATCAATCAACACTATCATTCAATTAATCAACCAACCCATCAATCAACCCTATCATTCAATTAATCAACCAACCCATCAATCAACCCTATCATTCAATTAATCAACCAACTCATCAGTCAACACTATCATTCAATTAATCAACCAACCCATCAGTCAACACTATCATTCAATTAATCAACCAACACATCAATCAACACTATCATTCAATTAATCAACCAACCCATCAGTCAACACTATCATTCAATTAATCAACCAACACATCAATCAACACTATCATTCAATTAATCAATCAACCCATCAATCAACCTTATCATTGAATTAATCAACCAAGCCATCAATCAACCCTATCATTCAATTAATCAACCAAGCCATCAATCAACCCTATCATTTAATTCATCAACCAACCCATCAAACAACATTCCACCTAACCCATGAATCAATTCACCAACATACCTATGGATCAACCATGCAACAAACAGTTTTATGAGATAAAAGTTCTTTTTGCTTTGTCAGTCAACTCGTCAACCATGCAAGAAAGACTTTTATGAGGTAAAAGTTTCTTAATTTTCAGAAATGAATAATTGACATACTTTGTAGAGAACATTCAAGTTTTAATATTTTGTTGATATTTTAGCTCATTATTTATGTGCACCCCCTCCATTGGAACTGTACACAAGGTACGTTTTGCTGCAGGGAAAATCAAGCTCCCTTTGGATTCGTAAAAAAATATATTAATTGCCTGTTCGGTACTGATTGGATGGAGTGATTTGAATTGTGGGACCAACCTATGAATAAATTCTGTCATAGGGTAGAAGACTCGTCTACAGAGGAGCAACAACTGAAGGACGAGTTAAAAGAGGAATTTCCAGTATTTTCACCAGAACTAGGAAAATGTACAAAGGCTATAGCAAGATTCGAACTAAAAGAAAACACTCTGCCCGTTTTCAAGAGGAAACGAAATGTTCCATTCGCAGCAACAGAGAAATCGAAAAAGAATGCTTCGACGGGATCTGCCAAAGGAGGCAAAAAAACTAAAACTGCAAAGCTGGAAGCTATAAAACCCGCACCAAAAAAATTCCCCAAGCCAAAGCAACCTAAGAAGGCTAAAGGAACCCCAACAGGTGAAGCACTTCAACAATTTCTACACATGTATAGGATTACACTCAACCCGAACACACCAACAGCAGTTTCTCATGAAGAAACGATGTTTGCACGGAAAGTGAGATCCGTTTTGACAAGCTTTTACCCAAATAGTCAAGGCCACTAGCTAGTGACCACTTATGTTCCCAGTAAACGTTTCATACCAGGTGAAAAAGTGTTTTTCAAAAGTTATAAAAACAATGCATCATTCTGCGAGGTGGGTACAATTACTAAGAGAGTCAGTGACATGGAATATATCATCCAAGGACCAACATATACCCACAAACGTCACCAGAACCAACTAAGATGCCGATTAGTTGAAACCAGCGAGAGTACAATGTCTTCGAAACCTTTGATCTTGAACCTCCTCATCCAACACCTGAACTACGGCGGTCGTTCCGTTGATGGTAAACCCTAAAAGGACAGCTTTTACGAACAAAATGGAATTAATGGACTATCTCATGACGTGACTTCCTCTAGTGACGTCACTTCCGGTATCGAGTACCGGTGACCGCCAGTGAGAGATTGGCACACGGCCAAGCAGGTCGGGTGCAAACGCCGTACCGTTGGGGAATAGCATTGTTCAACTCGCTTTGCCTGTAATATATATGAACACATGTTCGTTTCCTAAAAATTCTGTATTCTTTTCGTTTATTACCATTTAACCCCATAACAATATTTTAATCCCAACCAAATAAAAAAAGCTCAATAAAATCACTGCGGATAGTAGAGCTTAGAATAAATAATAAGAATAACAAAGTTGTAAAGTTGAGTTATACAAACGGTTTTTATTGTTCGGTGGAATAGTCCAAAGGTGGGGGCTCCTTAATCTGCGGAGTTTCAAAGCTTTCTGCTTTTCCTTTGTTTATCTCAGTCTCAACTCTCCACATAGTAAAATGGAAGCGGTTTTGGATTCAACTCCTTGGAATCCTAACTCTCTGACGATTTACTCTTCATTTTTCAAATATTGAAACGGACACAGGCCGCTTAACTTACCGGCAAATCTTCAAATCTTTACGCTTCTCTACATTAAATACGGTTAGTCACCTTTTTATAACTTTAAAACCTGAATGAACTTTCCACATGAACAGTTTCACATATTTACATCTTATGTTTTAAGTTTTGCGACTACAAATCATAAAACTTTAAGTTTCAACCTATACAGCTATCAGCAAATACATAAATATATTTCGCTAATAATACCCTCTGATGAGAAGAAATAGCATTCCTTGAAACTCCACGGATTAAGGAGCAGCCACCGTTGGACTATTATACTGAACAATAAAAACCGTTTGTATGACTCAACTTTGCAAAGCTAGGAATTTGCTGGTGCTGCTATTAATTGAAAGCGAGTAATAAATTTTAAAAACATTTTGTGCAAAGAATTTATAAAACGGGGAATTTTTTTTAATAAGAGGATAAATTAAAATCTTTGACTTTTAACGCCATGTAAAATATATTTCCTTAATTTATATATATATATATATATATATATATATATATATATATATATATATATATATATATATGTATATATATATATATATATATATATATATATATATATATATATATATATACGTTTTATTTTTTATAACCGTTTTATCTGTTCAGTTACATATGTTTCGGTTGCCGGACCATATTTACGATCCAGCAGCCTCGTCAGACCTTACAGAAATGGCTATTATTATTAGGAAGAACGATTATAAAAGAAATACGAGAGAAAAAAAAATAAACGGGAAAAAAGAGGAAAAAAAGAAGAGGAGAAGAGAAAATAAGGGGGGGCGGAGATCGACAATAATTAAGTTTTGAAGTTTAAAATACATTAGATTGTAGTGTGGGGGGTTAGTAAATTCAGCTAGGCGTGGGTAAAGGTGTAGTGATATAGGGAGGGGAAAAGGGGGAGATAAAAGGTAGGGGTAAGGGGAGGGGGGCGGAATTTCAATTTTGGGTTTTAAGATTTGGCTGTATTTAGTAAAATTGTTTAGCTATAAACTGGAATATATGAATTGATGGGAGGGAGAGAGGGAGAGAGAAGGGTTTAGTGACCGTGTCATATGCGTTTGGCAGGGGTTTCATTTTAAAACGCTCGATGTGGCCACGGCAAGTCAAGATGTACATCCGATAATGAATTGTTTTAGGCAGTTAAGAGTGAATACATATGCCAATACACGCGCACATATGCACACATACATACTCATATAAACACGTGCATGCATATATATATATATATATATATATATATATATATACAAATACATACGTATACATAGAAGTATATCAACATATATACACACAACCACATACGCACATACAAATATATACAGAAAGTACGCGGAAACATACATGCCAATAAATGCACACACATGCACACACCAATATATACGTATACACACAGACACGCGTATACATTATACATATACATACATATATACACACATATATATACATATACACATGCACACACATAAACATATGCACAGGCATATATCTCCAGTAGGATATTGATGTATATATGCATACATACATACATACACACACATGCACACATACATGCATACACTTATATAATAACTTACATATCCATAAATATATACATACATATACAGACACACACACATACATAGATGTGTGTCTGTTTATACTAAGTAAATAAAGTAAAGTTAGGATAAAAAATAAAAAATAAAAGAGTGTAGTTAATAATGGGAGTTTAGGTAGACGCATGATAAAATATGTTCCAATACATGTTACTGGTTTAATATTTAGGGGTCTGTATGGGTGTGCTTTGCTGATTATGGGGGAGGTGTTTAAGCTATATTGACTTGTAAAATATATATATATAAAATCCTTCCGGGATTCTGCTTTCCCAACTGCACTGATATGCAGAAGTTCAAGTGTAATGTTAACAAACATCTTTCTACTCATCTCCCTTCATAATGACCCCGCTAATTAAGTCCCTGATAGTAGCCCCCTGCTTCAAAGTGGCACTGTGCCTTGTTTGGGGTGAAAATTGAATAATATATATATATATATATATATATATATATATATATATATAGTCATTCACATGCAGTGCTGTTTCGCTGTATTACAGCTCATCAGTGCGGCTAGACCAGTAATTACCTCAAGCCAGGATGGAAACTCGACTGTCTAGACGACAGTCATTACTTCTCACTGTTAGGCTATTTGGCGGCTGTTATATGATTACATTGTTTAAACATTGTCCAAATGTGTAAGCTGTATTTGTAAATAATTTGAATGCACACACACACACATAATATATATATATATATATATATATATATATATATATATATATTAAGTTATAAAAATATACATGGCAATTAAGCTACACAGACTATTCTACATTTCATCCACACTAGGATTCGTCAGGCGTAGGAATAAGTCTGACAAATCCTAGCGTGGATGAAATGCGGAGTATTCTGTGTAGCTTAATTGCCATATGTATTTTTATAACTTATTACCTAACTCTACCTATGTATTGAGCACTGTTGAAGTAAATACTTAAAGTTTACACATAAAATTATACTTTTGTATATTAATTTATGTGATTAAATGAAGTAGTCATATATATATATATATATATATATATATATATATATATATATATATATATATATATATATATATATATACTAACTGTCTGCACTGCATTTCCCGATCGTACAATATGCTTAAATATGATATTTGAATTTATGCAGATTGTGTATGTATCATTATAGAATCAATTTTCTACTGATTATTATATATTATGAGAAATAATTTGCCCGGTGGACTAATTTGTAGCAAAAAAATTAAAAGATAATAATGATAATGTCGTTCATCGAATTCCGTCTGTGTTTGTTTACAATATCATGTCAGCTGATATTTGGCCTTGACGATGAACGCTCTGGAAAATTCACTCCTGATTAATGTTTAATTTTAAAATATGCAAATGAAGAAATGATTTGCAGCGATTTTAATTAGTTCTTCTTTTTCGTAAATTGAACTCGTTTATAAGAAAAAATGTAAATCAAATAGTTAGGTACACTCAGGCTTGACCAGGAGATCATTCGACCTGAAGTTTAATTCTTTACGACTAAGCTATATCTCCAGATTACAATAAATCTGTGGTTTTTAAAGAAATGAATTGCTGAAATTTTATTATCTCCGTTGTCGGTGTAACATAAAATACTCCCCTGTAAAAATTCTTTTTTATCTATAAGAGAGAAAATTATTTTTTAAGATGGGACTTTTTCGATTATCAATACTTATCGGATGAATTTCTGTACAAAACATATCTAAGAACACTGCCAAACATATAAATTAGGTTTGTGTGAAATTTGCAAAAGATAGGCTCAGCCGTTTCAGAACCAATGAGGAGGGAAATCTCTCTCTCTCTCTCTCTCTCTCTCTCTCTCTCTCTCTCTCTCTCTCTCTCTCCAA